>NW_003852540.1:4447778-4449359 GCF_000181295.1 Otolemur garnettii | reverse complement strand
GCCGAGCCAGCAATTCTCTTGTCTCAGCCTTCAAAGTAGGTGGGACTACAAGCACCCGCCACAATGCCCAGCTATTTTTTATTGTAATTATCATTGTTGTTCAGCTGGCCCAGGCCAGGTTTAAACCTACCAGCCTAGGTGTATGTGGCCGGCGCCCTAACCACTGAGTATGGGCGCCACCCAAGGGCAGGAAGTTTTTTAAAGGAATGCCAGGGTTTAGGAGCTAGGAACTGGCTCTGGCTTGGAACAAGCAGGTTGTGCCCAAGCATGATAGCTTCAACTTAAGATGGCTCACATTGTGAGAGGGGAAAGGTGATTGGCAGCAGATAAACTCCAATTTCACCACCACCCTGTCCGTGTCTTTATAAAACATGTTCCTATGGGGTGGCTTCTGTGGCTCAAAGGAGTAGGGCTCCGACCCCATATGCCAGAGGTGGCGGGTTCAAACTCAGCCCTGGCCAAAAACTGCAAAAAAAAAAAAACATGTTCTTAAAATGTCCTAATAGCCATAATCTCCTTCAATGGGAGCCTGACAGGTGTCTAGCATGGCAGTCATCATCATTACTAGAGGGAACGATAAGGAATAAAGTAGGTTTTCTGACTGCATCATGGGCTGCTAAGGCCTTGAGAACCCCACTGATTTTAGCTTCTATGATATGCACACTGAGAAATTTAGTACATACAGTGCAGAAGGGGTAGGGGTGGCTTTAGTCATCTGCTGTCATTCCTTTGACTGGGTCCTTTTGTCTCATCTGAAACAGAAAAAACAAGAAATATTAAAGGTTTCTGCTGCTACTGGAACTCCATCACAATATATCCCTCTTCAGTGCTGCCAATAGACAGGGTGGAGCTTTTTATGTGCACAAAGCAAAAAATCAAAAGGATAGAATTCTGTATACATACAACCAAAGCCATACCATTTATAGCCCTTTGTCACTGGTCTCACCATTCACGATTTCTGCTTCTCTCCCCTGCATCACAGTGTTGAAGTTAGTTCTTAAGTACCTCTCTGCTTTATTCACCTATTCATTCAACAAATATTTATGAAGTATCTCTTTTTTATTTTGAGACAGAGTCTCACTTTGTTGCCTCAAGTAGAGTACCGTGGCGTCACAGCTTACAGCAACCTCTTAACTCTTGGGCTCAAGCTATCCGCTTGCCTGAGCCTCCTAAGTAGCTGGGACTACAGGCACCCATCACTAGCCTTGGCTGTTTTTTTAGAGACAGGGTCTTGCTCACTTAAGGCACTGAGAAGTAGTCACGAACAATTAGCATTCCTGAAGGAAAACCATTCTCATTATAAATAAAATAAGTACAGCCCTTTGGGAAAATAATTTGGCAATAAATAAGAGCTTCTCATCACCAGGAAATGGAGGCCAACCCCCCCCCCCAAAACCCACTGAAACCCTTAAATTCTTTAATTCCACTTGTGGGAATTCATCCTAAGGAAATAAACCTAACAAAACCAAACCAAACCCAAAACCTGAGTGCCAAAGATTTTCATCACAGCAACTACTTAGAAGCAAGAGCAAACACGTATGTTTGCAGTCACAAACATGTATATGAAGAAATTATTTAATG
>NW_003852540.1:4444332-4445352 GCF_000181295.1 Otolemur garnettii | reverse complement strand
AGCCTTAAAATTTTTAAAACAAATTCCCTTTCCCTATTCTCATTATCTACAGAGTTAATGGCCAAAGGCCCCAAAAGTACTTGTTCACTAAACTACAAAGTCCGCCGAACTTATAAAACAAATACCTGTGTTATAGGCTGCCATGAAGAATAATGACATAATATGTGTAAACTCCTACCATGTATTATGACGGGCATAGTGTAAGGCCTTGATAAATGTCAGCTTCTATTAATAATAAAGATATTTTTATTGCCACATGTTGAAGAAATAGTCAGTAACTCATCACAGATGGTAATCAAGCATAATGGGCTGGTGGGGAAGCTGCATAGAGGACCCTGCCCAACCTTCCTTTATTATTGAGATTATGAGCCTCATAAAAGAGAAAGAGTATGGCAGAGGGAGAAATAGGGAGGATGAGGGAAGACACAGAAAAACTGCTCCCCTAAAGACACATATTTCCTGACATTTTTCTTTTTAGGGCAATAGAACTAATCTCTTGATACCTTGTTTCTCAAATCTTTCTTTTTTTGGAGACAGAGTCTCAAGCTGTTGCCCTGGGTAGAGTGCTGTGGCATCACAGCAGCCTTAAACTGTTGGGCTTAGGCGATCCTCTTGCCTCAGCCTCCCAAGACACTGGGACTACAGGTGCCCACCACAATACCAGGCTATTTTTTGGTTGTAGTTGTCGTTGTTTGGCGGGCCCGGGCTCGACTCAAACCCTCCAGCTCCAGTGCATGTGGCTGGTGCCCTAGCTGCTTGAGCTACAGGTGCCAACCCTCTCAAATCTTTGAACTTCATCTAAGAACAAACTCCCCACAGGGACTAGAGTTATAGCAGTGGTCCCTGAAGCCTTATAGTAACCCCTTATAATTTACAAAAGATTTGCTGGCACTAGAGTACTCATGCATTGGTTTAAAGAATAGCAGTCATGGCTCGGCACCTGTGGCTCAAGTGGCTAAGGCGCCAGCCACATACACCTAAGGTGGCAGGTTCCAATCCAGCCCGGGCCCGCCAAACAAC
>NW_003852540.1:4437507-4443482 GCF_000181295.1 Otolemur garnettii | reverse complement strand
GCTATTTTTTTTGGTTGTAGCCGTCGTTGTTTGGCGTGTCCGGGCTGGGGATTCGAACCCGCCACCTTAGGTGTACGTGGCTGGTGCCTTAGCCGGTTGAGCTACAGGCGCCGAGCCAACCCCAATGTATTTTATGATGACTTTTGTCAGGCAGTGGGTAGGTGAAGCCCCAGGCTTCTCCATAATCCTCCACTTTGTAACTTTTTCCTTTCTTTTTGTCAGAACTAGGATAACCAAAAGACTCAGGCTTCTTTCTTATACAGTTAGAATCATCAGAGCCCTGGACATTGAGGTCTACGGCTTCTTAAGGATCCTTATCAGAAGAAACAGGGATTGTGCCCCAAATCCTGTCACTTCACTGCCAAATGTAGCTGAATGAATAACCCAAACAGCCACCCTTAATAGGAACTAACTCAGATCACCACTTCCCAGTGAGTTAGCCCAGGAAGAGTATCTTCCTGGATGGTAAGAACAGTTTCCTGCCAGGCTCCAGAGAAGTGAAGAGCTTCTAGGCTGTTTCCACCCTGGAGCAGCACAGTGAAGGAGGGAGCACGTGTATAGCACAGGGTGCCACAAGCACACAAGCCTGGCTCTTACTTCAGGCCCTGCAGAAGAGCTGGGCAGGGCTAATGCAAAGCAGTGCCTCTGCTGGATACTCAGGCTCCACCCCAAACCCTGCCAGGGGCAAGGAGGGAGAAAGGGATAGCAGTTCTTATGAAACAGAGCTTCCTGCCTTACTTTATTTATAGCCTCAAGGGGGCAGGAGGGCCCCAAATGGCATTTAGAAGAAGGAGTAGAGCTATAGGACCCTGGGCTCTTACCCTGACTATATATATAACCTGGGCACAGCAGCAATGAGCTTTTGGAGCCTCTTCTTCCTCATCTGAAGGTGAGGACACAACAATACCTCTCAGGGTGTTGTAAAGATTGCACTGAGACTGTGTATGTAAAAGCCCTTAGAATTGTACCTAGCACAGTGAGTTCCTGCATGTTATTTACTGACAATCTGCTCTGAGTAGTTCTCTCAGGGAAGCACCTCAAATGAGGCAGGAGGAGTGCTGGATCTTCGGCACCCATAAAATAGATAGCCTTCCTTCTGGGAGCCATGCCAAAGCCAAAAAAACCACCCAAACTCTGAAAGCTCTAAGGTCTAAAAATAGCTGAAAGCCACCATATAGAGCAGTCAGTTCCTTTGTGTGCTGTTGCTATCTTCTGTGGGTGACATGCATGGTATTCACAGATTGGCCCAGCCTGCCTCCTCCCAGGGTCACCTCCAGCTCTGTAGCCCAGCACATTCCCCAACCTGGCTCTGATGAATCACTACACCAGCTTTATTACTCACTTGGCATTTATCACACACTGCCATATTTGTCTCTGAATATACCAAGATTTCTATGAAATTAAAAATTCAAAAGCACAGACTATTTTTTTCCCTATAGATCCCACATTATCTAGTCTTATGCCTTATCCATAGCAGACACTGACATACTCCTAGAACTACAGACAGTGGTCAGAGTGAAGTGCCCCAGCATGACAGTCTCTTTAATATTCAAGAGCGCCCAGAGCCTCCTGTGGGATCCCATTTACCTCATCCAGCTGTCTCTTCGTCTCTTCTTCCATCCTTCGAATGTCATCCATGGTCAGGTCAACCCACTTATCAAGCCAACAGAACAGCTGCCTGTGAAAGTTTGTAAACAGACGCCTTTCTTGCTATAAAAAGGGGGAACCAAGTAAGTTAGAACCCAGAATGTGAAGGCCACTGCTACAGCCCTCTCCCCTGTGATCTCTATGCTAACATCCACACTTTACTGGGGAAGTAAGGAGCAGTGATACCTGGCTGCTCCTCTGGATCAGCCGTAGATCAGTGACCTTTGCCTTCATCTGTATGGCATCAAAGAGGAGGGAGCCCCCAAGAAAAGACAGGTGCCTACCTCACAGCTAGGCCCTTTGCCCAAAGTACTTCCAGGATAGGCAGCTCCTATACAAGTCAAGGCCCCAAAACAACTGCCAATTTCATCCTTATCTCTAGTGCGCAATGCCATATTATTATTTTTTTTTTTTTTTGAGACAGAGCCTCAAGCTATCCCTCTGGGTAGAGTGCCATGGCTTCACAGCTCATAGCAACCTCCAACTCCTGGGCTCAAGCGAGTTTCCTGCCCCAGCCTCTCAAGTAGCTGGGGCGCCCGCCACAACGCCCGGCTATTTTTTGGTTGCAGCCATCATTGTTGTTTGGCGGGTCTGGGCTGGATTCAAACCCACCACCTTAGGTGTATGTGGCTGACGCCTTAGCCACTTGAGCCACAGGTGCCGAGCCCCAATGCCATATTAAAACTGGCCAAGAGCTATAAAATGTGGCCCAAGAGTGAAAAACATCAGAGAATCAAAAGGTTATAAAACTCCTTAGGTCTGCCCAGTGGATAATTCAGGATACTAGGGAATTTAGCTCACAGTACCTCTTGCCTTTTGGCTTCAAGAAAAGAAAGACTGAGTTTTATTGGTAGTTCAGTCATAGCAAGTCCCTTCCTGTTTCCTTCTTTTGCCTCGGTTTCCTCCCCTGTCACATGTGGTGCCCCTGGATGGACAGCATTAAACTGTAAGACAGTTAAGTGCAAGAGGAAGGGGGGGGTCTGGGAAACCAAATTATGAGGTATGCTAATGTTGGCAACCCTACAATACTGGTCATGTGGGTTGTATGATCTTCTCTTGTTGGGAAAAATACCCCCCCACAAAGACATACACAGAGGTCACTGGGAAGGCCTCACCCTCGTTACTTACCTTATGTATAAAGTTTTCCACTTTGCTCTGCAGGCCCCACCACTTGAACTTGACGGTAACCAGTTTGTATGCACACATATATGGGCAGTCTTTCTGATTTACAAGTTCTTGCTGCATTAGAAACATACCCACAAGTAGGTGGGTAACTAAGAGGGCAGACCTCAGGCTATCCCTTAGCCCAGCCCCAGCCATTCCCCTCTTCCACCAAGTAAGGCCCACCCATACAATGCCCAGCCCCCAGGTGGTGAGGATGTGAACTGCACCTTCCAATTTGGGCCCAAGGGTCCTCGGCCTGTTTTGATAGATTTAAATTTTGCTGGGTCTTCCTCTGATTTATAATCCTGAGAGAGATTGTAGTGGGGAAGGGGAGAGAGAAGGAGAGAACAGAGTTTTCATTAGTGTACATTTCATATTAGTTCTTGATGTTGCATATAGAAAATATGGGAAAATGTTACAAACAAGATGTAGACCTATTTACATTTGCCTCAGAGGAGAATTCCATGTGATTTTTCTCTCCCAGGGTTTGTTTTCTATTTTACTAGTATGAAAGTATCACCAGACTGTCTAAATAGACACGGTTTTGTTTTCAGACAGTTTTACTATGTCGCTCTGAGTAGAGTTCTGTGGCATCACAGCTCACAGCAACCTCAAACTCTTGGGCTTAAGCGATTTTCTTGCTTCAGCCTCTCAAATAGCTGGGACTATAGGTGGCCACCAGAACGCCCAGCTATTTTTTGGCAGTTGTCATTGTTGCTTGGCTGGCCCACGCCAGCCTGGGTATATGCAGCCAGCCCCCTACCCATTGAGCTATGGGTGCCACCTGCTTTGTTTTGTTTTTGAGACAGCCTCTTACTCTGTCATACTGGGTAGAGAGCTGTGGTGTCATCATAGTTCACAGCAACCTCACACTCTTGGGCTTTAGCAATCCTCTTGCCTCAGCCTCCCAAGTAGCTAGGACTACAGGCAGACACCACTATGGCTGGCTAGTTTTTCTATTTTAGTAGAGACAGGGTCTTGCTCTTGCTTAGACTGGTCTCGAACTTGTGAGCTCAAGCAATCCACCCACCTCCTAATCTCCCAGAGTGCTAGGATGATAGGCGTGAAACACCATGCCCGGCCTTGCCAGTGTTTAAGACAGAGATTTTCAGGGTGAGCATTGAAACCAACAGAGAAGAATTTTTCAAAATTTCTGGGCCATCACACCTAAAATTGTGAATAAGAATATCTGCAGGTGATGGTAGGTAGGGCACCGGCCACTTACATTGAGACTGGCCGGTTTGAACCCGGCCTGGGACAGTTGAAACAACATTGATAACTTTAACAACAACAAAAAATAGCCAGGTATTGTGGTGAGTGCCTGTAGTCTCAGCTACTTGGGAGGCTGAGCCAAGAGAATTGCTTGAGCCCAAGAGTTTGAGGTTGCTGTGAGCTGTGACGTCACAGCACTCTACCCAGGGCGATAGCTTGAGACTCTGTCTCAAAAAAAAAAAACAAAGAGTATATGCAGGTGAAGGCAGCATGGATTTTTATTTTTTAATCTCTGCAGGTGATTCTAAAATACAGCCAGAGTTAAGAAAAACTGGCTATTGTTCTAAAATCTTCTAGTATAATCTCCCTCTAGCTTGTTTTAAGAAAATCATTATTGGGTGGTGCCTGTGGCTCAGTGAGTAGGGCGCCGGCCCCATATACCGAGGGTGGCAGGTCTAAACCTGGCACCAGCCGAACTGCAACAACAACAACAACAACAAAAATAGCCAGGGATTGTGGCAGGCACCTGTAGTCCCAGCTACTTGGGAGGCTGAAGTAAGAGAATTGCCTATGTCTATGAGTTGGAGGTTGCTATGAGCTGTGATGCCACAGCACTCTACCAACGGTGGCAAAGTGAGACTCTGTCTCTCAAAAAAAGAAAATTATTATTAGAAATGTTTGATGTGGCTCGGCGCCTGTGGCTCAAGCGGCTAAGGCGCCAGCCACATACACCTAAGGTGGCGGGTTTGAATCCCCAGCCCGGGCCCGCCAAACAACAATGATGGCTGCAACCAAAAAATGGCCAGGCGTTGTGGCGGGCGCCTGTAGTCCCAGCTACTTGGGAGGCTGAGGCAGGAGACTCGCTTGAGCCCAGGAGTTGGAGGTTGCTGTGAGCGTAATGCCATGGCACTCTACCCAGGGGGATAGCTTGAGGTTCCGTCTCAAAAAAAGAAAAAAGAAAAAAAGAAATGTTTGATGTATTGGACCAATCTACTACTGATTTATAAGGCAATTCTCTGTGTTAATAAGCCATTACAAAAGTTTAATTTTTGGCTGGCCCTCTCCACTGACTCATGTGGGCTCAGGAAAAGCAAATTCATTATAGCAATAACAAAGACAGTAAATCCCTTTCTCTCTCGCTATGTTTTTTCCAAAGCTAAGGAGATTATTCCCGTGTGCTTTCAAAAAATAAATCTTTCCCACCATTGCTTCCCTCCACTCACATGTAACAAAACCAGAGTTGTCAAAATACTTAAAGAATCATACTTTTTGCTGATATTCTGTTTGAAAAATATTTGGTATATTTAGTTGATGAATATACAACTGGGCGCCCATAGCTTAGTGGTTAAGGTACTGGTCACATACACCGGGACTGGTAGGTTTGAAAGCAGCCTGGGCCTGCTAAAAACAACAATGACAACTACAATAAAAAAGTAGCTGGGTGTTGTGGCAGGTGCTTGTAGTTCCAGCTACTTGAGACAAGAGAATCGCTTAAGCCCAAGAGTTCGAGGTTGCTGTGAGCTATAATGCCACAGCACTCTATCCAGGGTGACATAGTGAGACTCTGTCTCAAAAAAAAAAAAATTCACCAAGCTAAACCCTTACGATATATTCATATTGCTGTGTACGTTACACTTTAGTAAAAAGTGTTCTGAAAAGGCAGCACCCATAGCTCAGTGGGTAGGATGCTGGCCACAAACACTGAGGCTATCAGGTTCAAACCTGGCCTGGGCCAGCTAAAGCAACAATGACAACTACGATAAAAAAATAGCTGGGCTGTTGTGGTGGGCGCCTGTAGTCCCGGCTACTTGGGAGGCTGAGGCAAGAGAATCTCTTTTTTTTTTTGAGACAGAGCCTCAAGCTGTCCCCCCGGGTAGAGTGCCGTGGCATTACAGCTCACAGCAACCTCCAATTCCTGGGCTCAAGTGAGTCTCCTGCCTCCGCCTCCCAAG
>NW_003852540.1:4434847-4435805 GCF_000181295.1 Otolemur garnettii | reverse complement strand
TATAGGCGCCGAGCCAGTTCCCAGGTTTCTAATATTCTAATATTTAGAAGTCATTTTTACATCTCAAAGGCCACCCACAGCTTTAAATAGTTCCTACCTTGCTAAGTACTTGGTTTCGATCTGCAATGTCTATATATATGGTTTCCACATGTTTCCAAGACTCAGGATCCAGTTTATGCACCTGCAGGTAGAAGGGAACCACTGTGTAGTTTTTTGTAAGCTATAAAGCACCCTTTTACCAGAATGGACACCTCAGAATAGCTATCCTCAGAGCCATCCATGTGAGATTTCTACTGCTAAAGACTAACATGAGAAATTACCCAAAGGAATGGGAGAATGGATTTTTATTAAAAGACAGGATCTCACTATATTGCCCAAGCTGGAGTATAGTGGCTACTATTCACAGGTATGCACATAGCACTGTGTCGCTTCAGACTTCTAGACTCAAGCAACTCTCCTGCTTCAGCCTCCCAAATATCTGGGACTATGGCCTGCATCATCACACCCATCTGGATTTTCAGTTAAGTAGATGTAAATTTGAGAACAAATGCTCTGATTTTTCAGGCTAAGTATCACTCCTACAGGTCAAAACACCCTCTTGGCTACACAAAACAATTACACTGTTTCCATATGTTCCCCTTTGTAAATACTCTAAACACTTCTGGAGATGTTGCCTGCTCAGCTGTATAGGGCTTATTGTGAATAGGATGTAGATGCACATAATACAAAATTATGACACAGATTCAAAATGTGCAAAAGAATACAATAAAGAATAACTTCTGGCTCGGCACCTGTGGCTCAAGTGGCTAAGGCGCCAGCCACCCACATACACCCAAGGTGGCGGGTTCGAATCCAGCCTGGCCTGCCAAACAACAATAATGGCTACAACCAAAAAATAGTCGGGCGTTGTGGCGGGCGCCTGTGGTCCCAGCTACTTGGGAGGCTGAGGCAGGAGACT
>NW_003852540.1:4433171-4434188 GCF_000181295.1 Otolemur garnettii | reverse complement strand
TAGAGACAGAGTTTTACCTTACTGCCCACGGTAGAGTGCCGTGGAGTCACACTGCTCACAGCAAACTCCAACTCCTGGACTTAGGCGATTCTCTTACCTCAGCCTCCTGAGTAGCTGGGACTATAGGCGCCCACCACAACACCCGGCTATTTTTTTGTTGTAGTTTGGCCAGGGCCAGGTTTGAACCTGCTACCCACTGAGCCACAGGCACCGCCCCTTTTTTTTGGAAACAGAATCTTACTCTGTCATCCTGAGTAGAGTGCTCTGGTATCATAGCTCAAAGCAAACTCAAACTCCTAGCAATCCTCTTGCTTTAGCCTCCCAAATAGCTGGGCTATAAGGCACTCAACACAATGTCTAGCTAATTTTTCTGTTTTCAGTAGAGATAGGGCCTCGCTCTTGCTAAGGCTCATCTGGAACTTCTGAGCTCGAACTATCCATCTCCCTCAGCCTTCCAGAGTGCTAGAATTAACAGGCATGAACCACTGCACCCAGCCCCTTATTGGTTCTTTTTAATGGTTATAAGTACACCACTATTTGCTTCCCACAATTTATTTAATGGTGTCATATTTATGTTATTTTTATGTTTTGTTTTGTTTTTTAGAGACAGGGTCTTGCTCTGTCACCTCTATGCTGGAGTGCAGTGGTACCATCAGCTCACTGCAGCCTCAAACTTCTGGGTTTAAGTGATCCTCCTGCCTCATCCTCCCAAAGTAGGTGATGTGAAGCCCATGACTGGCTAACTTTTTTATTTTTTGTAAAGATGTAGCCCCTCTACATTGTCCAGGCTGATCTCAAGCTTCTGGACTCAAGTAATTCTCCCACTTTGGCTTGCCTAGTGCCAATCCTAGCTTGCCAAAGTGCTAGGATTACAAGTGTGAGCCACCATACCCAGCCCTTAGTTGCTTTTTATCTTGGCTACACAAAAGAATGCGTCAATGGGCTCGGCGCCTATAGCTCAACCGGCTAAGGCGCCAGCCACGTACACCTAAGGTGGTGGGTTCGAATCCCCAGCCC
>NW_003852540.1:4427769-4432403 GCF_000181295.1 Otolemur garnettii | reverse complement strand
AAAAAAAAAAAAAAAAAAAAAATAGCCGGGCGTTGTGGCAGGCACCTGTACCCAGCTCCAACTTGGAAAGCTGAGGCAAGAAAATCGCTTAAGCCCAGCAGTTTGAGGTTGCTGTGAGCTGTGAGAGTGCCACGGCACTCTACCGAGGGTGACATAGTGAAACTGTCTCAAAAAAAAAGAAAAGAAAAAGAAAATCAAGCTCAAGCAGCTAAGGCACCAGCCACATACAGCAAAGCTGGAGGGTTAGAATCCAGCCCGGGCCTGCCAAACAACAATGACAACTACAAACAAAAATTAGTTGGGTGTTGTGGTGGGCGTTGAGGCTGAGGCAAAAGAATCGCTTAAGCCCAGGAGTTGGAGCTTGCTGTGAGCTGTGATCCCATAGCACTTTACCCAGGGCGACAGCTTGAGGTTCTGTCTTTAAAAAAAAAAAAAATCAAAATTGAGGCAGGCCAGCCAGCCTGAGCCAGAGAGAGACTTTGTCTCTAAAAATAGCCAGGTGTTGTGGTGGGCGCCTGTAGTCTCAGCTACTCCGGAAACTGAAGCAAGAGAATCACTTGAGCCCAAGAGTTTGAGGTTGCTGTGAGCTATGACACCACGACATTCTACTGTGGGCAACAAACTCTGTCTTAAAATACTAAGGCCAGGCAAGGTGGTTAATCCTTATAATCCCAGCATGTTGACTTTGGGAGGCTGATGTGGGAGGACTGATTGAGGCCAGGAGTTCGACACTAGCCCAGGCAACATAGTGAGACCCTGTCTCTCCAGAAAATTAAAAAAAAAGATTATCTGGGTGTATATGCCTGTAGCCCTAACTACTTGGGTGGCTAATGCAGGAGATTTGCTTCAGCCCAGGAGTTTGAAGTTATAGTGAGCTATGATCAGTCAACTGTACTCCAGTCTAGGAGAGTGAGACCTGATTTCTAAGAAAAAAGAAAAAAAGAAATATAGCCCCTCTGTGCTAGGAACTGCATTTTAGACCAACTAAAGCAGTATGAAGATTGTCCTGGACATCGCAGTTTGCAAATCAGAAACAGAGCAATCCTACACTGATAGGACAGGTCTAAGCACAGGCTATTGCCTGGAGAAGCTACAGGGCAAAGCCTTAGTACCCCACCCTGGGGTCTGGAAGTCCTGGGGGTTCTTGGGAAGTACTACTCACATTCTCCTGGGTGCCAAGATCTGGTTTGTGCCAGGTTTCAATTTTAATCAGAAAGTCTTCTTTCATGTACTCATTCTGAAAGATGGGAGGTAAAAAATACCTTAAAGTCACCAGACTCACAGAATTCAACCATCTCCCATTACCAGATCACAGGCAATCAAAGGGCTCCAGCCTGCCTTATAATCACAGCTAACCTGACTAGAAGCCTACAATATGCAAGGCATGCATTGTCCCATTTAACCCACATCCCCACCTGTGAGATCTATAGAAATTACCCTTATTTTACAGGTGAGGAAAGTGAAGTTCAGAGAAATTAGGTGATGTGTCCAAAGCTGAATCTCAAAAACAGGCTTGTCTGACTTCATACATTTAACCGCTCTATTATACTTTTATGCACAGCATGCAAATGGTTAATCAGTAGTGTGGAAAGTGCACAGGAAGACTTCCTAACCCACCAAAAACAATCACTGTAGCCCTTTTCCCCCATCTAGCCCTTCGCTGAAGCCTGAAGTTCTCTTCTCAGCAACACAACCTTTCATGTTAACTACTATCTCCCTCCCTTGCTGCTTCCTAAAAAGTGGAATCACTCAAGGAGGAACACATTAACCCACAAACTTCTCAGCAGGAATTAGTTCCCTAGAAACTGCCTACATTTATCACCAGGGACCAGGCACTGGATGAGTATGATGAAGGGTGTAAAGGAGGGACACTGACAGAAGGATGGCCAAAGGTCAGTGCTCCCTAGGATTAACAAATGCCAAACAGGGAAGGGATGTCAATCAGGTCAGCTGAATTCAAATTTCTTACAACCCTGGAAGACACAAGCTAGGGGGTGGGAGGAGCCTCAAGCCATTCTGTATGTGTAGGACCCACAGGATGCACCTGATAAAGCCACATGCCAATGCAGCTTAAAGCAGGAGGTCAATATGCAAGTTAATCAAACTCCAAACATCACCCAAGGGAAAGAGGAGAATACGTAGGACCACCAGTATAGGTACACTTTTATTTCTCCTTTTCTTTTTTTGGAGACAGAGTCTCACTATGTTGCCCTTGGTAGAGTGTTGTGGCGTCATAGCTCACAGCAACCTCAAACACTTGGGCTTATGCAATTCTTTTGCCTCAGTCTCCCAAGTAGCTGGGACTACAGGCACCAGCCACAATGCCTGGCTATTTTGTTGTTGTTGCAGTTGTCATTGTTATTTAGTAGGCCCAGGCCAGGTTCGAACCTGCCAGCCTCGGTGTATGGGGCCAGAGCCCTAACCACTTAACCATAAGCTCTGAGCCTATTTCTCCTTTTCTTATAAATCATCTATAATTCACTCCCCTCCCCCTCCTGAGAATACTTACTGTAATAACTGCTCCAAGGCAAGGACATGGAAAGAAGAGAAAAAAAGATTAATGAGGATGAAGAAATATCTGCTCCCCAACCCCCAGGGACCATGAATGGCTGGATTCTCTGTTCCCTGTGGCTTATCCATAGTCACTTCCAAGCCTCAGTGAATCAGAAGTACTTCAGCATACAAACCCTCAAGTTTTACTCTTGTAACATCCCCAAAGACCAAACATGACATTTAATTAAAATAATGCCACTATGGGCTTCTTAGGCTTCTTTCCAGTGGGGCAAGGAAAGGGACCGGCTGTGATCAGCTGAGGCATTGCAACCCATCACCTGCCATCAGAGCCTGACCAGCATGCCCCCACTCCCCACCTACTAGGGCACAGAGCAGGGCACTTTAGGCCAGGCACTGTCTATCTGTCCTCTGCATCCTCCTCACTGTAACCAAACCTCTCACGCTCTGCACTCCTGCTCATTGTAACGGGAACCCCTCGGAAAGCTCGGCTCAATTATTTAACAGAGAAAATGACTGCAGCTCTCATGTCACTGGGGAACGGATTAGCTCTCCTGACAAAGGCCTGGTTCATACTGTACCCTCTGAATTTAGGAGCTATCTCAATTTCTGATGGATGCCACATTGCCATGTTTATATGGGGCTGACAAACTCTATAACTCAAAACTGAAACTATGGTTGCCACTGAGACTGAAATGAGGAAAAGTTGAAATGTAAGATCTACCTTGTACCAAATTAACCCAAAAGACTATCAGCAACTTCCCCAAACCCAATAAAAGATAGTTGGAAGAAAACACCAGATTAACATTATAACTAAAAGGTCTATATTGAAAAAACTATCCTGTTATTAGCTTGAGAAACCCATGTTAAAAAAGGAAGTGATGGATGTAATATCCATCAAAGGGAAGTCCAGGGACTTTGGCAGAAATTCTCCAGCACTGTCCTGGAAGCAGAAGCCCTGCCCTGTGTATGTGGCATGCCTAGCAGCTTCAACCCTAGAGTGGAGGCAGCAGTGTCAGGCTGGTCTGGTTTGATGACACTAGCCATTAAGCTTGTCCAACTAACCATATTCACCTTATTCTGAATCCATGTCCTCTAAGAAGCCCTCTCCTTCTAGTCTAGCCTCTGTCAGAACAGAATGTGCTGATCAATGGAATCTGATCACTTAACGAAATGGACATTTTTCACTATATGGTGGCTTTCTTTTCTTTCTTTTCTTTTTTTTTTTTAAGCAGGTTGGAGCTGGGTTTGAACCCACTAGCCCTGGTGCATGTTGTCAGCATCCTACCCACTGAGCTAGGAGCGCTGCCCAACATTTTATTTTTTTACTTTATTTTATTATTATTTTTTTTTGCTGGGGCTGGGTTTGAACCCGCCATCTCCAGCATATGGAGCTGGCGCCCTACCCTTTTGAGCCACAGGCACCGCCCTATTTTATTTTATTTTTTGAGACAGAGTCTCACTATGTCACCCTTGGCAAAATGCTGTGGCATCAGAGCTCACAGCAATCTCAAACTCTTGGGCTTAAGTGATTTTCTTGCCTCAGCCTCCTAAGGCTATAGCTGGGACTATAGGCACCCGCCACAACGCCTGGCTATTTTTTGGTTGCAGTTGTTTAGCTGGCCTGGGCCAGGTTCGAACCAGCCTCTGTGTATGTGGCTGGTGCCATACTGTGCTATGGGCACCAACCTAACATGGCAGCTTTCTGATTGTACTTTGGCATCCCAAGTAGGAATGCACGAGAAGGTCCTGATCAGTAAACAGGCGTATCTGGTTTCATTAGTAACTCTGCATTATAGTATAACTTCAATAGATCTTTTGGGGGGGGTTATATACATAAGTCTTTGTAAGAAATTGATCCACTCAGTTCTGACTAATAGGGCTTCTGAACCCATCAGGGCGATGACCCTCTCTGACCTTTAATGCCAACTTAGGTGACCAAATCATCTTCCCCAAACCTTCCCTAGTCCTCTCTGCCTCTCCAAACACCTCTGCAATCACAGCATTCCCTTTTCCTCAGATTGCAACCTTGCGATACACTGGAAAAGCCCCTGGAAACTCTCTGTAGCGGGAAAATACAGCTTTCCAAATAAGACTAACAAGGTTTTTTGGTTTTTTTTTTT
>NW_003852540.1:4425409-4427586 GCF_000181295.1 Otolemur garnettii | reverse complement strand
GGGCTGGGTTTGAACCCACTACCTCCAGCATATGGGGCCGGTGCCCTACTCCTTTGAGCCACAGGCACCACCACCACCACCACCCCGCCCCCGTCTATTTTTTTGTTGCAGTTTGGCAGGGGCTGGGTTTGAACCCGCCACCCTCGGTATATGGGGCTAGTGCCCTACTCACTGAGCCACAGGCACCGCCCAAGACCAACAAGGTTTTTGAAAAGCTGGCTTAGTGATACTATATCCAGCAGGTTAAGGTCTGAGGGAGAGGTGGAAGGAGAAACAGAAACACTGCTTTCCCCTTTCCAGTTTCTTTCACAGACCAACCCCCATCTTACCCTCTCCTAATGTCCCAGCCCATCAGCTTCAAAGAGAAAAAGAGACAGAGAAATAAATTAAGAGAACAGAAAGAGTTAGTAATGAGTAGGGCATCACAAATCTGTTTTTATCCCACTCAGAATACGGTTAGAGCTTTACAAAACACGGGGGCAATTTTAGTCCATGCTGCTTTATCCATCTCACCTCAAACTTTGATCTACTTAGGCCAAGCTAAGGTGTCTCACCTAACTCTCGCATCAACCCTCAGAGGGAACTGGAAAGTTCCTGGCCTGTTCACATTTCTTATTTTAAAAAAGCAAGTTCTAACTGAACAGATCTAAGATTCTATACATTCATTCTGCATGAGGTGAATCCTGATATGAGGTCAGCACCCACTGAAGAAATCAACCTCCCTACCCCCACCCCTCTCCTCTTCACGAAGTGTTTAGAAATCATATTTTTCTTTTGGTCAAGGATCAATATGTGAACTAACATTTGATGTGTAGAAAAATGCCCACATCAGCTGTAGCACACACTTCCCAGAATTACAGAGGATGGTGGCATCTCTCAGTTGGCATAAGCTGTGTACCCAGAACGCTGCCCTAGGCATGCAGATGTCCATCCTATCTGTTTGCTTCCTTTGTGCCAAGTTGGCTACAGTTTTTACAACGCATGCTCACTGCAATGCTCTTAGACATCAAGAAAATTCACCTCTGGCCCTAGACCAGACACACCCAGCTGCACTGCACACTGTCTTTTAAGAATGTATGTGAGAGCCTAATTTCCAAGAATTTAACAGCTTCCTGCCTAACGCTTAGAGAGTAGTGATGTTTGCATTTTCAGTTACAGCAATGAAATGCTTAAGTGTTAGACATCCCAGGTCCCACCTATTAATGTATATCTCCTGATAGAAGGTTCTTGAACCTGTGTAGGGCCACTGAGGGCTCGAAAGAGCAATGACTCTGTGTTCTGAACTTTAGTCCTTCCCAAAGTCCACAGGATGAGGATCACTTCCTCATTAGATACAATCTAGGGAGTGCCAGGTCCCAACAAATAAAGCAGGTAAAGCAATATAGGTGCTTTACTTGCTTTATTTATAAAAAGAGACCCCAGAGCCAAGACTGTGTCAACAGATAGAGGTTGGCTGGAGGAAAGGTCATCACCTTCCAGGGGACCTTTAGGGAGCCCTTGGGGTTATGAATCAGTATTAGTGTGGCCCCTCCAAGAGTTCTACCCCTAGATGGCCCTCAAAACCTAGGACTCTTAGAAAACTAAGAGTCTAAGACACTAAAAAGGAATCCCAGGATGTCTAGACTAGAATAAAACGTTTTCTATGGAGGTTAAAATCTTTCATTTCCAGAAACTCGAAATAGAAGACTGGCTAAATTTAAGAAAATAAGTCTACCTCTAACTTCAACTATAGAACATGCTGGTTCAGCATAAGCTCTTAGCAACGACATCCCCCACAACCCCACCAAAGATTCCACCATGCACACTCCATGTGTATATAACATATGCTGCTTCTAAATCCTTTGTCATCAAAAACTGGACTTATTTCAACTTTTCCCCAACAGTATCAGTGTTTCCTTTGCTACCTGTTCTTGGTACCTTGGCCTGGTCCTTCCCCAAGGCAGGCAGGTCACTCTATAGGCCCCTTCCTATGACTACCTCTCTGAAGAGTCCTAGACCTCCATGCTGCTTTTCAAGCATTTTCAAAATTTATCACATTAAAATAGGAAATGTCAGTATCTAACAATAAGATAATGGTTTTAAAAGTTCACAGTAAATTCATATGATAGGATACTATACAGTCATTATTAATTCTTGAAAGTACCACACTACATAGTGACAGGGAAAATGTTCTGGCT
>NW_003852540.1:4423042-4425098 GCF_000181295.1 Otolemur garnettii | reverse complement strand
CAGGAGACTCGCTTGAGCCCAGGAGTTGGAGGTTGCTGTGAGCTTTGATGCCATGGCACTCTACCCAGGGGGACAGCTTGAGGCTTTGTCTCAAAAAGAAAAGAAAAGAAAATGTTCTCCATTTACTGAAGAAAAACGAGCAATTTACAAATCAGTGACCACATGATCTAAAAAATGATCTAGAAAAATGTCTAGAAAATTTGTCTAGAAAAATGTGTCTGGAGATTTTTTTGGGGTGTGTATGCATTAAAAAAGACTAGAAAAAAGTACTAAAATGATAGAATCACAGATGATTATTTTCCTCTGGTTTTATTTATTTTCCAAAATGTATACAGAGGACATTACTCTTGTAATCAGTAAAAACAATCAAAATGACCACACCATCCTCAAATAAAAGGGCTGGTTCTGTGCTACCTCAGGCCGTGACTTCCCGTGACTAAAAAGTTGCTCTGGACAAGACCGATTCTCACCACCAGCTCAAAGGCGGCCCTTAATCTCATCCTTTCACTAACTTAATCTGGTAAGTTACTGTGAGACACAAAACCCAGAAGCACCCCCACCCCTTGGCAAACTTGCCAACAGCTTCCTCTACCTACGGTCCACACTCCACCTTCTAGCCAAGTCAACACTCACCAGTTCTGCAATAAGGGTAGGCATTCCACGCTTTTTCATGTATATTCAGGGCTCCCTCAGGGGCCAACATTCGAACAAATGTGGGTACTTTGCTATAGTGGAAAAAAAGGGGTTATCAAGAGAAATGGAGAGAGAGGAAGACAACAAAAGGCTTTTACATCATATTCTTTAGGTCACAGATCCAGCTTCTTCAGTGGGAGTTGACAAGCAAGTTTCCATGAGATAAGCAGTTTACTGCCATGTGTGAGAAGCCACCTGCCAGAGCCTGACACCCCGGCTCAGCTGCTATTAACATCTACCCAAAGGTTCCCCACTACTCACCAGAACAAGACAGCACATGAGACCCTGGGCTACCTGGCTTAGCAGCCATAACTTAGCATTAGACATTTTTTCCAGAGCTCACTGGGCCCTGGGCATAAGATTACACAGTGCAAAGATAATATACAAAGGAGATAACCTCTGAGCATGGACCAGTGTAGGTTTAGGGGCCAGGGTGATTGGCTGACTATCTTGGAATACAGGATCCAAGATGATCTAATCTGTTTTTGTCAGTTCTGAGAGGCCAAGGCCTCAGAGCCATCTATCTCTCAGGACAAAATATTTTCTTCTACTCAATTCTTCTTATCTCAAGTTATAGAACAACATGTACAGTATGAGCCCAATTTTTTTTTCCTTAGAGATGGGGTCTCGCTATGCTGCGCAGGCATGTCTTAAACTCCTGGCTTCACATGACCCTCTTACCTTGGTCTCCCAAAGTGCTGGGAATACAGGCATGAGCCATTGTGCCCAGCCCTTCCTTGGTTTTTAACTGATAATCTATATAGTCTTTAGCAGGCTCTGGCAATCTCATCAGTTTTAGTGCCTCAAGCCTAAGAAAAAACAGCTAACTACAGTAGGAAGCGAGCTCAGAGCAATCCCCTGGGAGTCACTGACTCACTGTCACATTCATTCAGGCAAGTATTTCTATGTGCCAGGCGTGGGGCACAGAAACCAAAGAGATGTGGCTCCTACCTTCAAGGGGGCTTACAGTCTAGTGGGGAGTTAATTAACCAAGAAAAGCCAGCACTGTAAGCATGTGCTGTGATTGGGTAGGCAGGGCCCTGGAGAGCACAGCATTGAGAGGACATGGAGGGGGACACGTGGTACACCAGGCAGCCACCTTGGGGAAAGCTGGGATGGAACAAACAGCTGGAGGAGAGAGTGGGACTAAGCTAGACAGAAGGACCGGGTAGAAAAACCGGGAGAACCAGGGATAAGTTCAGAGTAGCTGAAGTTATGAGGCAGGGAATACAAGAAGACAGGCAGATCTTAAAAGATCTTGTAAAGTGGCTCGGCGCCTATGGCTCAAGCGGCTAAGGCACCAGCCACATACACCTGAGCTGGTGGGTTCGAATCCAGCCTGGGCTTGCCAAACAACAATGAC
>NW_003852540.1:4404152-4422025 GCF_000181295.1 Otolemur garnettii | reverse complement strand
AGTCTCCTGCCTTAGCCTCCCAAGTAGCTGGGACTACAGGTGCCCGCCACAACACCTGGCCATTTTTTGGTTGCAGCCATCATTGTTGTTTGGCGGGTCTGGGCTGGGGATTCGAACCCACCACCTTAGGTGTATGTGGCTGGCGCCTTAGCTGCTTGAGCCACAGGCGCCGAGCCAGACCAAGTGAGTCTTGACAAAACAATTGGCCCCTTCTACCTAAAATATCAACTATATCATCTCTTTTCAAATTTTTTCTTTCTTTCTTTTTTTTTTTTGGAGACAGAGTCTCACTTTGTCACCCTCGGTAGAGTGCTGTGGCATCACAGCTCACAGGCTAGGGCGATTCTCTTGCCTCAGCCTCCTGAGTTGCTGGGACTATAGGTGCCCACCACAATGCCTGGCTATTTTTGTTGCAGTTGCTACTGCTGTTTTAGCTGACTGGGGCTGTGTTGGAACCCGTCCCCATCAGTAAATGGGGCTGGTGCCCTATCCACTGAGCCACAGGCACCACACTCTTTTCAAAATTTTTTTTAAAAAATATAAATACTAAAGCCAGGTGCAGTAGTTTGCTCCTGTTATCCTAGCTACTCAGGAGACTGAGGTAGGAGGACCCCTTGAGCCCAGAAGTTTCAGGTTGCTGTGAGCTATGATTACGCTACTGGATTCCAGCCAAAGCAAGACCCTGTCTTTAAACAATATTTTTTAAGGCTCAGCACCCACAGCTCAGTGAGTAGGGTACCAGTCACATATACGAAGACTGGTGGGTTCAAGCCTGGCCTGGTCCTGCTAATCAACAATGACAACACAAACAAAAAATAACCGGGCGTTGGTGTGGGCACCTATAGTCCCAGGTACTTGGGCGGCTGAGGCAAGACAATTGCTTAAGCCCAAAAGTTTGAGGTTGCTGTGAGCTGTGAAGCCACAGAACTCTACCAAGGGCAACATCGACTCAGTCTCAAAAAAAATTTTTTTAATTAAAAAACGTAGTGGGGCACAGTGGCTCATGCCTGTGATCCTAGCACTCTGGGAGGTAGAGATGGGTGGATTACCTGAGCTCACAGGCTAGAGACCAGCCTGAGCCAAAGTGAGAGCCCATCTCTAAAAATAGCCAGGCATATGGCAGGAGCCTATAGTCCCAGCTACTTGGGAGGCTGAGGCAAGAGAATCACTTATGCTCAAGAGTTTGAAGTTGTTGTGAGCTATGATGCCACAGCACTCTACTGAGGGTGACAAAATGAAACTCTGTTTCAAAGAAAAAAAAATTTTTTTTCTTTTTTTTTGGCAGTTTTTGGCTGGGGCTGGGTTTGAACCCACCACCTCTGGCCCCAGTGCCCCACTCCTTTGAGCCACAGGTGCCACCCGAAAAAAAAATTTTTTTTAAATGATACAAATACCAGAAGAGCAAGGGGAATCATGGAGGAAAAGAGTACACTGACAGGGAAATGGGATCATGGTGAGTTTTTCCCACTTCACAGTGTGGCCCTCCTCCTGGCTCTAGCCCTGCAAAATCCTGGATCCCTTGGGTTAGCACTTTTATATCACCAGAATGACACTCGAATCAATCAGGGCTTTTACCAAATGAAAATTAAATTGGCATTGGTTCAGTTTAGTGATTAGAAATTGAGAATCAGGTGTAAGTTGCATAGCAGTGTGGATATACTAAATGTCACTGAATTGTATACTAAAAAATGGTTGAAATAGTGAATTTTGGGAGGTGTCTGTAGCTCAGTGAGTAGGGTGCCGGCCCCAGATACCAAGGGTGGCAGGTTCAAACCTGGCTCCAGCCAAACCACAACAAAAAAATAGCCGGGCACTGTGGTGGGCACCTGTAGTCTCAGCTACTCGGGAGGCTGAGGCAAGAGAATCGCCTAAGCCCAGGAGTTGGAGGTTGCTGTGAGCTGTGATGCCACAGCACTCTATCAAGGGCAATAAAGTGAGACTCTATCTAAAAAAAAAAAAAAGTGAATTGTATGTTATGTATACTTTATTGCAATTTAAAAAAAGAATCAGGTTTATTTTTTCTAGTTATGGATAGCTTTTAAAACTAGCTTGGTTTGACTTCTATTCCAGCTGGTGTACGTTTATGACTTTCAGCATCCTTCGGGGCTGTTCATAGTTTACTGAAATGTTGCTGTTTTGGTTACAGATTCAGCAAATTTTTGTGGTTTGTTATGGATCTGGGTAAACAAATTAGTTCAAACTTCATTTTAAAATATTTATGCCACTGTTCCAAAGAGAGGTACCAAAATTTCTCTGGTAGCTGATTTCACAGTTACCAGAATTTAAAAGACGACCTGACCCAACAATTCTACTTTTAGGAACATTTACTAAGTACATCAAAAGATTTATGCAGAACTTCTACTGGAGTAGTAGACATGTGGAAATTACTATAAATACACATTGAGAGAGGACTGGTTAAACAATTTATAGCATATCTATACAACATGATACTATGAATATCATGTGTAACTGTAAAGACTGAGGCAGATTATGCTGATAGTGAAAGGTAGCCATGATATGACAAGTAAAAAAGAGAAAAGCACAGTACGTATGGTATGATCCCAGCTCTATAAAAATAATAAAAGCATGGCTCGGCGCCTGTGGCTCCAGTGGCTAAGGCGCCAGCCACATACACCTAAGGTGGCGGGTTCGAATCCCCAGCCCGGGCCCGCCAAACAACAATGATGGCTGCAACCAAAAAATAGCCAGGCGTTGTGGCGGGCGCCTGTAGTCCCAGCTACTTGGGAGGCTGAGGCAGGAGACTCGCTTGAGCCCAGGAGTGGAGGTTGCTGTGAGCGTGATGCCATGGCACTCTACCCAGGGGGATAGCTTGAGGCTCTGTCTCAAAAAAAAAAAAAAATAATAATAATAAAAGCAGCCAGATCCAGTGGCTCACACCTGGAATCCTAGCACTTTGGGAGGCTGAAAGTGATCAGGTGTGTTTGAGGCCAGGTGTTTGAAATAAGCCTGAGCAATATAGCAAAACCCATCTCTACAAAAACTAGAAAAATTAGCCAGGTGTGGTACCACACACCTGTAGTCCCAGCTACTCAGGAGGCTGAGGCAGGAAGTTCGCTTGGACCGGGGAGTTTGAGGTTGCAGTGAACTATGAAGACACCTTAGCCTGGGCAACAAAGTGAGACCCTATCTCAAAAAAAATAATAAAATAAAGGAAATGTACAACCATTTTGTCTCTCTTTCTCTCTCTCACACACACACACACAAAAAAACTTCTATAGTCACCTACAATGGAAGGGACTACAAGGAACTAAATACTATCACTTCTAAGGACTGGGAGTCTGGTAGAACAAGAATTACTTTTTTTTTTTTAAACTAATCTTCAAATGAACAAAGTACCACCTACATCCACTCTGGCAAGTGAAGCAACTTGAGCAACCTGGTAATAACCTGGAAACACCCTCAGCCATTATCATCACGTCCAAACCAGGCTGCCATCTGGCCTTGCTGCCACAGTCACATACCTCTGTAAGTGGTAGATCTTGTGTGTGTACTGGCCTTTCTCACCATCCTTCTCATAGGGTTCGTTCACCAGGACCTCCACGCCTTCACCACCACCTGTTTCATTTTTACTGGCCTCAGCCACAGAATACAGCTGCCCTACTTGATACTAAAGGAACAGAGACAGAGGCATTATCCTCAACACAGAATCTTCTTAACAGTTACATATAGTCCAGCTGTCAGTAAGTGTCCAATTAGGTCACCCGGGGGTCCCCTCATCCAGGAGGTCATTCTGGGATTTCACACTGGGCCTTGCTCAGGTCTACCCAATGCAATTGAGAATGTTGCTCCATGGCCTGTCTTTAGTGATAAGATGTGTT
The DNA here is from genome assembly GCF_000181295.1 of Otolemur garnettii. Lineage (NCBI taxonomy): Eukaryota > Metazoa > Chordata > Mammalia > Primates > Galagidae > Otolemur > Otolemur garnettii. The sequence continues at coordinate 4,418,186 of NW_003852540.1, read as the reverse complement.
TAATTTCCTCCTTCCCATTTTTCACACCATGTATCAGGGTTTAAAGAGGTTGTGAATATACTTAACTTCACACCACCATCCAGAAAATGGACTGGCGAGCTCAAGGCAGTGTCTGGTATAAAGACCCCCAAACAAGATCGGGGTTGGTTGCTGAAATCTCTTTATTCTATTCATTTTAAAAGATCCTGGCTTGGCGCCTATAGCTCAACCGGCTAAGGCGCCAGCCACGTACACCTAAGGTGGCGGGTTCGAATCCCCAGCCCGGACCCGCCAAACAACAATGACGGCTGCAACCAAAAAATAGCCGGGCGTTGTGGCGGGCGCCTGTGGTCCCAGCTACTTGGGAGGCGGAGGCAGGAGACTCGCTTGAGCCCGGGAGTTGGAGGTTGCTGTGAGCTGTAATGCCACGGCACTCTACCCAGGGGGATAGCTTGAGGCCCTGTCTCTCAAAAAAAAAAAAAAAAAAGATCCTAAGACATAACTTCTTATCAAAGAAAGTTGCCCAGTGCTCTGTGAAATCCACAACCTTTATGTAAAACAGTCTCCTCTTTTTCTCCAGTGTTTATGCCCCTCCTCACCCCATAAGTGGTTCAAAGAGACACTATACCTCCCGAAGTTTCCCAGATTCCTGTTGGGGTTGAAGCCAGTGCTCCCACTCCCATATTAGATAGTACAGATTCCTACCCCACAGTTTGTGCCAGCGGGGTGCACCCTGTATTGGCCCTTACTAGATGGCAAAAGCCCATTTTTCCTTTATTTGGGTCACATGTCACCCTATCAAGTCACCAGTCAAGATCATTGGCTTCCTCTGACCCCATCAGACAGCTCACTGTTAGGGCCAATGACCTGGAGTCCTAGGCAGTGCCCAGGCCTAGTCCTTCTCCTCCCTTCTTTCTGAGGGAAGCTGTCGGCAGGGAAAATTGAGGTGAAAAGAAAATGAAGAAGCAAGAGTTAATGCAGGAAGTTATGTCTCTATCAAAGGATGCAACTTCCCTATCACTGCCAGTGCCAACCAAGCTCGAGAATTTAGAGAATATGAGAAAAAGAAACAAAGGTACTTGATTACCCAACATGCTGGAGTTGGAGGGAGATTAAAGTTTTCCTGGCCAGACATGGTGGCTCACAGCTGTAATTCTAGCACTCTGGGAGGCTGAGGCAGGTGAGCTGCTCGAGTTCAGGAGTTTGAGACCAGCCAGAGCTAGAATAAGACCTCACCTCTACTAAAAATTGGAAAACTAGCTGGGAGTTGTGGCAGGTGCCAGCTATTGGAGTGGCTGAGGCAAAAGAGGATCATTTGAGCCCAGGAGCTTGAGGTTGCTGTGAGCTATGTTGGCACTAGGGCACTACCCAGGGTGACTGAGTGAGATTGTCTCAAAAAATAAAGGTGGGGGGGAGGGTTTCCTTACCCTCTCTACCCCTTTCCCACATTCTTGGTACTCCCAGGGGTGAAAGACAAGGGTTTTCTCTCTTTGAGATTAACACAGAGAGGCTGAATCTCTGGGCAACTGCCACTTAAGTCACTGCCTGCAACAACAAAGAGCAGAGGCAGCTTTCGGTGCTGCTTCACCTCAAACTTGGAAGCCTGATCTACCAGGCCACTCCCTAAGCACCTCAGGGAAATTTCTGGGCAAAGTCTGGAAGGTGAAGCAGAGGACTAGGACAGTTCACTGTTTGCCACCACCAAGCTCAAAAAGCCCTAACTTCCAAAGCAAACTCTTCTACAAAGTGTCAAGAAAAGGCCCAGGCAAATAATCAGGGCTCCATTAATCCCGTAAAAGAAGGACATCTGGCGAGAGGGAGTCACCTCAACCTTGCTAATCCTGAGCAACACCAGCACTGCCTCAATGTCCCCCTGGAACCTTAAACTGTCCCTGTGTGTTTCCAAGACTACCACCTAGCCGAGGCACACATGAAAGCCCTGATCAAGTGGGTTGGGTTTGGCTGAGTCGGGGGTTCCCATAGAAGGAACAGTAACTCTGTCTCAGAGAGGAGCCATGAGAACGTGTATCACCACAGACTCAGCATTCCTGAAAGGCAGGCTGGGGAGAGGGCCTGATGGAGGGAACCAGATTTCCCCCAAGTGGTGCTACCTGGGGAGGGGACCCCCAGGCAGAGACTAATCGTCTTCATTTGCTTTCTCTTCAGCTATAGGAATCAGAGGGCAGATTCTAAGAGGATCAGCCTGTTGGCTGGCATCTTCCCTCTTTAATCTCTCTTGATATTCTGATCCTTTAATCCCAGTGAGACAACTGAAGGCAGTTTTGCTAATCCAAAGGGGTAAGTAAGACTGGACCGCACAAGCTACAAGTGAGGGACACTATTCATGTCAGGGAGTCCCCTTCAGCTCCACACCCTATAGGAAAGCAGCCAGTCTGAGATTGGGTAGAAGTGGGGGTCAGACCATTAAATCAGATAAAGAACCCAAGAAGACTGGGATTCCAGCCTACTTGGGCCTAGAGCAATCTTCCTTGCTCTTGAAATTTGTTCTCTTGTCCCAAACAGCCAAGACATTCAGCTAAGAAAAACAAAGCCTCCACCACTTTGGCAATCTGGGTGGAGAAAGAGCTGGGGTAGATATAGTGGGTAGGGCTGAAATACTGACATGAAACATGTCAAGAAAAGCAGTACAGTCGTTGGTCCCACCCACATGGCCCTGTCAGGCCAGGTACCATGGAGGAAGGGTGCCATGACTCCCTGGAAACAAGAAGTAAAACAGCTCTGCCCACAGTAGTGTGTAGGCCAACCTGCGCCAGGAACCAGTGGTGGACACACCCATGTCAAACAGCCAGTGCTTTCTTGCTATGATGCAGCACAGCTAGATACTCTGTGCAGTGTTAGGCCTCAGGCTCTACCCAGCCACATGCTAATGCTGTCTCCAAAATATTGATTCAGGTCATTAGAATAATTATAAAGACACGATCTTCTCTCTTTTTTTTTTTTTTTGAGACAGAGTCTCACTATGTCACCCTTGGTAGAGTGCTGGTAGCATCACAGCTCACTGCCACCTCAAACTCTTGGGCTTAAGTGATTCTCTTGCCTCAGCCTCCCAAGTAGATGGGACTACAGGCGCCCACCACAATGCCCAGCTATTCTCTTTACCCCCAAATGAGAAAACTCCAAGGGCCTCAAGTCACAACCTCCAATTTAGGAAGTGAATCCACCAGTCATGTGATGCTGAGCTGATGCTTTCTATTCCCACAGAAAACTAGAGTCAGGATGGGGCTACTGACAAAGACGCTGACAGGGCTGACGGTTACTTGTTTCTTCTTTAGCCTCCTCATTCAAGATTTTTCTGATCTTCTGCAACTAAGCCTTAAGCCTAGGCCTTGTGTTACTTTCTTGCAGTAGTTTCTTGCTGAAAACGAGCTGACCAGCACTAAGCAGACAGATAAATCCTAACCAGTGCACACTTCCCAAGCTTAGACTTAGGCTTTACCACACACCCCACCCCACCACTTCCTCAATGCTGCAAAAAAACCATCACAAGCTAAAAACCACCAACTGTGGACACTCTCAAGGCGGGAGTTCCCCTTTCCTTCCATTCTTGGCCCCCATATGCAATCAGTGTTCTGGCCCCTCTAGCCTTACTACAGGCAGCTGAGAGGTGCTCCAGGACAGTCCTGGCTCTCTTTGGTCTGCATGCCCTCAGAGACATTCCTACCCTTCATTCCTGCAAGAAACTCCCTGCAAAAGATCCATTTCCAGACCCCTAAACACCATACTAAGGAGGGGTGAGGAAATCCTGTGTTCTCAGGGGACATCTTCTTGACTGGGTTGTGGGGGAGAGGGAATCATCCTGTATATCAGAGGTCACTGGACCCCCAAGAGCCAAGTTTCAGGGCTCAAGCTGGACCTTCCTGCTTGGCCTTCTGGGTTAGAAAATTATCACTTGCTATTTTTTGTAAGGACAGCAAAGCCCCCCAAAGAAGTGGGTTAACAGACCCCTTCAAGGGAACCCCTATGAGCCCACGCACCCAGTTCCCAGGCCCTAGGTACATTTTCAGTGCCTCCACAGATCCCAATATCTACCATACCACCCCTTCTTTTTCTCAGGTTTCCCCAGTCTCATTGTCTTATCTTCCTGGAACTCCCTAATCATAGTCAAGGTCCACCTCTGCCCCCTCTCCCAGGTTACCACAGCAGCCCACCACTGGAGGCAATCTCCAGGGGCCAATGTCTTCCCACCCCTCTTGGGGGCCAACAAGCTTGGATATTTGTCTCAACTAAAGAGTACTGCAGGCTCTGTTGGCCTGATTTCATTTTTCAAAGGTCCAGTTCATATTTGCAACAGAATGGAAGTTATCACAAGAGCTTCATGCTGACACTGCAAGAAAGAGAGATGGAGCCCAGTGACTGGGGACACTATACTGGATGCCAAACTTCACCCAAACTTGAGTTTAACTGGAAGCTGGGGTGAGGCGGGGCTGTGGATTTAGAAGGAAGCAAAGAATAGGAGTGGAAAGTGGAGGAAGTTCAGAGAAAGAGTGACACAAGGGAGGCTCCCTGACTGTCTTCTGTTGTCCAAGAGATCAATTCTGAGTCAACACAGCCTATGAACCTTCCTACAGCAAATCCTGCTGTCAGAGCCCCATACACAGGGACATCAGACCCAGGAACCATAAAAGGACAGAGAGCAAGCCAAGCTCATTTGTTATTCCCTGCTTTCCGTAAAAGGAGGGTTGTGTTTTGGTCTTTCCAGCAATCTCCTAGTGTGACTAAGAAGGGCCTGAGAGACTTCCTGCCCTGATGGTTTGTGGCACAACCAAAAAGAGCCGGGCATACTTTCCAGAGGTCCTGGAAATGTACACACTTAATCCTATCAATAACATGCCCTCAAACAGACACAGTCTCAGCATGATCCAGTCTCCATTCAAAGTTATCCAGCATGGGACAGGTTGCACACAGTTGCCTTTCTTCAGCTGAAAGTGGCAACAGGAAAATTCAAATTGAAGCACTAGTTATCTCCATATTAGAACAAACATGAAAACTATACAAAGAATATGGCCACGCAGAGCCCAAACTGAGCCAATGGTCACAGCCCTTATGTACAACTATGGAAAAGAAAGAAAAAGGACTTACCTCATCTACAGACACTGGCAGGATGACTCGACTACAAGAAAGGGAAAAGACAGTATCAACTTCAGGTTCTGTGACCTACCCAAGGCTCTTAATGCATCATCTCAGAACAGTATTCAACGTTCTGCTGTGTGTGACACTATACTCACTGATAACAACCTAGCAGAGAAGGCCCTCTGAGTGCTTTTGAGGCTAGGACCCTCTGTACTCTTCTGGCATCCCATTTAGAACCTTATGATTTAGTCCAAACCTGGCCGCCCCACTGCCCCCACCTCTACTTCCCAGGCCTCTGACTCACATTTGTTGCAGTCTTCTTTTCCTCCTCCCTCACCCTTATCTTCTCCCACAAGACTTGCCAACGAGTCCAGTAAAATGGAGAAGTGAACACAGGAGGGTCTACTAGGATGAGGATGCAGATCCAAAGAATCAGCCCTTAAGGATTTATATATCTGTGGACCCAGCCTCCCAATGGCCCTAAGGTAAAAGGCTGGGAGGGGGCCAAGCTCCTTGGTGGCTTAATCACCCTAAGAGCACATAGCAACCACCTCTGTTCTAGGGCAGGATGCTACAGGACAAGCTACTATTACAAAGCTGCCAAAAGAGGAGACCCTCAACTGGTGTCCTGACCTCCAGAAGCTGTCCAAAAGTACCCAACTAATCATTTTCTTCTCCAACTCAACTGCCAGAAGTACCACCAGTAACCTGATGAAGAAGCCATGGCGGCTCAGCGCCTGTGGCTCAAGAGGCTAAGGCGCCAGCCACATACACCTAAGGTGGCGGGTTCAAATCCAGCCCGGGCCCGCCAAACAACAATAATGGCTGCAACCAAAAAAATAGCCAGGCGTTGTGGCGGGCGCTGTGGTCCCAGCTACTTGGGAGGCTGAGACAGGAGACTCGCTTGAGCCCAGGAGTTGGAGGTTGCTGTGAGCAGTGAAGCCATGGCACTCTACCCAGGGGGACAGGTTGAGGCTCTGTCTCAAAAAAAAAAAAAAAAAAAGAAGAAGAAGCCATGGCTAGAAAAATCTCCATAAGGGCCTGAAACCCAGAGGTGCTAGAGTGGGCAGCACTTGCATGTGCAATGCAGACCAATGTCCAACCCCCAGTTCAAAGCTGTGAGGTCAGAGAGCTGAGACAAAAACCCTTGGTTGTACTCAGTACAAGTCAAGCCAGTTCCCAAGCTTAGAGTCTTAGACCTCAGACCCTTGCTGGAATGCTCGGGGCCTTCTGTGTCTTGCATGCTTAGTGAAGCATGAGCTGCTATGCCCTCCTTCTTATGCAGTGGGTTTGTCATTCGGGCTCCTTGCTCCAGACTAGTAAATAGCTTACTATTTTCTAGTTCCACAGAGGTCCCCCAGGAAGCAAGGAGCATACAGAGGGGCTCTGAGGAACATATCACACTAAAGACAAGGCACCAAGCAGAAAAGTAGCAGGGAAGACAAAATGGGCTCTCCAAGTCTATACAGTCCCTCCTTCTAGAAGGACTCAAATAACGTGACTCCTTCAGTTTATTGGATGCTGCCACTAATGTCTCCTCCCATTAGACAAAGCCAATGGTGCACAAAAATACTCCTAACTTGGGAGGCCAGAATTTTTGCACCCTCAGAAGAAACTTCCTAGAAAACAATAAGCCTTTTATCTTCAAGAACAGCAGCAAAAATCACATCCAAGAATTTGCAGAAATCAAATCAAGGAGAATCCTGTTAGCGGAAGTGTCAGAAAAATCAACAGGGACAACCTTCAGATCCTGGGTGGGCCCCAAGTCTCCCCACAAAAGAGACTGGCATTTTCTACTTCTTGACAGGATGCTCTGCATCTGCTTATGTGACAGCACACCCAGACATTTCTCCTTCCTTTATCGGGAACAAAACCACTTCAGTAGCAATAGAGTACAATTCCAAAGGATAGGGACACAGAAGCGCGGCTGGGCTAAGACTGGAAGCAGTGCTCACTACAACATGACCTTCACTTGCACTCTTCCCAGAGCTGCAGCGCTGCAGCCACAGCTAAGTGTCTCAAATGCACCCCCCCCCGCCCCGTCCCCCTGCCCGGGGATGTACACACAGGGTAGCAGTTGGGCAGGAAGGAAATGCAGATGCCAGACAAGCTCTGCATCCCTAGCACCTCAGACTTTTCCCTGGCAGGCTTCAAGGGGAGAACAAAGAACTGGAAAGGAGCACCTTGTTTCAAAACTCACTCAGATCTCTTCTAAAGGTCCCTTCCTTTCCCTGCCTGACCTTCTTTTCAAAACTATAGATTTCTACAGAGTCTAGGCTCATCTGGGAATAGGAAAAGCATCAGAAGAATGGGAAAAGCCTGTCAGTGTGACACTGAGGATTAATCTCCAAAGTGCACCACATTTTCCTCCTTACCATATAAAGCTGAGTTCTGGCTGCACTAGATGTCAAGAAGTAGAGGTTCAATGCCTCAAAATAATGCTCTTCTGATGAGATGCCAAGCTGGGATGACATCTGGGTCTCTGTCCCCTTTGTTCCCCAAACCCCACACTATGTCCTAAATGTCTTAGACACCTCCAAGGAGCAAGCCTAGTCAGGACAAAGTATCTTCACTGACAAAATGGAAAGAGCCCTCTGTATACCTTCCCAGCTACCGAGAGAGTTCCACCAGTCACTCTCTGCATGGACATCTCCCACTTCCAGACTTCGAGAGCTCCTGGCCCGATACTGCCATTTGTTCCCCTTCCAGGGAGAGCAGTTTCACTGTACCTTCTACATACACATACTCAGTCCCTCCTCTTTTGGGGGGAAAACATCCTCTGATATTTACTTGGAACCATGGGCTTCAGCAATATTCTTGAAAGAGTTAGCAATCCAAACATCTCTACCTGTCATCCAATGCCCTGGATTACAGGAGCAAACCCATCTTCCTGGAACTCCTATCAGAAGTCACCAGTTTCCCACTTCCCAGTTATTACTCAAGAACTGCCCCTACTCTTCACTGTCTTTCCTCAAGTTATAATTTTATGAACACCTCAATTCCTCAAAGCAATTTCCCCATCTCTTTGCACCAAGACTGAGGATCCCCTGAGACAAGATGGCCCTGACCTGGTACTTCTCACCTCCAATAAGAAGTACATTCATTCATAAACATACTCTCTTTCTGGACTGTTCTCTACCCTGGCAATTTCTTAGTCCTTCATGTCACATCAGACCTGCCCAACATCTTCTGGACTCCTGACCCAAATGTCCCCAAGTCCCAAGCTTTTTCCCAAATGCCTCCTGTTCTGCACCTATTACTGGGGCATCTTGTCACTCCAGTCCCCTGTCTCAGCCTCCTCTCCTTTATCTCTTCAGAGCCTTCCACTGTCACCCAAGCCTGGCCCTAACTCCCTAGTCCTTTTCCTGGGTTTACTTACTACAACCCTTCCCCTGATGCCTAAGGTGGCCACTCCTCATACTCCAAGTTCCCCTCGGCACTCCTCCTCATCACCTCAACTCCGCTGTGGAGCTGTCTTATCTTATCTTCCCTGCTCCTTAGTGCTGTTCAGCCCTGGAACACCTCCCCACCACCGGCCTGCCCTTGTCTGATGGTCCTCAGCCCCTCACACAACTTCCCTGTCTCCCACCAGTCCTCTCTGCCCCGCCTGCAGTTTTGCCTGGCCCCGTCCTCCCTCAACCCCCACTGTAGGACCACCCCACATCACATCCAATGCTCTCTATCCCCTCAGCCCTTCTTCATGCCCTGTCCGGCTCTCACTGACCCTTTGACCCCACGTCAGGCCCTGTCTTGCCCTCTTTGTCCCCTCGCCTCTCCCCAAGACTGTTCGCCTTCACTGCCCCTTGGGCCCCACCTCAGGTGCTGTCTGGAACACTCTAGCCCTGCTGGCCCCACCTCAGGCCCTCACTGTCCCCTCAGCCCCTGCTGGGCCGCCCATCCAGCGCTCTCCCTTCCATCTGCCGGGCCATTAGGCTCTCTGGTCGTCATCCCCGACCCTCCCTTCCTCCTCGCTTCCGCACAGCCGGCCAGACACTCACTACTCCTTGAGCACCACCATGTCGCTTCACGGCTCGGTGGCTGCCCGCTGCCCGCCCGGCCTCCCGCCCGCTTCCCGGCGGCCGCTCTCCCAGTGGCCCGGCCCGGCCCGGCTGCCTGTGAGCCTTCGTCGTGGTCTGCTACGTCCCCGCTGCTCTCGCTGCGGTCGCCGCGCCGGCTCCTGCCGTCCCGGCCTTGCCGCCTCCCGCGCCGCTGCCGACGCCGCCCGGAGCTCCGGTTCCGCAGCGCCGCGCGGGGGCGGGGCGTCTCTGCGGCAACCAGAGCGTCACACGCAGCGGTGCGCGTTGACCTCAGCGCGGAGGCGGGGTCTTCCCGGGTCCGCCCTCTCTGGTCCTTAAATGGGCCACGGCATCCGCCTGGGTATCCAAGGTGGGCCCGCAGCGTGCGCTAGACCCGGGTAGTAGGTAGAGCAAACACTGAGGTAGGTGTCTAGCAGGGTCCCAGGTGAAAATGCTCTTCTGCACCTGGAGCGGATACCCTGGAGCCTCCCTGGTGGGGTTGATTGAGAGCCAGGAAAAGGTTGTGTCAAAAAATATTAATAAGAGCCAAATTTATGTGCAAAGTGCTCCTCTGAGTTGTTGACCTCTCACAAAAACGCTACCAGAAAGATGCTGTTACTCTATCCATTTTACCAGTGAGAAGAACTGTGTGAGTCCACAGCTAGTATGTGATGGAGCTGAGATTTTAACCCAGCAGTCTTAGTGGAATGTCATTCATCCAGTAAATATTTGCTGAATGTCAGCTCTGTACCAAGCGCGTTTTTTGTTTGTTTGTTTGGTTGGTTGGTTTTTGTTTTTTTGAGTTAGAGTCTCACTTTATCGCCCTCGGTAGAGTGCTGTGGAGCCACAGCTCACAGCAACCTCCAACTCCTGGGCCCAAGCGATTCTTTTGCCTCAGCCTCCTGAGTAGCTGGAACTACACGCGCCCACCACAACTCCGGCTATTTATTGTTGTAGCTGCTACTGCTGTTTTAGCTGCATATGGGGCCTGAGCCACAGGCGCCGTCCCCAAGCCTGTATTTTTGTAGAGAGAGTAAACATGTTGAATGCTATGTGGCCCTCTAGGGAGCTCAGGGTTAAATGGCTGTCGGTAGGTGGGTAGCTGGGGGAGACAGAACCAGGCAATTAGAACTAATAGAGCTGTGAGAGGTGAGACATTGCCTTGGTGGGATACACCAGAGGGGTCCAGTTGAGTGTGAGGAGTGTGGTCAGAGAAGCCATCCTGGAGGAAGAGGTTCCGGGTTGAGATCTGTAAGGGGTGGGCTGGAGAGAAGAGAACAGGCAGAGTGAATGCAAAGGTTGGAGGCAAGAGGAAGATTGCAGTGCATTTGGGGAACTGACAGAAGTGACTAGAGCTAAGGTTTGCAGGCCCAGGAGCTGGGAGGCGGTTTGGGTCTTTGGGAAGGCATTTAAGGGTTCTGACAATGACATGAGCAGGTATCCTGTGTGAAGGCTCACTCTGGTGGCTGGGCAGAGGACAGGATGCAGAGGGGGCCAGAGCAGAGGCTGAGAGACCAGTTAGGAGGGGGCTGCTGCAGAAGTCCAGGTGAAGGTGAACTAGGACAGTGTTAGAAAGGAAGAAAAGAAAGAGATGGATTCAGGAACAACTCAAGAGGTCATCTGTGCAAGACTTGTTTTCTTTTTTTTTTTGAGACAGAGCCTCAAGCTGTCCCCCTGGGTAGAGTGCCGTGGCATTACAGCTCACAGCAACCTCCAACTCCTGGGCTCAAGCGAGTCTCCTGCCTCTGCCTCCCAAGTAGCTGGGACTACAGGCGCCCGCCACAACGCCCGGCTATTTTTTTTTGGTTGCAGCCGTCATTGTTGTTTGGCGGGTCCGGTCTGGGGATTCGAACCTGCCACCTTAGGTGTACGTGGCTGGCGCCTTAGCCAGTTGAGCTATAGGCACCGAGCCGCAAGACTTGTTGACTCTGCTGGGCACCTGTGGCTCAAGTGGCTAAGGCACCAGCCACATACACCTACGGTGGCAGTTCGAATCCAGCCTGGGCCCGCCAATGAGGGCTGCAACCAAAAAGTAGCTGGGCGTTGTGGTGGACTCCTGTGGTCCCAGCTACTTGGGAGGCGGAGGCAGGAGACTAGCTTGAGCCCAGGAGTTGGAGGTTGCTGTGAGTTGTGATGCCAGGGCACTCTACCCAGGGGGACAGCTTGAGGCTCCGAATCAAAAAAAAAAGACTTGTTGATTCATTGAGAGGGTGAGAAAGAGGGAGGAGGAGAGAAAACCTAAGAGCCTGGGTGGACAGTACTGCCTTCCCTGAGAACACAGGAAAGGCAGGTTGGTTGGGGGTAGATGTTGACTCCAGTGTTGGACACATTGAGTTCAGGGTGTTCAAGGGGCATCCGGGTGAGATGGTGAACAGATTGCCAAAGAAGGGAGGGTGAAGCAGGCGGCCATATTACTATCAAGCTGTGACTGATGCCCCAGGACCACCTGACTATTGTACTCATTCAGTGAAACCTAGAATGGGATGACCCCAGAAATCCAAGCCCAAGATCTTGGAGGGATGGCCAAGAAAGGAAACATTATGACCTCAGTCCAATGCTAAGTGGCCTGGACTCTGGTCCCCTGAGGGCCTAATGAATGATTAAATGAATCATTCACAAATGCCGCCTGCTGGCTCTCTCCAGGAAGCAACCAAACCTTGCCCTCTGGGAGTTTGCAATCCTGCAATCTAGTCAGGAAAACTACATTTATTCACTTACTCAAATATTCTTTGGGCACCTGACCCTATACTGCAGCTTTTTCTAGGCACTTAGGACACAGGGACCAAAAAAGGAAAAAAAAAAAACCCGACAAACCATGATGTCCTCCTTCCCTTGCCGAGTGAGGAGATAGTAAAATATAAACCAATACAGAGCAGCTAAGGCGCCAGCCACATACACCTGAGCTGGCTTGTTTGAATCCGCCTGGCCCACTAAACAACAATGATGGCTGCAACCAAAAAATAGCCGGGTGTTGTGGCGGGCACGTGTAGTCCCAGCTACTTGGGAGGCAGAGGCAGGAGACTCGCTTGAGCCCAGGAGTTGGAGGTTGCTGTGAGCTGTGATGCTACGGCACTCTACCCAGGTGGACAGCTTGAATCTCTGTCTCAAAATAAATAAATAAATAAATAAACAAACCAATACAGAAATCACTTCCACTAGTGATAAATGTTATGAGGAGTAGGTGACTTTGGCCTTAGCAGATGGCTTTAGTCAGGTGGTCAGGGAAGACTCTAGGAGAAGACAGTATGAAGACTGAGTCCTGAATTTCTAGAGGAATTATTGCTAAGGTGGCTCCTCAGCTGATAAGAGTTGAGGCAGGATGAGATTCAAGGGCTGTGATGGGCAGCTATGTGGAATAAAAAAACAAAACAAAAATCAAAATGCCGGAGAAACAGTCTTTTTCCTCAAGGAGCTCCTGGAGTGGAGAACTGGCACTGGCTGAAAACTGTACTAATCCCTGGCATTATTTGTAAAGGTGAACATGTGTGACACAAGGAACAGTGCAGGAGAAGGCTCAAGAAGGTGTGAGAAGTGTCCAGGATGCGAGGGACCAGATGTGAGCCAGATGTGACTGGGAAGGGGGAATAACAACCAGAGAAGGAAACCAGCATAGACAGGGTACAAAAAGGGATTCCACACGGTGCAACTTGGGGGCAGAGCAGAGCATCCTGGTTAGGACACGAGTGAGAAATGGGGTGGGGCCGGGCATGGTGGCTCATGCCTGTAACCCAGTTCTCTGAGAGGCCAAGGCAGGTGGATCACCTGAGCTCAGGAGTTTGAGACCATCCTAAGCAAGAGCCAGACCCCATCTCTACTAAAAATAGAAAAAAACTAGCTGGATGTTGTGACAGGTGCCTGTAGTCCCAGCTACTTGGGAGGCTGAGGCAAGAGAATTGCGTAAGACCAAAAGTTTGAGGTTGCTGTGAGCTATGATGCCATGACATTCTACCCAGGGTGACAGAGTGAGACTCTGTCTCAAAAAAAAAAAAGAAAGAAATGGGGTGGGTTGGGGTGGGATGGGGTGGCCTGGGCCCACAGGCAGGACTGAGTGTGTAGCCCTGAATGCTGGGCTAGAAAACTGTCTCTCTGTTCCATGGTGAGCAGAGGAGCTGTCCAAGAACCTTAGGAACCCTCTCCCCCATCACCCAGATTCTTACCTCATCTCTCTTCTTTATTCAGCTTCATTTAGCATTTTAAAGCTGAACTCAGATATCATGTCATTTAACCCCTCCACATTTCAATGGGCATTCTAGAAATGTGGATATTTTCTTACAAATACCCAATGCCATTATTATACTTAACAAAATTAGTAATATTTACCTGATATTATCTCATCCCTAGTTCATCTTTAAATCTCCCTGCTTATCTAAAAAAATTAAAAAAAAAAATAAAGAAAAAGGCCAGGTGAGGTGGCTCACCCCTGTAATCCTAGCACTCTGGGAGGCCGAGGCAGGTGGATTGCCTGAGCTCATGGGTTGGAGACCAGCCTGAATAAGAGCAAGACCCTGTCTCTAAAAATAGACAGGCGTGTGGTTGGCACCTGTAGTCCCAGCTACTCGGAAGGCTGAGGTAAAGAATCGCTGAAGCCCAAGATTTTGAGGTTGCTGTGAGCTATGACACCAAAGCAGTCTACCAAGGGCAACAAAGTAAGACTCTGTCTCAAAAAAAGGTAAATAAAAATAAAAAAAATTAAAATAAAATGTCAGCACAGTGACTCACACCTGTAATCCAAGCACTCTGGGAGGCTGAGGCCGGTGGATTGCTTGAGCTCATGAGTTCAAGACTAGCCTGAGCAAAAAGCGAGACTCTGTCTCTACTAAAAATAGAAAAATTAAGGCAAGAGGATCCTTTGAGCCCAAGAGTTGGAAGTTGCTGTGAGCTATGATGCCACAGAGTGACAGCTTGAGACTCTACCTCAAAACAAACACAAAAAACCTACTTCTACATG
>NW_003852540.1:4402784-4403687 GCF_000181295.1 Otolemur garnettii | reverse complement strand
TGGGGCACCCTACCCACTGAGCCACAGGCACCGCTTGTTTTCTTCCTTTTTTTTCAGAGCCAGGATCTTGCTCTGTCACCCAGGCTGCAATACAGTGGTGTGGTCATAACTCACTGCAGCCTCAAACTCTTGGACTGAAGCGATCCTCCCACCTCAGGCTCTGGCCCTTAGTCTCTTTCTTTGCCTTGTTCCCTCTCTCTGCCTTCTCTCCATTCCTCTAGCTCTCTTTCTGGCTTTCCTCTCTCTTTTGCATCTTTCTGTCTCCCTGTACCTTTGTCTGTCTCTGCTCTCTCTGTCTCTCCCCTCCACACCTCTCTCTCTTTTTTTTTTTTATTTGAGATTGAGTCTTACTTTGTTACCCTTGGTAGAGTGCTATGGTGTCATAGTTCACAGCAACCTCAAACTCTTGAGCTCAAGCCATTCTTTGCCTCAGCCTCCCGAGTAGCTCACCACAATGTCTGGCTATTTTTAGATACGGGGGTCTTGCTATTGCTTAGGCTGGTCTTGAACCTGTAAGCTCAGGGCAATCCACACACCTCGGCCTCCCAGAGTGCTAGGATTACAGGTATGAGCCCCTGCACCCAGCCAACACATCTCCCTCTTTGTTCTCTCTGCCTCTGGCCTCCACATCTCTCTGTCTCTGTCTCTCCCCTCCACATCTCTCCCTGTCTCTCTTTACCTGTCTTTCGTTGTCTTCACTCTGGGTAATGCGGCTTCAGCCTGTGTTTCTTTCATCATCTCTTTGCAGCTGTTTCCTTTTCCCTGTCTGCACTCTCCTCAGTCTTTCTCAATTTCTCCCTCCCCTTCATCTTTATTTTTTTATTTTTTTCAAGACAAAGTCTCACTATGTTGCCCTCAGTAGGGTGCTGTGGCATCACAGCTCACAGCAACTTTAAACTCTTG
>NW_003852540.1:4395972-4401821 GCF_000181295.1 Otolemur garnettii | reverse complement strand
ATTACAGGTGTGAGCCACTGCATCTGGCCCCCGGCCTCTTTTCTGTGTATTTCTGTCTGTCTCTTAAAATTTCATCCTCAAACATTTGAGCAATTCCATGCCGGGCACCATTCTAGGCACTGAGGGTGACTAAGGCAGAGCATGTGCCAGCTTTCAAAGAATGTTTCTTTTGGGAAGAGACAGACAGGAGACAAAACCAAATCAAAACAACAACAGAAAAAAAACAGATGAGCAGATGACTCTTCTGTTCCGGTCATCCCATTGGGTAAAGGAGTGTTGGCCAGGGCAGGGCCAGGCCAGACTGTGGGTGGGGCCTCAGGCCTGTGAGAGAAAGCTGGCTGTGCTCTGAGCTTGGCCTGACAATTCCCCATCCATAAGTAGCAACTGTGGGCCACTCAAGAAACTAGATTAGAGTGTTTAACTCGCTAGTAACCCTTTGCTTACTGACAACATTCATTATGAGCTGGGCTGGGGGACACCAAAGTAAAAAGAAAATGGTCCCAGTCCGCATAGGTCCATGATTTAATGCAGAAGGGAGACCAATGTCACATCTGCTGGATCAGAGAAAAATACAGATGCTTCAAGCACCCAAAAGAGACAAGGTGGCCCTTTACCTCCCTCCTCTTCTCTTCCTGCCTCTGGCAGTGTTTGGCCTACATAGGGTTAAAGATGATTTGAGCAGCTGTGATTTTTCTCAATTCGTTTGAGCCAACATTTGAAAATGGGAATATTTTATATAAAACTCAGAATTTCCAGTAGAAAAAAATCAGATCTGGTAATGCTGGGCTCATCCCACATGACAGTCATTGGTTGGGGCTGTGTCAAGCTGTTCCTTGAGATGGGGGCTGCAGACTCCAGGTCTCCCAGCCCCCACTAAGTCCTTTTGTGTTCCCAACATGGAGACAAGGTCCCAGCTGTCCCATGTCACTGCAGACCATATGCTGTGGCTTTGCTCATACTGGGGAAGTATTTCTCTGTGCTGCCTCCACCACAAGTGGGAAAATGGGGGGCAATAACAAAGGTGTATGGCAGTCCTGATGGGGGGCAGCCCTGTCACCTCCACCTCGCAGCTCTGCCCTGGCTGCTGTGCAGGGGCCCCCAAGGCCATCCCCAACCTCCCCTGGCCTCAAGCTCCCCCAACTCCAGCAGAGTCATGAGGCAGGCCTTAGCCCTCTCTCCTCCCTGGCATCTCCCTGGGGATTGTCTGGGGAGGTCTCAATACAAAAGAGAAGGGTCTCCCTTTAGAACTAGAATTCACCAGCAATCTCAGTCTTCCCACGGAAGAGACCTCTTGCCCTATCCCCACCCCCAACTTTTTTTTTTTGCAGTTTTTGGCCAGGGCTGGGTTTGAACCCGCCACCTCCGGCATATGGGGCCAGCGCCCTACCCCTTTGAGCTACAGGTGCCGCCCACCCCCATGGTTTTCAAATGGCAGTTCAGAAGGCCACACCAGAAAATGCAGCCCAGGGGAAAGGTGGGGGCCAAGTGACAGGGAATCTGGGCACGAGACAGAGGCAAGGGATGTGTGACACAGGGAGAAAGAGACAGGAACCAAGGAAAGAGCAGGTCTTAGTCATTCTCAGCATATATTTATTGAGTGCTTACTGTGTGCCAGAAGTAAGCCAGGTGCTAGAAACAGCAAAGGGCAGGGAAGAGTTGGGGTCAGCTGCTGAGCTGTCAGCGACACTGTATTGACCCTGGTTGATACAGGGAATGGACAAACCCTTCAGGCACCACTGGGAGGGCCTGGGCTGGGTCCTTGGGCCAGGCCTGCCTAGATATCTTTCCAGCAATGGAAAGGGATTCAGTGAGGCAAGACCATCCCCCTCTGTTCCATCTAGGTAGAGAGGTGCACAGACAACCTCCTCCACACACATGCACACCCTGACATGCCCAGAACACACTTCATACTGAGACACACATACACACACATACAGAGGCACGGCCATGCAGTTTTACAAGGAGGAGGTGTAGAGATGCTGCTTATGTGACCGTGATCCAACTCACCCTGCTCCACATAAACCTGTCAGCATTCAGAGATTATCTTGAGAAGCTTTTTGGCCGAGTCTTACCAAAATGTGGAAGCCATAAAAGACAACCAAACAAGGGAATAATTTCTTAAGGCTTCTGCTTAGAGAGGGGTTGTGAGAAGGGTAGGGAGTGGCACATACAGACTTCACTTTCTTGACTTGGCCATGAATCTGTCCTGGTCAGAGCAGCTAATGTGGGTGTCCTGTTACATGGGCCGGGTAAACAGGGACTGCCTGATTCCCTGTGCTAGCTGCCTTCTTCCAGAGTCCTGACAGTCATGCTACTGGTCAGTGCCTATTAACTGCCGGGTATGCTATTGGGCAGGTGCTTACCTATGTGGTCACTTAGCTGCACTGTGGAAGTATTACTATCTCCATGTTACAGATGAGACACTAAAGCTGGAGACTTGCCTAAGGCCACCAAGACAGCACATGGTGAGGCCCCCAACCTTTGCTCTTCTCTCATGGGGTGCTGGAGCCTCATTCTGAGAAGGGTTGAGGCCTGGGAGCTGCCAGCTGCCCTGGATTAGTCTCAGATCTGCACAGGAGAGTGAAGATGACTGACTGCAGATACCAGGGGGTACAAGTGGTGGCTCCATGCTGGCAAGGAGGCCTGAGCCATGGCAGGCCATCCACATGGAGGAGGCTGCACCTCCTTCTTCATACTCGGGAAGCTCCGTCCTCACCTCAGATCTTGGGGGTAACAGGCTCCCAGAGCCTACTTGTTCACCCTGACCTCCACACCATGGGAGGGACACAGCACATGGATAGGCCCTTAGGGAGTCCTAGGCTCCTGACGCTCATAATCCCATGACTTATATTTGGGGACTATGGGCTACCGCCCTCAAGTTGGTAACTCCCTGCCCCAAGAACTCATCATGTTACCCTTCAGAGGGAGGGGGGCTGCTGCCTTAATAGCCCTGAGAGCCAGCTCTATGGAGAAGCCTCCTTGGAGTTCCTGCAAAGAGCCCTTCACCACAGGATGGCCACAGCTTGTTCCCACCCCCACTCCTGGTCTTATCTGCTCACATTCATATAGGCTGACACGCAATGGCATTAGAAACCCCCCGTGGCTGAATGTGTCTGTGCCACTGTCTGGGACAGTTGTGTACACATTAACCCAATACTGGATATCCCACCATTTTCAGCATCCTTGGGGTCTGGAACAATGTGACACCATCCTCAGACTATACTGCACAGGGCCATGACAAGGAGGGTTGGAGTAGTTCTTTTGACCAGGATGACAAGAGGGGTACAAGAAGGGAACAGAAAGAATACAGAGGGGCCTGAGGCCACACTGTTGGCCCCTGCAAGGGTTGGAGCCTTCCCTGTGTGCCGGCCCAGCAGTGGGAGCTGAATCAGAGGCCTGGTGGGTTTGGAGGAAGCCAACGACAAAGGAATCCCAGCCCCCAGAGCCTAGTGAGGAGCAGGGCTCTGGACACGGCTCCTGAGGCTGGCCCAGCTGCCTTCTTCACCCTGACTAAAGCACAGGGCCAGGAACCTCCTGCTTCTTTCCATCAGGAGCCTGGAGGACAAGCCTGGAGAGGACAGGAGGGGCATGGCCACTGGGTACAACTCCCTTTGATCAGCTGTGGTCCCTCCCCCACTTTAGAGTACTCCTCTTGGGGTCTGGAGTAGATTGCTCCCCTAAGTACCCATCAGCCTCCAGGGCCAACATGACTCTACTGAGTCCACCACCTCCTCTGAGGAAGCCTTTGGCTCCAAGAAACAGAGACCACGGCCTGGGCTGGCTCCCCTTCCTCATGCTGTTGCCTCCCTGCCGCAGAGGCCTGGTGGCCCCTGGAGCTGCTGCTGCAAATGGAATGTCTCTGTTGTCTAGAAGGCCTGGTTCTAAGCTTGAGCAAGTTATTCAACCTGTCTGGCCCTCAATCTTTCAGCTATAAAATAAAGATGATAGTATCTATTTAACTCCTAGATTGTTATCATGATTCACTGATAACAGAGAAATGAGGAACCTACCTACTCTGTACAAAGTCAAAGAACGACGGGCCCCTGACTAGGTGTAGGTGGTACCCAACCCCTCTGGCTAGCCACAACCTCTGCACCCTGCAACTATTTCTATGCTCAAATCTCCAACAACTGTTGGCCATGAGCTTTCTACCCTCATTTCTAGTCACTTAGTGCCTACTTCTTCCCAAAAGGTGCCACACCTTGTGGGAAGGTGGGAAGAGGCAGCTGCTCCCATTTTGGCTGGGCCTGGGCACCTCTTGGGACAGCATAGGCTGTATCTGCCCAATCTCAACACTGGGAAGCTGGAAGGGCCCTTGCTGATTGGTTTCCCCAGTCTTCACTCTACCATGGTGGGGCTCAGTCTTTGGGAGGCACCAGAATAACCAGTCTGGGGCAAGACCCAGAATCTGCATCCATCTTTACCCAGTACCCTAGGAGCTCCTCTGATGGCTCTGGTTGTCAGACTGTTCCTCAGCAGGAAACCTGCCATACTCTTAGCCACAAAAGTTCATGATTATGCAGAAAGTGCTGTGAGTGCTTCATTGTAGCAGGCTGGACTTTAAGCCAGCTTTTCCTGAATTTGTCTATAGAACTTTAAAAAAAAATTAGAATAACCATTAACTTATAGACTGAGTCTTCTCAGGAGTGGTTTGGGAAATGTTGATCTGGTTCCTTTTTTTGTTGGGGGGGGCTTGATTTATTTAATATCTGAGTGAACTGAGGCATTGGAGATCAGATGTATTGAGGTGCTGCAGTGTTAATGCAGAGGTTGAATTTGGGCCTGATTTGCCCACCTGTTCTCCTTCATTCACCCCACGTACCCTGACTCTGCTCTAAGCCTGCGGCTCTCCTGGGCTCACCTTATGTCCTGAATTCAGAAGAAACCCTCAAGTTTGTGGTAGGGAATGGAAAGGGGTCTGCACTGGCCTATATGGCTGGGGCAAACAGCAGAGGATGGAGGGCCCACACTTCTAAGATATCTGTACAAGCCCCATTTCTTTGGGGGAGGGGAGTAAGGTCTTTTCTTGGCCCACTGCCCCTCCCAAGACAGCAGTCCCCCAGAGAAAGGGTGAGTAGCTGGTCAGAGGCAGAGAATCCTGTCTTTTCTTTTCAAGGTCAAAACAGGCACATGCAGCCATTAACTAATATGCTAGAAGGGGGCATCCCTTTTCCAGGAGGAAAATGAATTTATTGCTTTATAAAAAGAAGTCTGATAAAACTTAAAATGAGGAAAAAAAAAAAAAACTAAAAACCTAAAAATCAACTCACCCCTCTCACCACTCCCAGGAGGTCTCAGACACATTTCTGGAGGCAGTCAAGGTGGGTGGTGAGCCAGGCGCGCCTGGCCTCTCCCATGTAAACAGCGCCCAGGGTCTGGCGGAGTCTGCCAGCAGGGGGCGCTGTGGCCCTGCCGCCTTACAGGGCTCCTGGCTGCCAGCCAGGCTGGCTCTTGGATGGCGCAGGCTGGGGTGCAGGCCTGGCTGGCTCCTGGTCTGGCGGGTGAGTGGGGATAGAGCAGACCCCAGAGCCCACCCACACCCCGTCTCACACACACCACATGCACATACACACCCCTGGTCTGTCACAAGTCCACTTCCTGCCCCAGGCCTTCATGTCTGTGAGCCACAGCTTTACTTCCACCCCCACAGAAATTGCTGTGTGTATGTGGGGGTGCCCTGGTGGTGGCCTTTGAATTCCCTTTGAGTGGCAGACAGGCCTGAGGATGGCAGTGGAAACGTGCTGCCTTCGTAGGCCCTGAGGGAGGAGGCCAGGGACCTCCAGTCAGCCTTGTGCACAGCTCCTGAGGCTTTGGTTGACCACCTGGCCCTCCATCTTCTCCCCAGGCTG
>NW_003852540.1:4393152-4395724 GCF_000181295.1 Otolemur garnettii | reverse complement strand
GGCAGGCGTGGCTGGTGGGCATGCAGCCAAGGGGCAGGTGGCGGCAGGGGATGGCCGACCCCTCTACTTTGGCAAGAGGCAGAATCCAGACACTCCAGGGAGAGAGCCTCCTCCTGCAGGCACCGTGGAGACCCAGTAGAAACTGGCTTGTCCTGGGCCCTCTCCTGTCCTTCCACCACAGAGCTTCAAGGCATAACCAGGGCCCTGGGAGGGAGCGTGAAGGATCCTGGGGGTATGTGGGGTCCTCTGGGGTGGGGTGGAGGACACAGGTCAGTCACTGAAGCACAGGCCACAGTTTTGAAGTGGTAGGTGCTACACAAAAGCCTCCCGGTTGGATGAACCGTTGATCTTGAGGAAAAGTTTGTCGTCCTCCCGCTTCTGCTGCAGCTGAGTCTGCAGCTGGCGCCGGTAGCAGATCAGGTAGAGGGGGAGGCAGAAGCCCAGCATGCTGATGACAAGCAGCCCCACGTTCACCTGCGGGCAGGGGCGGGGAGGGCATCATGGGTGGGCAGGGCCGAGGCTCCAGACCCTTAACTCAAGTTTGGGAAGGGGAGAAGGGCACGGGAGATGAGAAGCAAAAGCGAAACTGGAAGGTCCAAAACATCCCAGGGCCCATCCTTCCACATTCCAACATCAGAATTCTCAGTTCCCCACAGGCCACCCGGCAGCCCTCAGGGGCCTGGACTCATCTCAGACCTAATGGTCTGACTCTCCAGGGGTAGGGATGGGTTTGGGATAGGCCCATGGTACCTGGTCAAGAATCCCTGCCCTTGCAGGAGAGTCTGGGACTGGAACACTGTTCTATTTACCCTGAAACCAGGCCCAGCCAGGAATTCTCTTCTCCTGCCTGGCCACCATTCACAAGGGTACCCTGAATGGATCCTAACCTAAGTTCCCAAACTGCATGTCCTAAGGGCTCTGAAACCCCCTAAGTGATGTCTCCCAGCTCCCCATCAGCAGGTACCCAGGGCCCCCAGCCTTTCTTACCCACAGAGGATCTCCTTGGAGGGGACCCATCATGGCCAGAAACAGTGGCTGCTGCAGGAGGGCGAAGAGTGCACTGACCAGAGACTGCAGTCCCGTGAGGCTGCCGAACTGGGTAGAGGGGTACCTGTCGGGGCAATGAACACCCATCATAGCCATTGTCGTCCTCCTGGGCTCAGCCTGGCCCCAGGGGTCTGGCAGGACCCCAGGATGCACCTTTGGTGCCAGAGGAGGATGGGGTGCTGTCGTCTCAATTACTTTCCCCTGAGCAGCTCTGCAAAGTGTTTTCTTTCCCACCAGCCTGAGGCCCCAGACTCTGGGGACAGCCACCCCACCTAGATGTGCCTCAGGCCTATGAGTGTCTGGCCGAGCTGAGTGGAAAGTGTGGTGCCAGCAAGAGTCTAGCTTGGGAAACAGGCCCCAGGAGCAGGTTGGAGGCTGGACATGGCTCTGCTGCACCCTTATCCAGGGGAGCATTGTGTAATCACGGAAACTCAGCATCACAGCTCTCGTCTGATTCCCTCAGACCCTGCCAGGGCAGCCACCACTTCCTCCAGGCCTGGCACAGGCCAGGCAGAGGACAAACAGACCTGGGATGACCCCATGGGATGCTGTAGGAAGGGGAGAGAGTTCTGGGGTAAACCTTCACAGTCAGGCTTTGCTGCCCCAGAAGCAGGTATGGGCTCCCTGTATGGAATAAGCTGGTTTCACAGTTACAGACAGTAAATGATGGGTGGTAAGGTTCTAATTTGGGGGCCACGGCCCAAGCCAGAGAAAGAAGAACAACTGTGGTTCCTTATGGAGTTTTGGCCTCTTGGAAAGAGATGTACATTTCATTTTAGCCAGGGCCCAAGAAGGCTGTGGCCAGAACTGGGCCCTTTCAGGCTCTAGGTGAGGACTGTCTGCTACAGTCTGGGCTCAGTTACCCATGCTGCTGCCCCTGGTGAGGGCCATTTGAACTTCATCATTTAGCTACAGGCAGCTGGAACTCACCCCTGTCCTTCCCAGTGAGCAGCCAGGGCCCACCCCAGGACTCAGCTGAGCAGCCTGAGGCCATAATGAGCTGCATGGGGGCACTGACCCTGGCTACGGGAACTGACTTCGTGTTAAATGCCAAGGCTCGTGGGCACCCAACTGTTTGCCCACTGACCCAGCTCCCACCAGGTATGGCCTTCCCCTGATACACCCAAGCAGAAACTCTGCTACCTGTCCCCTGATGCAAACAGATGAACCCTGCTAGGGCCAGTGTCCCAGCCTTAAGGTCTCAGTCTCATCAGCAGCCTCCCTCAGCCCATCCTTACACCCTTGTCTACCAGACCACTTGCAGCTTCCAGAACTTACACAGCGGCATACAGGCCCCCGACAGCAGAGTGGATGAATCCTCGCACGATTGTATGCAGGATGAAGGAGATAATCTGAGGGAGGGAGAGCAAAGCCTGAGCAGAAGACCAGGAGGGGGCCTCACCTTGCCCCCCACCCTCCAGTGTCTGGGGCTGTAGGCCTCAGGAGCAGTGGCAGCCTAGAGTCAGCTCCTACTAGCTCTCCAGAGCTAACCGTTGAATTTTTTAGAAATTTTGCAAGCTGGTTG
>NW_003852540.1:4388196-4392499 GCF_000181295.1 Otolemur garnettii | reverse complement strand
TATTAAAATAAAGGTAACAAATACTCAAAACTCATCGCTTCCTAATTATTTTACTGTGTTTCACTACTTGCTGGGCTCTTCAGGATTTTTTTTTTTTTGCAGCTTTTGGCTGGGGCTGAGTTTGAACCCACCACCTCCAGCATATGGGGCCAGTGCCCTACTCCTTTGAGCCATAGGTGCCCCGCTCTTCAGGTTTTTTACACCTTTAATGTATGTGTGGTAGAAATCCCACTTGATGGTGTTACTGTGAATCTCTTTCCAACCCCACAATCAGTGACATCATGCTGGCAGCTTGAAATCAGCCATAATGAGAGCATTTACACCATGGAAATCTGCAAATGCTGCACATCAGGGCTCTGCTATTAAATATGGATCAGGACAGCCCTACCTATAGGAAGTCACTAACCATGACCTTGATCTCCTGCCTTTGCCCATCTGAGGACTGTGCAGAAGTCTCCCTGCCTGGTCATCCAGGCCCTCCTGGCAGGTGACTCTTCTTACCTCCTAGCAAAGTTCTATTCTGTCTGTGGGAGGTCCCTTCAAAGGCAGGCCGCTTCAAAGGCAGGCTGGGCAAGCTCTGAGAAGCACTTGTTAATGATTCCTGAGAGGCCCAAGAGCTGTTCGCTTTACCACCAGCACCCTGTGTTTGCCCTTTTTGTCTTTTTGTCCTTTGTACACAGCCCTGCCATCTTGCTCAGCAGCCAAGACCTGTTCCCAGGAAAGCAGATGGTGGAGGGGGCAGGGGCTGCTCTTTCCAGTGTTGAAAGACGACTGTACCTGAATGTGCACACACACTTGTGCACACACATACTCTGGCAGCCTCCCCCTCTCCACCTCAAACATCTTGTTGCCTTCGCACAACTTTTCTTTCAATGAGAACTAAATAAAACATAAAGCGATGACTGTCCCCAGTGAGCACTGCCCCTCAAGTGGACAAAGGGGTCAGGGCAAGCTTCTGCAAATTTTGCAGAGAGAACAACCCAGGAGGCCAGGGAGGGCAGGAGGGAAGCAGCAACATTCCCCACTGGACCTGTCTGCATGCTCAGTGCCACTGGCTCGGGTTTCACTGCCTTACCCTGTCTGCACTGCTCAGTGTTGCCACACACACAAGAGGATACAGATGGGTGGGTGCACTTACTTAATACCTTAATACCTGGCCACGTGTAAATAGGGAGGGACTCTTGCTTTCCTCTTGAACTTGGCCTGAGATACCATCTGGACTTGGGCTACACCTATCTGGAAGCAATGTAGTCACACATGTCCCTTCAAAGTCTGTAGACTTGGGGACTGGGCCAAAACCTCTGCTAGACTACTTTCACAGATCTGCAGACAGATCTGTGACAAATGTCTACCTGGCAAGTGACAAAGTCTACCTGGTTTGCAATCTCTGGCAAAAATCAAGTTTCAAAAGCCTCCGAAAACTTGTGCAAAGGAATTAAGCCCAGCTGTCAAGCCATCACCATGGTCCTTCTTCGTGTTCTCTAGTGCAGAGATCCTGCAAGCCCTCTTGTACCAGGGTGTGTCCACCAATACAGATTGGCCAGACCTCTCTGGGCATTAAATTTCAGCAGTTTGAGCAAATGCAAAACTAACCACACAACTACCACACAGATTTCCTGGAAATGACATGATGATGGTTTTCATAGTAAGCAAGATGCCAAAAAGATCAGGAACCTCATGCCTTCATAGAAGAGAGTTCCTCTGAGAAAGACAATCCAAGTTTCCTTTACAGCTCACCATCAGCATCAAGCACACAGCCTGGCAGATGACAGGCCCTCAGTAAACAATGGTTGAATGCAATGAATGAAAGTCACCACTTGTTTCATTGATGGCTTCCAGGACACTTCATGCACTTTCTAGTCTCTAAATAAAATCCCTTCTCATTGTCCCATACCCCACCTGGCCTCTCCCTCTCCCCATACCCACCTGTAGAGGCAGGTTGGGAATGAGGCAGGTTACCCCAAAGCCCACAAGCAGCAGGTTTGTGAAGGCAAAGGCCCGCATGGCATTGGTGATCTTCTGGATCTGCCGGTCTCGTTTCTTTTTCTTCTCACCTCTGTGGAGACACCGAATGCATATAGGAGCTGGGGGGCTCTTTGGAGGAAGATGGGTCCTCCCAAAGAGTCAGGCCTCAGGCATCACAGTATGTGAACCAACACAAGACTCAGAGGCCACACAAACACATTTTAGGGACTGAGTCAGGACCAGACTGATTCTAGGGACATTCCCTGGTCCTCCTTCTCAATGGAGCACAGAGAGCGAACCTCAGTGGAGGGTCTCAGATAAGAGAAGGTAGTTGTTGACATGCTGCACCACTCCATGAAGGCTGAGCTCAAGCAGTGGGGAGAGGAGTGTGCCCATGTTAGGATGTGGCAGAGCCTCACTTTCCCAGTGGCCTCAAGTTTATCCAGATCTTGCAGGAAGCTGATAATAAGTCAGGTGATAAGGCTCGGCGCCTGTGGCTCAAGCGGCTAAGGCGCCAGCCACGTACACCTAAGGTGGCGGGTTCGAATCCCCAGCCCGGGCCCGCCAAACAACAATGATGACTGCAACCAAAAAATGGCCAGGCGTTATGGCGGGCGCCTGTGGTCCCAGCTACTTGGGAGGCTGAGACAGGAGACTCGCTTGAGCCCAGGAGTTGGAGGTTGCTGTGAACGTGATGCCATGACACTCTACCCAGGGGGATAGCTTGAGGCTCCGTCTCAAAAAAAGAAAAAAAATAAGTCAGGTGATAAGCCAAATAAAGGAGTGAGTGGATTTCCCCTTGGAGAGCAGGAGGTAGTGAAGGAGAAATAAACATGCAGCAAATGGAATTGCAATGGGCACAAATAACCTCTTGGCTGTAGGATCTGACCTAGATAACAGAGCATTCTCTGTAATTATTCCTCTGTGAATTAACTATTACCAGTCCAATTGCCCCACCCACACAGATACCCCTTGGACGATCACACAACATCTAAGAACTAGTTCCAAGCTTGTA
The DNA here is from genome assembly GCF_000181295.1 of Otolemur garnettii. Classification (NCBI taxonomy): domain Eukaryota; kingdom Metazoa; phylum Chordata; class Mammalia; order Primates; family Galagidae; genus Otolemur; species Otolemur garnettii. Next base: position 4,389,519 of record NW_003852540.1, on the reverse strand, counting down.
GATGTGCAGGAGTCCCAGGCTTATCACTTCCTAAACACATGATCTCAGGCAAATTAACTCCTAGCTTCAGTGCCCTCATCTGCACAATTGGTATAACACCAGTACCCATCTCATCATGGTGGCATGAGGCTGCACTGAAGTACTATGCACTCTGTGTTTGGCACAGAGCCTGATGCAACAAACAGTAGCTTATTATATTAAGGTGGAGTCATAGAAGACAGCATTTAACTCATGCTCTGATCTTACAGCCTAACTTTCATAAAGTAGGGCTCCAGAACCTTTGTTGTTGTTGTTGTTGCAGTTTGGCAGTGGCCTGGTTCGAACCTGCCACCCTCAGTACATGGGGCCGGTGCCCTACTCACTGAGCTACAGGCACCACCCACTCCAGAATCTTGTTTAATCCTCACAATCATGAACAACTCCAGAACACATCTTTTTTTTTGAGACAGGGTCTTACTATGTTACCCTTGGTAGAGTGCTGTAGCATCACAGCTCACGGTAACCTCCAACTCTTGGGTTTAAGCAATTCCCTTGCCTCAGCCTTCCGAGTAGTTGGGACTACAGGTGCCTGCCACAATGTCCCACTATTTTTTTGGTTGCATTTGTCATTTTTATTTAGCAGGCCTGGGCCAGGCTCAAACCTGTCAGCTTTGGTTATGTGGCTGGCGCCCTACTCACTGAGCTATGGCCGCCAAGCCTTCAGAACACATCTTATGATTAGAGCAACTTTAGTACTCAAACCAAGTGGCATCAGCCCTAGAGGCAAGTAGGCTGTCTATGTGCTGTGATGCTCCTGACCAGGGCAGTCTTGGGGCAGAATAGTTTTTGACCCAGTTGTGTGCACAGACTTTTCACCTGGTTTCTCTCCTTTTTTTTTTTTTGAGACAGAATCTGATCTTGTTACCCTTGGGAGAGTGCCATGGCATCACAGCTCAGAGCAATCTCAAACTCTTGGGCTCAAGTGAGCCTCTTGCCTCAGCCTTCTGAATACCTGGGATGACGCGTGCCCACCACAACACTTGGCCATTTTTTGATTGTAGTTGTCATTGTTTGGCAGGCCCAGGCAGGATTTGAACCTGCAGCTCTGGTGTATGTGGCTGGAGCCTTGGCCACTTTAGCCATTCAGCTGGAGCCAGGCTACTTTTAGAGATGGGGTCTTGCTCTTGCTTAGGCTGGTCTTGAACTCCTACTATCTACCTGCCTTGGCCTCCCAAATGTTAGGATTACAGGTGAGCCACGGTGCCTGGCCTTGTCTCTCCTTCTTTTGTCTAGCTCAGTCCTTCCTAAATGTTACTGTACCAAAGAATTTTCTTTTCTTTCTTT
>NW_003852540.1:4381040-4387706 GCF_000181295.1 Otolemur garnettii | reverse complement strand
TCTTTCTCCTCGGGCTCCTCAGAGGCGTCCTCACACTCCTTCAGCCTCCAGTCCATGATGTAACCGATGACAGGGGCCGTCAAAAGGCAGAGCAGCTGGAGCACACCAAAGATGGAGGTGTAGAGGGCAACTGGGGAGGAAGATGGCGTGTCATGGGGGCTCCTGGAAGAGAGCCCTGGGGCAGACGCCGGTACCCACAGGCTCTTCTGGGGTCACCCCAGAACCCCCTTCTCACTTTGGGTCTTTTTTTTTTTTTGCAGTTTTTGGGCAGGGCTGGGTTTGAACCCACCACCTCCAGCATATGGGGCCAGCGTCCTACTCCTTTGAGCCACAGGCGCTGCCCTCTTACTTTGGGTCTTAAGGGGATACCAGAGACACTAACTTCTGAAGTCAAAGCCAGAGCCAGGGGTAGGTCATTCTGTTCTCCGCTCTAAATCCCCTGCTCATTTCCAAGAATTGGCTAATGAAACCCAGTATGTCGCAATGACCTCCTCCAGAAGCTCTGGGAAGTCACTGATTTGGGAACCACACATTTAACAGTGCCCGTGACTGAGGCTTTGCATGTGACTGGCCAGTAGTTTTCTGTCTCTAGAAATACGCTAGGAAGGTACCACTCACACGGCTCTGACGTAATGTGAGATTTTTTACAGGAACAGAAGCTGAATGTTGACTGCCCCACCTCTACCCTCACAGTTCTAGTCAAGAAGCCCGTTATGAGCTCAGGGCCAGGAGATTCTGGGGTGAATGGAGACTGAGAGGGGATGTTGCAGTGTTCCCTGACAAGCCTCCTGCTTACCCGTGGCCATCACTGCATCAAGAAAGCAAAGGCAAAAAGGGCAGAAAGGAGAAAGGTTAGTGCAGAAATCTCAACAGTAGTTATGGAGAGGTGGGGAGGGGAGGCAGGTGGCTCTGGGTCCAGCACACAATATACACTGTCTCCTAAGATCCAATACAAAGTGCTTGGGGGAGGCCATGCTTGAGTCAGGCCTCTAGAAGTGAGTTCAGGAAAGGACCCAGCCTAGGCCCCTGCTGACGGTTTCCTGTCTGCTGGTGACGCAGTCACGTGTAACTGGTGTTGGTGCATCAGGCCTGTGGAGCTGGCAGCTGGTGACACAATGATGGGGAAGTGGCTTGTCCCTCCCCCACCACCACTTAGCCCTTAGGGCACTGCTCTGCCACTGTTACCTCCTGCTGCACTCAGGGAGAGGGGAAGATCAAGAAATCCTCCCAGATACCCTGCCACAGCGTCTGACACCCCCTACACAACCAGAGCTGGGCCCCCTCCCAGGCTCCCAACTTCCTGGCCCTGCAGCAGCCCTTCTGGAAAGAGCCAGGGCTGTGGGTGTTGAGTGCAACAGGTCACAGGAGCAGGACGGGGAAAACCAAAGCCCTGTCTGCCACAGACCAAACTTTCCGGCCTGACTTCCTCTACTTTTTGAAATTGATTTTCTGAATGTAGAAAATAGTTGGAAAAATTCCTCTTGAGTAGCAGCAGATTTCTCCTAGAACTGGAGTCAAAGACTGTAACTCGGCAATGGGGAGATCTGCCTTCTGAGGGCCAGGGATGGGCTCTCCCTACACACCTCAGGCCACTCTGGCCTGAATGGTAACAGAAAGTGTGTGCACGTGACAGATCAGCTTTCCCCAAGTGTGTTCCATGTTCCACAGATTTTAATGAGTGCTACCCAAAACAAGATTGGTAGAAATTTAGAGGAATGCCACTGGACTCAACAAAGCTATAGAGGTTACTTTTTCCTGCAGGGCTACTTTTCCTCAAGGGTTTACTGTGTAATGAGCTTACTGCTCATTCAGAATTTTTGCAAGAACACAGGACATTCAACGTTTCTCTACTTTGCTTTACCATCAGACTCCCATTTTCACAGCAGAACCAGTTATGTTATCTGATTCCCTTTGCTATCATCTCCTTTGGTTAAAGCTGGATTTCTTGTCCCCTTTAAAAACTGGAAATTGATTCTTTACAATGCCTAAGCTATCTTCCCCCTGATAAAAACAAACCAACACACACACAAAAAAAACGCACACCAGCGAGACTACCAATAAAAAGGGTTTTCCAAATGTGTTTGTCCCACTTGGGGATGACTAACACTGACTCAGCTCAGGCCTCAGGGAAGTACTGACTCTCCTTGTAAGATCAAAACCTCTAATCAGCCGAAGACATTCTGTGGTGTTTTGGAAAAGTGGTTATCGGTTCTGCTTACCGGAGCAGGCAAGCCTCAGCTGGCTCACACACCCCAGAAAGCTGCGGCCCTGCCCGGTCTTGAAGTTCAAGATGCAGATCCCAGTGTGGGGTGGGCTGCCCCCCAGTCTCCAGTCATGACACCCGTCCTCCCCTGGACACCCTGGGGGTCTTCTCATGCCAATCCTGCTGTTTTCCAGGGGCATTCCCAGCCTCGGTTTGTCCTGCTCTCGTTCCAAGCACCCAGGTGGAGTGTTCTGTTCTGTGCCATGATTTTGTTTACAGACACAGTCAACCCTCCCCCTCATGTAATGGAAAACACATACCCCACACCCCAAACACACACGTAGCTATTTTGATCCTTCCCTCCCTCCTCAGCTGGGAAACCCTGACTAGGGGACATTAAAGCACAGTTAGGGCTAGCTGCGATGAAATCGTGCCTCGGATGCTGCGGATTCATGGCCCTGCTGGGCTGATTCAGTCTAACTCACTCCAGCGGGCTGGACGCAGGCCAGGAGGAATGACCAGCACTCTCCAGGTCTGAGCCACCTACCTGCCTTCTGGTCGCCGCTGACCAGGAACTTGAGCATGTTGTTCATGGCCCCCATGTAGAAGATGAGCCGTAGCTGAGTGACGCACATGGTGACCAGGCTGAGAAGCAGGATGGGGCTGAACACGCTGTGCATAAACGAGGGGGCTGCTGCGGGGAGAGGGTGCAGGGTTCAGGGCCAAGCTGCACGGCCCACCTGCCATCCAGGGGCCAGGTGTGTGGGGCCGGGGTGAGATTTGCTGAGAAAATCATCCCATGCTGGAGGTGAGGAGGGGAATCTCCGGGATGGGTCTGGGTGAGGGTCATGGCACTACTGCTGGAGTGGGGTCACCCTACAGATCTCTGAGGCTTAGTGGGACACCTCCCTTCCTGGGAAGAAGTGGGAAGCAAGTGAGAGGATGCCCACTAAGCCCTCCACCAGGGTAGCCCTTTGATCGGGATGCCCCCTCCCTGTTGCCCAGGTATAGACGTGGACACCCTGCTGATGTCTCGGGGCCATGGTGGGTACCTGCAGCATCTGGCTGGCACTTCACCTCCAGATCAACGGTGGATAGGCACAGCTTGTGGCCCTCCTGCAGTGCTGCCTGCTCCTTGGCACTCCTCATGGAGCTGCCCACACTGAGGCGGCGCCCCACAGTGGTCACCTGCTTATAGAACTGCTTTCCTGTGATCTTGTGGTCAAAGCCCAGCCAGCTGAACTTGATCTTCACCCTGGGGACCCCAAGAGAGTGTCTGTGGGCATTGCCCAGGACCCTGGCTGGGGTGATGGTGGGGCAGAGGGCACGTCTACTTACGTGTAGTCCATGTCCTCTGGCCCCGGGAAGGGCTCCAGAGGCCAGTTAAAGAAGCAGTTGAGGAAAACCAACCCGGAACAGCCAGCCCAGACCACAAGAATGACGATGAAGGAGATACCAGCGTCATAGATGAGCTGCCAGGCACAGTGGGGTAGGGTGGGGAGAGGAGGTGGGGTTAGCAGAGGGAGGCCAGGGTGATCAGCAGGCAGGGACATCTGTAGCCCCTGCTGTTCCTGTGCTGAGCTGCACCAGGAAGCATAGCCTTGTTGGCCTGGGGGCTTGAGCATTACATACCCTGTGTTCTAATCGTCCCAACTCACCTATACTCGCTAGTTATCTAGCTCTGTGCCTCCAATTTGAACCAAATCTCTCCAGCTTACAGAAGCCTTCCCTGACCACCCCAACCACATCACTGTCTCTCTGGCTCATAGTGAACAGCCCTGGCTGAGATGATTGCACTTTTTGATCCATTTGCTTGTCCGGCGTTAGCCGAGCTCCCCCAAAACAGGAACCTGCTAGCCTTGTCCCCTGATGATTCTCCAGTGCCTTGAAGAATACACATGGGAGGTGCCAAAAAAATACTCAAGGAAAGAACAGGTGTGCCTCCCTTTGATCATCTGTGAAATGGGTATACACTGGCATGTGTCCTTACAGTGTTAGGGGTTAGTGGGTGTGACCCTGACAGAGAGCTCTTTGCAGGGGCTGGCAGGTGAGCAGCCTGCTGAGTGCGTTGGCTGTTACTGTCATGAACACCATTTATTTATAGCACCTGCACAAGAATCCCTACAGTACTGGCAGACGGCTGCCTGGCTCACCAGGGAGGACAGCAGCAGTTAGACCCTGGGAGGAGCAGGTAGGGGAAATTGTAGGCTCCTCCATACTCCAGGGGCACAAGGATCTCTGGAAGTCCATGGGACAACTGGCCCCAGATTCCTACTTCCTCCCCTCTCTATTCCCAGGTGTCTAGCCCACCCACACCTGAGCATAGGGGCTTTCACTTAGTGCTGGCGCCAGAGGAGAGAGGAGCCCCCACAGAAGCCCTGGCAGAACAGCAGGATTTGCGGTAGGAGCGGACACCAATGGACAGTAAGGTGCTTGCCGCATCCTGACCCCATCTGACTTCCACAGGCTCTGAATCTGCCTGAGAGGGAAACAGCTGAACCAACTTGGCTGAGAGCAGTGTTCTGGCTAATGGGGAGCAGTAGTGCCACCATAACAGGCTGGGGGCAGGGGAGACTAGAGCTGGACTCACTGGCCATCCTTTGCCCACTCTAGCCCAGAAGTGCACAGACAGCCCTATAGTGATGCCCTTGAACCTTCCATTCCCTCCTCCATGGCCCAGTGGTTCTGTCTCATGCCTGTGAAGCCCAGGTACATCCTGCCAGCTGGGAGTGGTGGGAGGGGCCGCTTCCAGTGCCCAGAGAGAGGAGGGAGCCTTGGAGGAGGCCTGTGCACATACATTAGTACAAAACAAGTGTGCTGGAAACTTGCCAGCCACACCCTCACCTTGATTCCTGGGAAGGTGACTGCTGAGGAGGCATAGGAGCCAATCATCAAGGCAATAAATGTGGACCGAAGGTCACCGAACATGTTGGGCAGCTAAAAGATAAGAAACAAGGAAACCTCAGCGGAGGGATGCACACAGGACAGGTGAAGGAGGGGAACAGGGAATCAGGGCATTATTGGGTCCCCTTCTTACCTGCCTCCCTTCCTGTGTGAGTAACAGGGGTTTAATCTGGGGGTGATTATTACTAATTGAAGTTTTTCCTTCCTGGACTGAGATTGATGAGGGGAAGGAAGGAAGATAACGCAGAAATTGGACTCCAGATATACAAAGTTGTTTAACTTTGGGGCCTTCTTGTCTTTGCAGGGTTACAGTGAGATGCCAGAGAGCAACACTGTGATTCTCAGGCATCCCTCAAAGGGAGAAAGCCTGTTAAAAATAAGAATCTATTCGGGGATAATAGCATCATTTTATAAATAAAAATATCAGCATGCCAGAAGAACCAGATGTCAGCAAAAGCCGTTTTCGGTTTCGAGAGGGCAGGTTTCTGGAAGGTGTCAATCGGAATTCTACAGTTCCTTCAGCACTGAGAAGGAAGCCGTCCTAGGATTCCTGCTTCTGAATTTCTGAGTGCAAGTGGGAGATTCTCTTCCCACCAGACATTTTGCCCTGGTGGTCAGCACCTGAGAAGGCCAGTGGCACGAAAGGCTCAGGCCACCTTCCCAGAAAGGCCACTCTCGGCCTCTCACACCAGCTCACTGTGGGTGCAGGGCAAGAGAGGAACTAGCTAGATATGAAATCAAAGCTTAAAACCTCAGTGATTCCACAAAAAAATCAGGCCTGGTAAACTATTGCAACAGGGTTGTGGATTCAAACAGATAAGCAGCAAACTATATCATCCCAAAGAACCACAGTTTCTCTAACTTCAAGAGTGGATTGGGCAGTGCCTGTGGCTCAAAGGCTCAAAGGAGTAAGGAGCTGGCCCCATGTGCCGGAGGTGGAGGGTTCTAACCCAGCCCTGGCCAAAAACTGCAAAAAAAAAAAAGAGTGGACTGCACCTCATGCTGTGAAGGCTTCCCGTCCACACCCATGATGCCTCTGGCACTGGGAGTTGTTCTGTGGGCAGCTATGCCAGTCTGTTTTATTGAACTCAGGCTACATGATGTACCTAGTCAGTATTCTCCTCTCCCATCTGTCTTGAACCATTTTTCTTTTATCAGCCATGGCAACCCACAAGCAAATTCATTGCTGCTGAATGGAGGCAGTTCGAACTTGGCGGTATACCTGTTCCTTATTATTTCTGCCTGTTTCACCCATAATTAGAAATGAATAAGGGATATCACCAAAATTAAAAGCTTCCCTGCTTCAAAGGACGCCATCAAGAAAGTGAAAAGAATGCACAGAATGGGAGAACATTTTTACAAATCATGTATCTGACAAGGAGCTTGTATTTAGAATACATAAAGAACCCCTATGACGCAACAATAAAATGATAAATCATCTATTTTAAAAATGGGCAAAGGCTCTGAATAGAGATTTCTGGAAAGAAGATATAAATGTGTCTAATAAACATACGAAAGATGCTCAACTGGCTTGGCGCCTATAGCTCAACCGGCTAAGG
>NW_003852540.1:4379521-4380558 GCF_000181295.1 Otolemur garnettii | reverse complement strand
AAAAAAAAAAAAAGAAAGATGCTCAACAATGTTAACCACGGGGAAATGCAAATTAAAACCACAATGAGATACCACACGATACCCACTAGGGTGGCTATAATCAAAAAGTAGGATAATAACAAATGTTGGTAAGGATGTAGAGGAGTCAGAACCCCTCATACACTATTGGTGAAAATGGAAAATGGTACAGCCACTTTGAAAAACAGTCTGGCAGTTCCTCAAACAGTTAAACATAAAGTAACCATACAGTCTGGGAGGCTGAGGTGGGTGGATAGCTTGAGCTCATGAGTTCGAGGCCAGTCTGAGAAAAAGAGAGATCCTATCTCTACTAAAAATAGAAAAACTGAGGCAAGAGTTGGAGGTTGCTGTGAGCTATGATGCCATAGCATTCTACCCAGGGCAACAGCTTGAGACTCTGTCTCAAAATAAATAAATAGGCGGGGCCAGGTGGTTCATGCCTATAATCCTAACACTCTGGGAGGCCAAGGTGGGTGGATAGCTCGAACTCACAGGTTCGAGACCAGCTTGAGCCAAAAGCAAGACCCCCATCTCTACTAAAAATCGAAAAAACTGAGGCAAGAGGATCGCTTGAGCCTGAATATGAGGTTGCTGTGAGCTATGATGCCATGACACTCTACCCAGGGTGACAGCTTGAGACTCTGTCTCAAAAATAAATAAATAAATAAATAAAAAGTAACCACATGATCCTAGAATTTCACTCCTTGGTAAAGACCCAAAAGAAATAAAAACACAGTTCTACACAAAAACTTATACGTGAATGTTTATAGTAGAATTCTTTTTTTTTTTTTTTTTTTTTTGAGATGGAGTCTCACTTTGTCACCCTTGGTAGAGTGCTATGGTATCACAGCTCACAGCAACCTCAAACTTCTGGGCTCAAGAGTCAAGAGATCCTCCTGGCTCGGCGTCTGTGGCTCAAGAGGCTAAGGCGCCAGCCACATACACCTAAGGTGGTGGGTTCGAATCCAGCCTGGGCCCGCCAAACAACAATAATGGCTGCAACCAAAAAATAGCCGGGC
>NW_003852540.1:4359200-4378535 GCF_000181295.1 Otolemur garnettii | reverse complement strand
TAATGCTATCAAAGAAACATGAGTAAGTGCTTCAAATGTTTTGGGATCCCAGGATTAAAAAGAAATATAAATAAATCTACAGTGTTTAGCCAACTAGGCTACCTTCTGGAATTAGGATGGGGTAGCCAGCCAGGGTCCCCAAAGAATTCCCAGCAAACAAAGAACTCTTCTCCCAGCCCAGACAGAGTGGCCCCTTTGTCCTTCCAGACTTCTAAGGAAAGGTTAGAGGGGGACCAAGGGTACACAGAAATTCCTTCCAGCAGGAGATAAAAGAAATGTGATGTGCTCATGAGCCTGGGCACACCCAGGTGAGCAGCACTCTTTGTGTGCCTGCTCCCCAGGTATGCTGCAATTCAAAGGACACACCTCAGTTGTTCCCAAGCTCACAAGTTCAGGCTGTTCCGCACTGGTTACTCCAGCAAGGCAGCCTTGTAGGGAAGGCATCTCTAGGGCCATATTCACCCCAGGGGGAATCCAAAGATTAGTTCTGCTTCTGTGAAAGGAGGAAACTATTACTGCCTGGAATGTTATTCCAGACAGGGCAGATAAAGGAATATAGGAACATAGACGGGTGCTGTGGCAAGCACCTGTAGTCCCACCTACTCGGGAGGCTGAGGCAAGAGAATCGCTTAAGCCCAAGAGTTTGAGGTTGCTGTGAGCTGTGATGCCACGGAACTCTACCAAGGGTGACAAAGTGAGACTCTGTCTCAAAAAAAAAAAAAAGAAAGAAAGAAAGATAGGAACAAAAGAAGGCTTAGAATCCAACCAGAACAGCAGATGGAGGACAAGAGCCTGGCCTCGGTGCTGGGACAAGCAAGGCAAACACTTTTGTTGCCACAATCACTTTTGGGCATAAACAATGTCTCAAACTTTTCAACAGGGCTAGGGAGTGCTCCAGAAGAGCAGACGGTTTGCTAGCCAGGCCTTTTCTTTCTACCTTCTTATTCTCTGACTTAACCTTAACCTAAGCTAGAGGCCAAGAGAACTACAGGGTTTGGAGCAAGCACATGGCCCTGCCTAAACTTCTGGAGTCCTCTCCCCAGCGTTAGTTCCAGGATAGGAAAGAGCAGAACCTGGAAGTAGGGGCTGACTTTCATTCAGCCGTCTATGGGTGAGACCTTTGCCCTTAGGCCTGGACAAGGGCAGTAGCCTTCCAGCTGTCCTCCTTCTTACCCTGCTTCTCCCCTTCTGGAACATTCTTATCCTCACCAAAAAATTCTTCTCACCAACATGTTGTCTTGGTCCCCAGGGCCATTGTGAGTGGAGGATACAGCCTCAAGGGAAACCCCACCATACAGTTTTCCTTGTATTTTATAATTATTGGATATTTTTCTGGTTAGAGAAACAATATTATGGGCAGCGCCTGCGGCTCAGTGGGCAGGATGCCAGCCCCATATACCAAGGGTGGTGGGTTCAAACCTGGCCCTGGTGAACTGCAACAAAAAACAAAAACGAAAACAATATTATGGCCAGGCACAGTGGCTCACACGTGTAGACCGACCTACTCAGGAGGCTGAAACAAGAGGATTGCTTGAGTCTAGAAGTTTGAGGTTGTAGTGAGTTATGCTAATGCCACTATACTCTTCCCTGGGTGACAGAGCAAGACTCTGTCTCAAGAAAGGGAAAAACCCCTGCTTTTTTTGTATATATGGATGAAATGAATCAAAGACTGATATCTGCTTCAAAATGATCTGGATGGTGGGTAGAGGTAGAACTGAAACAAGGCTGGCTATGAATTGCTAACTGTTGAAGTCGCAAGATGGGCACATGGTTCATTATGGGCCTCCATTGTAATGATGGAGGCGGCAAGGGGGCCAAAAATTTTCTTTTTTAAAATCATGGAAACGTTTAAGTATACATGGTATAAGAGAGAATACTATAGGGCAGTGCTTATGGTTCAGTGAGTAGGGTACTGGCCCCATACACCGAGGGTGGCGGGTTCAAGCCTGGGCTGGGACAAACTGCAACAACAACAAAAAAATAGCCGGGTGTTGTGGTGGGCACCTGTAATCTCAGCTACTTGGGAGGCTGAGGCAGGAGAATCACCTAAACCCAGGAGAGAAAGAATAGTATAATTACCACACCTTGCCCTTCCTCAATAAACTTTGTTTCACAATTGCCTCCAAAAAAAAAAAAAAAAAAAAAGAAAGAGAGAGATCCCTGTGGTGGCTCACACCAGTTATCCTAGAACTCTAGGAAGCTGCATCGGGAAGATCCTTTGAGGTCAGGAGTTCAAGACCACCCTTAGCAAGAGTGAGACTCCATCTCTACTAAAAATAGAAATATTAGCCAGACATTGTGGCAGGTACCTGTGGTCCCAGCTACTCAAGAGGCTGAGCCAGGAGACTGCTTGAACCCAGGAGTTTGAGGTTGCTGTGACCTAGGCTGATGCCATAGCACTCAAGCCTGGGCAACAGGCAACAGAGTGAGACTGTCTCAAAAAAAAAGAAAGAAAGAAAGAAAGAAAATTAACATTTATTTGATTACTAATGACTTTGAACATTTTTCTAGTTTTAAAAACCAGTTATCTATACGTCTCATTTGTCCTTTACTTCTGTGGGGATGTTAATCTTTCTACATAGATTTCGTGAAGGCTCTTTATATATATTAAAGACATTCACGGTTTATAAATATAAGTACGTCTTCCTAGTTTGTCCTTTAACTTCTTTTTTGACCAACAGAAGTTTTAAAATAGGTAGTTGAATGTGTGTTTTGGTTTTTAGAGACTACTCAGCATTTGTGTCAGATGGAATCTCTGAAAAGAACAGTAAGGATGACCTTGAGGAGTGAAACCCAAAGCATAAACATCCTGACAACAGTCCATGTGTGGTCACAAAAGAATAACAAGCACAGGAGAAGAAAGAGTTTCCCTGTGGACAGTAATTATTTTTAAAATGTTAATACTAATACTAATTTGTGTTTTATCCTTTAGGCTGCTTCCTTCCCTTCCTCCTACAAAGTCATGCCAGCCAGGGGAGACTTCCCTCATTAGTTGTGCCTGAGAGCACTGTGATCAGATTTTCTTGTGATTAGGTAATAATACATATAATAGCAACTCTTTTTTTTTTTTGAGACAGGAGCCTCAAGCTATGTCCCTGGGTAGAGTGCCATGGCATTTCAGCTCACAGCAACCTCCAACTCCTGGGCTCAAGTGAGTCTCCTGCCTCAGCCTCCCAAGTAGCTGGGACCACAGGCGCCCGCCACAACGCCCAGCTATTTTTTGGTTGCAGCCATTGTTGTTTGGTGGGCCCAGGCTGGATTCAAACCCGCCACCTTGGGTGTATGTGGCTGGCACCTTAGCCCCTTGAGCCACAGGCGCCGAGCCAATAGCTACTCTTTTAACACCTACCCTGTATATGATCTTTAAAACCTTCAAAGCAACTATATGAGGTAGGTGTCAGTTATTATCCTCATTGAATGAGGATAAAACTTAAGGATTAGAAAAATCAAGGGACTCTCCCAAGTTAGTAATGGTCAAATTTGGGATTCAAATCAGGTCAAGCCTGTGTGCGTAGCCACTGGGCTATGTGGCCTCTTGGGAGCCTCACAGGGCCCTGGCCAAAACACACATCAGTTTCGGCCCCCAGGCAGTCACTCTCAGGTCTCATGCCTCTTACATGTCCCTTATAAACGCCTTTTCTGCTTTGCACCCCCACCCTAGGATTCCTCATATCCCTTCTGATGCTCCTATAGACCCAGCTGCTGCTGTCCTTGGCTGCCCTCCCCATGGCCCAGGGCCACACTGAGTGGATGTGCATTGGCCTGTGTCATCTTCACATCGAGTCTCTTCCCTCACTGGCCTGGACACTCCTCCTCGCTCACTCTCTCTCCTGACTTCTGCCTCTGCCCAGCTTCAGCAGCACATAATGGCCATTCAGAAGCGGTGGTGATCTCTGACGGCTGAGCAGGGGACCCTGGAGCTAGCCTCAAGGACCTGGAGGAGGGGGACCAACCAGTTCTGCTGCCAAGTAGGAAGCCAGTGCTGTGCTGCATGGCAGGTGTTCTGACTCACAGCTCTAACTGGCGAGTGGGGAGCACACCCCTCTCCAGCTCTTGGGTGCTCCCCACAGTCACCCTGCTGCTTCTGGGGCAGCTTATTGCCTCTTCTGAGGATTGGGGCTGGAGCGGGCAAAACCTGCCCTGCTGGCCTGGGGCTGCTTGGCCTCTGTGAGGCCTCACTCACACGGGGAAACCTGTGACTCATTCCCCCTCAGCCCCTCAGCTGTACCATAAACAGGCCTGGCTCTGTGACCTTCCCGGAGGGGAAAACAGCAGCTGCAGGCCCCTCCCCTGGCATTCTGGCCACAGAGAATGGCCAGCCACCGGACAAGAGTCCCCAGAAGACAAGACATGTGACAATGAGAATGGGCTGTCCCCTTCAGAGAACTCTCTGCCCAGGAACCTCCAGGGCAGGCCATGGGACTGCTGGCAGGTAGGGACAGAGGACCACTATGAACCACCCCTGGCACTGGCTTTCCAAATCCATGGCCTCCTGCATCCAGCCCTCAGGGAGATGCCAGTGCAGCCTGGGCAGGCTGGAGAGCTGAGCAGTCATGCTAAGCAGCTGGCATTCTGGCCCTCAGGCCCCTTCCAGAGGGGAGCCTTGTTCTCAGGTGGCTGCTATACACACTCAGAGTTCTGTACCACTTGTAAAGGTCAGGATTCACGTACCTGTCTGGGCAAGCCAACTCAGCAAAGGTGGGCTATTTCCTAACCCAAAACTAGGTCCTCATGGTCACCTTTCTGCTTCACTGCTGAAGGGGTAGGAAAGGGAACAGTCCTCTCCCCTGGCCACCTTCCCAGCCTTCCAGGTGAAGTAAGTCTAGCCCTGCTGATGCCACTACACTTTCTGTCTACCCCAAACATATCACGTGCTGGAGCAAATTCATGAGGCAGAACCCTCTGATGGGTAAATTCTTCCCAAGCCAATGGCAATCAGCTGACTGCTTTGGGTTCCCAAGGTCCAGGGCTGAAATAGAGGGAGGTAGAGAGGTAGAACCAGCACTGGGCACAGGGACAGTCCTGATCACCTGGTATCTGTGCAGAGCAGGCTGGGATGCACTGTGGGACCCTCTCCTGCTGGAGACAAGGGATCTCTTGAGCAGGAGTGCTAACTCCCCCGCCCCCCATGCTGTACTGGAGACATTTGCTCCCCTGCCCATCTCTCAGGTATTTGAAGAGGGATGTGTATTATGTTTGCTTCAAATTCAGATCCCATCTCCCATGGGCCCATTTCTTCCAGATTTAAAGTCAGACTTCATTTGGATCAAATGGGAGGAACCAACAGAGAAATTTTTCATTAAGGATCCTGGCAACACTGTGTAACCCCTTTTCTATGAAGGATTCAGCTCAGAACTCCCTGTCCCGCCCACATAGACAGGGGTCAGAGTAATGAAGTGGAAAAGATATGTTCACAATTTTGGCTGCATCTGCTCCCATCTCTAAGCAACCCAGGCCTTGGATTGTGGGGTGGAGGCCCAAAGACGCCACCTCAGTCGCCGGCTGGTGTTTGTGCTCCAGCCAGTGAAGCGAGTTAAAGCGTTGTACAAACGCAAGGCATTGGGCAAACAGACCAGAGTGTGCCATCCAGATGTCCAGGGGCGAGGCTGCAGCTCCACACTGCAGGGAGGGCTCTGCACCGGTGCACTGACCTGGTACCCACCATCCAAGGATCCCACATGCTGGCCCAGGTCACCTGGCATGGAATCCACCCTTGTTCCTGTGAGCCTCTACTCCAGAGGAAAGACCCACTTGTGAGCACAATAGACCTTCAGGCTCTAGAGGGAGGGCTATTGGCCATCTCCCCCCCAGACTATGAGGAAAAGGTATTTTGCCAACTTGAGGCCCCCTCTCCACCAATGGAGGAACAGCTTACAGCCCTTGCCCATCTTTATTTAGACCTCAGCCCATGAGACACCAAACCCCTGGGACTCAGAAAGTCCCCAGGTTACAGCTTCCATGGCAACACATTCCCCCAGATTCCTAGGTTATCACGGAGCAATTATCCTTAGCCCCAAAGCAGTGGCAGGAGATCAGATTTATGAAACTCCTAAAGGCAACCCTGAAGACTCCTTTGTCCCCAAAATTAGAACATGGGTGGGAGACACAAACAGAAAGTGCCATTGTGCTACTTGCTCTGCGACTCCGAAAGTTCTGCTTTTTAAAGGCCTGGGCTGTGTCAGAAGGAGATTTAGCTCTGCTCATCAGAAACTCTGGTCAGCCCAAGAACATTGCCCAACTGCTCTGGCCCTGTCCTTGCTGACCTGCATCTCATTCTTGTTTCAGAGTCTGTTCTCAAGAGTAGGTGCTAGTGCTCTCATCAGAAGCCTCACAAGACGAGAATATCCAAGGAGACCCCTCCAGGCACAGGGTGTTAGCGGGAAAGAGATGACTTGGGAAGTACATTAAAGAGCTGTTGGCCTGTGCACTTGGAGGGGCTGTGGAGTGGGAGCCCAGAAGGGAATGGTGACTGTGCAGCTTCTTGGAGTCTCTAGGACAAGGACTGGTGATTTTTTTCCAGGGAAGGCCAGATAGTACATATTTTAGGCTTTGCAAGCCATATGATCTCTGGCACACCTACTTAAGTCTGCTGTTATACCAGAAAACCACCCATGGATAATACATAAGCAAATGGGCATTGATTATAGTGCTCTGAAAAAAATTTATTTACTAAAACAGGTAGTATGCTGGTAGTCCCAGCTACTCAGGAGGTTGAGGCAGAGGAAGACTTGAGCCCAGGAGTTCAAGACCAGCTTAGGGGTAGTGGTTTGCTGATCCCCGCTCTAGGTCTAAGAATGGGGCCATGAAGGACAAGTCACCAAACTCTCTTAGACAGATCCCTGGGAACCAAACACTTTAAACGATGATTGGGGGATTCTCTTGGCTGGTCACTATCTGGCCTGTGTAGCCTTTTGCCTCCCAGTGGGAGAGCAAGGAGCTAATAAATATGCTCTTGCCACATGTTTTTAACTATATTTATTTATTTATTTTTGAGATAGCATCCTACTGTCGCCCTGAGTAGGTACCATGATATCATAGTTCACAACAACTTCCAACTCCTAGGTTTGAGCAATCCTGCCTCAGCATCCTGAGTAGCTGGGACTGCAGGTATGGGCCACTAAGCCCTGCCTGTTGTATTCTATTTTTAGTAGAAATGGGGTCTCCCTCTTTTTTTTATAATTTCAAATTAATAAGAGGGTACAAATGCGTAGGTTACATTGTTTTCAATTCTAAGGTAAAGTTCAAATTGTAGTTGAGCCCTTCACCTAGGGGGCAGGCTGAACAGCCTCACATTGTGCACATAAGTGAGATCCTGCCAATTGCCCTCCCTCCTCCCGGGGTCTCACCGTTGCTTTGGCTAGTCTCGAAATCCTGAGCTCAGGCAATCCTCTCCCCTTGGCCTTCCAGCGTGCTAGGATTACAGGTATAAGCCCCTGTACTCAGCCTGCCATGTTTTTTTGCCTTTATGCTGACCCCTTGGAGGCTGATGAAAGCAATAGATCCTCCCCCCAAAATGCCATATACATGACCTGTTTGCAAGGAGGTGGGCGACCTCCTGGAGTCTATTCATGGAATATACAGAGACCTAACAGCCCCAGAGGCAGATCCTTTGCTCACTCGAAAACAGAAATAGTTTTTTGATATTTGAAAGAGCTCTTCCAAATCCTTAAAAATAAATAAATAAATAAAGAACCCTGCAGAAAAACAGACAAATGACACAAAGAAGCAATTCACAGAAGAAACACAAATGACCCCTAAAGAGGTTAAACAATGCTCTCTCTCACTAATAATTAGAGAAATTTTAAAAATCATGGTATGTCATTTTTCACCAGATCAGGCTGGCTAATATTTAAAAGGGGAGTGATATGGTGTTAATGGAGGTAGGGAGAAAAAGGCACCCTCTGACATGCTGCTAAGCTTGTATCAGCAAGTAACCCTTCTAGACCAGATAACAGTACATTTTAAATTTTAAAACATGCTCATCTTGTAGCCTAGCAATTCCACTTCCAGGAATTCATTTTGCAGAAATACATGTACAGGGATGTTCATTGCAGCAGCATTCATAAATTGTAAAAATTGGAAACCAACCCAAATGTCCATTAGTAGGAAATTGGTTGAATAAATTATGGCACATCTATATTAAAGAATACTGTGGAACTGTTTAATAATGAGATACATCTCTAGAGTTTAAAATAAATAAGGCAGATCTCTAAGTACTGATAGGAAAAGACGTAAAAGATAACATTAAATGAAATAGGCAAGTTTTAACAGTTCTTTTTAAAAAAAGAAAAACAAGACTGGGTGCAGTGGCTCATGCCAGTAATCCTAGCACACTAGGAGGCCCAGGTGGATGGATTGCTTGAGCTCAGGAGTTCAAGGCCACCCTGAGCAAGAGCAAGACCTTGTCACTAAAAGTAGCTGGGAGTTGTGGCAGGTGTCTGTAATCCCAGCTACTTGGGAGGCTGAGGCCGGAGAATCACTTAAGCCCAAGAATTTGAGGTTGCTGTGAGATTTGATGCCACAGCACTCTACCAAGGGTGATAAAGTGAGACTCTATCTCCAAAAAAATAAAAAGAAAAAAGAAAAACATTGCCATATGCAGATTAAAAAAATAGACTGAAGAAATACATAACAGTAGGTTTATATATATAAATATATAACAGTAGGGTTCTGACCTGATAACAGTAGGTTTTAGTGTACGGTTTATATTCTCCAATGTTGAATAGTGACAACAAAAATGGTTTTATTTTATAATCACAAAAAATAAGAAAAGAAACATTCTGAATCTCTGATTCTGAGCACTACCCAATTTAAAAAAAAAGACAAGACAAGACAAAGAAGCCTTGCAGGCTTCTTAGTCTGTCTTAAAAGTTTCTTGCTAGGCAACAATTGCACAGTTCATTTTAAAAGCTAATCTTAAAGGGGATTCGCAGTTGGATGGTTTTACCCATTTAGCTTAGGTTTATAATACAACAAAGCATTTTTCTGCATTTTTAGAGCATAAGCTCCTCAAGTTCAAGGATGATGTTTTCCTTTTATCCTGAAATTCAGACCTGCATAGCATGACTAAAATAATGAGAGTGATATCAGGCTTTTATTTTTCGTCATGATGAAATCGTTGGTGGTTTTCACGCTGTAAAGAACAAACAGAACCACAACTCCCTGTTTACCAATTTACACAACTTAATAGAATTTGTGTACTTTTGACCGTTTGAACATATTTTTCACAGTTTTGAAATTTGTTTTCCCTGGGAATTTGAGAGAGGGAAAATGTATCCATTTTTCTTTTAAATCTACCTGGTTAAAAAAATAAATAAAAATAGGGCGGTGCCTGTGGCTCAAGGAGTAGGGTGCCGCCCTGTATACCAGAGGTGGCAGGTTTGAGCCCGGCCATGGCCAAAAAAACCTGCAAAAAAGAAAAGAAACAAGAAAATTTGGGGTGGCGCCTATGGCTCAGTGGGCAGGGTGTGGGTCCCTTATACTAAGGGTGGTGGGTTCAAACCCGGCCCTGGCCAAAATGTAACAAAAAAGTAGCCAGGCATTGTGACAGGCTCCTGTAGTCCCAGCTACTGGGAGACTGAGGCAAGAGAATTTCCTAAGCCCAGGATTTGGAGGTTGCTGTGAGCTGTGTGATGCCACAGCACTCTACTGAGGGAGATAAAGTGAGACTCTATATCTATAAAAAAAATAAAAATAAAAATAAATAAAAATAAATGGCCCAAAAGAATGTGAACTAAATCTCCCTGGCACCAGCAGAAGCAAATCAACTGGAATTCCCAGATTTATGTGTGTCGTCCACACCCTGGGGACACCCACCCCTTGAACATACCAGACATACCAGCATGAGCCATGCTCTTCTCACCTAACATAGATGCCTCTGAACTTTCCATTTCCATAGATCTAGACCCAGACAATTAATCCCTTCCACCAGGACAAAGCTAACAAGGCAAAGTGTAGGAAAAGTGAACAGAAAAGACACTGGTCCTGGCCTCTGGCTCAATGACTATCGGCGTGTTGTGGAGGTGCTAGCACTTCTTAGAAGAGGAACAGAAGTCCCCAGACCTGCGGGCAAAGCTAAACAAGGTCCTGACCCTTGCAACAGTGCGACTCCTGATTCCTGACTCCTGACTCCTTATCGGAAAGAGACATCAAAGACCAGAGTGCACTGCAAATAGTCCAGGAGGTATAACGCCTTTAAACTTTGTCCTTTTTCACAGGTAAACTGAGGCAGGCAAGATTTCCCTGTCGGACAGAAGTCTCTCTGAAGAGCCTACTATTCTCACTTCTTTCCCAATGGCCAACTCTGAATGGCACCTTTGCCTGACCAGACAAGCCTCAGAGAGCTCCCTTCTTGGCAGGAAACTTTGTGATTCTTTTAATTTTCTTTCTTTCTTTCAACCTGTACTTTTCTTCAGCCTCTCCTATCTCAAAAAGAAGGATATTTTGTGAAATCCTGATGCTCCAAATAAGAGGGTGCTCAGTGTCCTGAGGAAACATCTCCCTCCCCAGAGGGCTGTCCGTATCCCGGCATTTAGGCAACCAAGAAGCAAGGCCCCACAAGTGGTCCTCTGAGTTTTTCAATCAGTTCTAGACAAAGCTAATGGTTGGGGCTGGGTGACTCCAAAGGTTTGTTTTTAGGCTGCACTGTTAACCAAAGCTCCTGGAGATCCTGATGACAACTGCCACGGAAAATAAGCAAAGAAGTGGGTGGCAGCTTTCTGTCTCCCTGGTGCGGTCTTCCCTGGCCACTGAGCTGCTTCCTCAGCTCCAAAGCCGGGGTCCTAAGGCAGGAACTAGGTCACCCTGAGAGCCATGCCCTGCTGCCTACCACTGGCTGTACTGCAAGGTACTTTACCAGCAGCCTGGCTACTACTTGGGATGTCCAGGTATATGCAGACAAATAGAAGCCAAGGAAAAAGAAACCAAGGGAAACTGCCTCAAATTCAGAAGCAGATTACTAAAATAGAGATCTTAAAAAAAAAAAATCAATACTTACTGTTAATGAGGTAAAGGTCATGCACATCCCACCAAAGCCATTCAGAGACAGGGCAATGAAGATGAGAACCGAGAGAGCTGTAGAGAAACAGAAAGCTCCTAAGTGGGAACTACAGCTGGGCTGCAGGGAGGCCAGGCCTGGCCCCGTGCCTGCATGGTGCAGGCACTCCATAAGAGCAGACAGAATGAATGATGAGCCCTCGGGGTGGGGGAGGGACTGCTTGACACCTGGGGAGCTGGAAGAGCCTCTTCCTCACCCTCCTCTGCCCATTTCACAGAGTTCGGGCTCTTGCAAAAGGTCCAGATCCATCCTCCTGTCTCTGTTAACATTAGCACCAAGCAAGAAGCTTTGTTGAAACTAAAAATAAAGGTTCCTGTAAATCAGTAGATGAGCCTGCCTAAGATTTTAGTGTCTGTTCTAAAAGTCCTTGAAGCAATAGCTCTACCTGTACAGGGTGGTGGATTAAGGGGCTTCCAATCCATCCTTAAAATACTGGCTTGGGTTATCTTGAGAGGACTCAGCTAACAACTTCTGTAACACACTGAGGATCATGCCCAGGTGCCTGCAGCTGGCCTGGTTCTTTCTAATTTTTTCTTTCTTCCTTTTTTTTTTTTTGAGAAAGAGTGTCACTCTGTTGCCTGGGGTGGAGTGCTATGGCGACATCATAGATCTTGGGCTTGAGCAATCCCCTTGTCTCAGCCTCCAAGTAGCTGGGACAACAGGCACGTGCCATCGTGCCTAGCTAATTTTTCTATTTTCAGTACAGACAAGGTCTCACTCTTGCTTAGGCCAGTCTCGAACTCCCAAGCTCAAGCAATCCTCCCATCTTGGTCTCCCAGAGTGCTAGGATTACCGGCGTGAGCCATCATGCCTATCCTCTTTTCTTTTTTTTTTTTTGGAGACAGAATTCTTGGGTTCAAGCAATCCTCTTGCCTCAGCCTCCCTGTAGCTGGGACTACAGGCACCCCCCACAATGCCTAATTTTTTTCTAGTTTATTTAGTAGACAGGGGTTCTTGCTTTTGCTCAGGCTGATCTCAAACTCCTGAACTCAAGTAATCCATCCACCTTGGTCCCCCAGAGTGCTAGGAATTACAGGTGTGAGCCACTGAGCCCAGCATTGGCATCTTTCTTAGAGCTCGTCTCTCAGGTTGGCATCAATGAGGCCATCAGGGACTGACTTGCTTTGGCGATGGGAGTTTCACACATCCTGGGAAGCTTCTCTCAGAGTTCTATCTGGGGCAGCTGCTCTCTGACCCCGCCATCCATTTCAGGTCAATAACTGAGTGAAGGCCTCTCACTCAGGTTATTAGGTGTCCCTTCTAACTTGAACAGCAAGCACCAGGCCTAGTATAACATCCAAGAGCAGGAGAGCACCCCTGAGCAATCTCTCCCCAGTTCTTAACAAAAGAAGGGAGGAAAAGTACACTCACAGTTGGGGTTACTCGCTCCATATGCAATCAACAAGCAGGAGACAGCAAAGCAGGCACTAAAACAAAGCAGAAGTAGCACATGATTTATTATTACTATGTTATTGATTGCTGTGGTTCATGCTGTTATCATTTTCAGAACATTTACATGCATTATTTAATTTAACAGTTGTTCATATTTTGGTAGAACACAAAAATAATAATTAAATAGAGAAGAATACTGGCCCCAATTTACTGATGAGAAAAATAAATTTCAGGCCGGGTGCAGTGGCTCATATCTATAATCCTAGCACTCTGGGAGGCCAAGGCGGGTGGATTGCCTGAGCTCACAGGTTCGAGATCATCCTGAGCCAGAGCAAGACCCCATCTCTAAAAATAGCTGGGCATTGTGGTGGGTGCCTGTAGTCCCAGCTACTTAGGAGGCTGTGACAAGAGAATCACTTGAGCCCAAGAGTTTGAGGTTACTGTGAGCTGTGATGCCATAGCACTCTACTAGGGCAACAAAGCGATAATCTGTCTCAAAAAAAAAAAAAAATCTCATAAAACTAAAGCTAAAACTAATTTCTCCAAGATCTTTTGCCTAGTAAGTGGTTAAACTGGAAATTAAGCCCCAAAGCTAGACCTTGTAAACATACTGTACTGCCCTCTCCCCCCACCCCACCTCCAGACCAGAAAGAGCCAAGGCTCTGAAGCAAGAAAGGGAACCACTCATTCCTCGGGTTCCTATACCCACTTAGCCAGATAGAACCCACTGGGCTACTCCCAAATTCCCTCCACTTGGCTCTGTCCTGGGAACCAAGGACTCTTCAGCTCTGAAGAGTAAATGGAATGGATCCTTCACCCACTCCCTTCACAGGCACCCGGCACAGATTTCACTCACTGCAAACCACTGCCTGGCAAGGTGACCATTCCCACTGGGAACTGGGCTGAGGGGAATAGTAGCCTACAGAATTGACCCTAAGTTTGACAGTAGAGCTTTTTTGGTTTTTTTCGGGTGGGGGGGTGTTTTGTTTTAAGAGATAGGGTCTCACTCTTTCACCCAGGCTAGAGTTCAATGGAACAATCACAGTTCACAGCAACCTCAAACTCCTGGGCTCAAGCAATCCTCCTGTCTTAGCCTCTGAGTAACTGGAACTACAAGTATGAGTAACTGCCACAGGGCCTGGCTAATTTTTCTTATTTTTGATAGAGATGGGTTCTTGCTCTCACTTAAGCTCGAACTCCTGGGCTCAAGTGATCTTCTTGCCTTGGCCTTCCAAAATGCTGGGATTGAAGGCATTGAGTCAATGTGCTTAGCTAAGTCTAGAGCTTTATAGACCCAGGGACACACCCCCAGGGGGGAGGAGGTGTGCACAGGATGATTCATGAGGATGCCAATATATTCAGACTTCTATGTTAATCATTTTTTTTTTTTTGAGACAGAGTCTCAAGCTGTCACCCTCAGTAGAGTACTGTGGCATCACAGCTTATAGCAACCTCAAACTCTTAGGCTTAAGCGATTCTCTTGCCTCAGCCTCCCAAGTAGCTGGGACTACAGGTGCCCACCACAACACCCGGCTATTTATTTTTTGTTGCAGTTGTGAATGGTGCTTTAGCTGGTCTGGGCTGGGTTCGAACCTGGGAGCCTGGGCATATGTGGCTGGCGTCTTACCCACTGAGCTATGGGTGCTGCCAACATGTTATCATTTTTAATTTCATCGATTTTCATTTATATTTTTGTTATGTATCATATAGCACATAAAACATTAAAAATGGCATATGTATGTATCATTCACAATTCCATTTGTTTATATTGAAGATACATGTTGAAAATCTCTTTTCTAGTGGAGGTATGAGGTCAAACAGACTTTAGAAACCAGTGCCTGCAATGACAACCAACTCCAGATCCTCCCAGGTCAGCATGAGGTCCTATGCTTTCTCCACATAGTATTGGTACATAGTAAGGATCACATTAACTACTGATTTCGTGGCAAATGGGGTAGGAACCCCACTCCAGGCAGGCATTTAGGGAGCTGACAGCAGGCACCAGGATTCTGTACATCAGGGAACTCAGCCCAGGAGGCCCACCTGCCCACCCCCTGATGTCCGAGGAATCGCACTGACCTGCCCAGCAGCCTGAGTTTCCTTGGGCCATACTTGTCCATGACGATGCCCAGGGGCAAGGTGATGGCGCTGAGCAGAAAGGAGCCCACGGTGAAGGCCAAATTTAGCATCTCATCCTGGGCCTGGCAGGTGAGCCAGTTATTTATCCAGGTCACCTCCTCGGGTTCCGGCTCTGCTGTGCCCCCCACTGTGCCATTGGTGATGTTCTCTGTGTGGAAAGGGAGGGAAACCTGACCTCAAGGTCCTGGTGGAGATTCTCAAAGGCCAGAGGGGCAGGTGCACATTCAGGGTCACCCCACTGGGAATGCCAGGGTTGGCTCTGAGCCCCTTGAAGGTTAGGCCACCCCACAGGTGGCTTGGATGTCCATTTGGTTCCAAGCTGCCTGGAACAAAAATGCAGAGGTTCTTAACTTTTGTGGGAGGATGGGCCCTTTGGAAAATCCAAAAAAGAAAGCTGTTCTCCAGAAATGCACACAAAATCTTGTCTACAATTTCAGGGATTTCATTTGTCCCTTGAAGCAACGATGAGCCCGAGGTTATGATTCCCATTCTAATCTTACACCCAAAAACAGTAGAACTCAGGACTCAGCCTTGGCTGTGGAACCCTAGGCTGGCTAGAACTTTTTTGGCACCTCTGTCCATGGGAACAGACTATAGCCAGCATAGAGAGACCTAGACCACTTGGGAAGGACAAGCTGCTGATCTCACCCTGGTTCTCCTCTGTCAGTTTGGGAAGACTGAGTGAGCCTCCTTGCCTCTGGTAGGTATAGCTGCTTTCTCAAACACAGAAGGCCAGATGCCACTTTCCTCCCTCTCCTGGTATTTTCATCATATAACTACCACACATACTGTGTCTTAGAACCTCTTTGGAAAGGTGTTTTTTTGTGGGTTTTTTTTTTTTTTTTTGAGACAGAGTTTCATGAGTCTCATACTTATTGCCCAGGCTAGAGTGCTGAGGTACCAGCCTAGCTTACGGCAACCTCAAACTCTTGGGCTCAAGTGATCCTCCTGCCTCAGCCTCCTGAGTATAGGTGCCTGCCAAATGCCCAGCTAATTTTTCTAAATTTTTTTGGTAGAGACAGGGTCTTATTTTGCTTGGGCTGGTTTGGAACTTCTGAGCTCAAGCAATCCTCCCACCTCAGCCTCCCAGAGTGCTAGAATTATAGTCATGAGCCTCCACGCCCAGCTTGATATCTGTTTTTTTGTCATCCAAAATTACTTGCTTTCACATGTGGAAGTGCACCTTTCTTATTTTTCTCACTAGGATCTCATTGTGTTGCTGTCCCCTGTGACCATACCAAGATCCCATGGGGTGCTGAGCCTCCAAGCCCAGTATGTTGCCCAGACCTGAATTGTAATACCAGCTCTTAAGGGCTCCCTCCAAAATCCACCCAGCATTAAAACAACACAAGGGGCTCAGCGCCTGTGGCTTAAG
Organism: Otolemur garnettii; assembly: GCF_000181295.1. NCBI lineage: Eukaryota > Metazoa > Chordata > Mammalia > Primates > Galagidae > Otolemur > Otolemur garnettii. Next base: position 4,362,573 of record NW_003852540.1, on the reverse strand, counting down.
CAGCTAAGGCGCCAGCCACATACACCTAAGGTGGTGGGTTCGAATCCCCAGCCCGGGGCCGCCAAACAACAATGATGGCTGCAACCAAAAAATGGCCAGGCCTTGTGGCAGGCACCTGTAGTCCCAGCTACTTGGGAGGCTGAGGCAGGAGACTCGCTTGAGCCCAGGAGTTGGAGGTTGCTATGAGCTATGATGCCATGGCACTCTACCCAGGGGGATAGCTTGAGGCTCCGTCTCAAAAAAAAAAAAAAACACAAGAAAGGGAGTGAAAAGTGCTGGGGTGGCTGAGGGCAGGAATGGGGAGGATGGGCCAGGACCGGCTAGTTAAGAGATGCTGACTAATCCTGCAGAGACAGGAGCAGACTTTGATTAGATGCGAGGTCAAACTGGGAGAGTCAAGAAATACTTTCCTCCAGATAACTGCCTGCCTCCCAGTTGCAGCCCTCTGGCGCCAGGGCTGTAAAGCTGAGGTTTGCAAAGGCTTGCCCAGGCCTCTAAGAGCTGCCCCCAAGGTCATTGAAAATGATGTTCGTGGATGAATCACGCCATATGCTGATCTCTGACCAGCAAGCCCTGCTGGGGGCATGATGACTGAGAGTGTGGTGCTGGGACCTGGACTCTGGGTTTCGATTTTGGTTCCTCCACTTCCGACTTGTAGAACCTCTGTCAGTTTCCTTATTTGTAAAATGGGCACAATATAATAATAATAATAATAATATCTACTCCGTAGAATTTGGGGGAAGATAAATGAGGAAATCCAGATAACATTCTAGACATCATAAAAACGGCTCAGTAGATAATAGCTAAAAGTTATTATTTCTTTTTTACTTATTTTTTTCATTGCTCATCAAACAAATGCATAAAGTTATTATTATTATTATAACTGTTGTTGGAGGCTCACAACAGAGGTAGTGTGCAACCAGCTGGCAGCAGAGCCAGACAAGAATTGGGAACCTTGTCCTCTAACTGTGTGTGTGCTAGCAAGAAGACTCGTCTGAATGCAACGTGGTATTCATATGCCATGGAGTACTATTCAGCCCTAAAAAAATGGCGATCTAGTATCTTTCGTAACAACCTGGATGGACCCGGAAACCATTCCCCTAAGTGAAGTATTGCAAGAATGGAAAAACAAACACCACGTGCGCTCAATGCTAAATTAGAACTAATCGATCAACACTTACGTGCACACAGGAAGGTAAAACTCACGGGGAATTGAGTAGGTGAGAGGGTGGAGGAGGGGCTGGGTTAATTCACACCTAAAGGGTATAATGCACACATTCTGGGTGAAGGACACACTTAAAACTTTGACCTGACATGCACAAAACAACTATGTAACCAAAAGGTATGCACCTCTGTAATGTTCTGAGGAAAAATAAAGACATGCCTAGTTTCCCACTGGGCTATGATGAAGGGCAGGGACTGTGCTCTAGTCCCCTAGGTGTCCCCAGCATCTCACCCAGGTCCAGGCCCATAATGTCATAGTTGTTTACTGAATGAATAAAAACGAAGCAGATGACAGTGGCTAAAAGGATCAAGAGAGAGAAATGAAAATAGAACCTACAGAACCAAGTTGAATAGAAAGGGGATTTAAGGAGATTATAGCCACAAGGTTAACCACTTGAAGCTGCAGACACAAACCTAACCAGCCAGATTCCTGCCCCTACACTTTGTTTTCCAAGAGGTCCTACCACGGTGGCAGCCAAAACACGTGGCCTGCGCCTCTTAGCACCCAGCTCAGAACTGGTCCATATGTTGCTTGGCCACAGGCCTGAGCCGCTCGCTCACTCACTATGAGTGGCCTCTGCAAAGGCACAGCTGCTTCAGGGCTTGGTGCCGGTTTCAGTGTGGGCTCTGCCAGTAGCAACAGGAACGGGATCTGAAGTGGAGGGAACAGGGTCTCCACACAGCAATGGCCAATTTCCAGGTCAACATGCAGATGTGACGGTGGCGCCCAAGGCTCAGTGAGTAGGGCACAGGCCAAATACACCAAGGCTGGCAGGTTTGAACCTAGCCTGGGCCTGCTAAACAACAATGACAACTGCAACAAAAAAATAGCCAGGCATTGTGGCAGGCGCCTATAGTCAGCTACTCGAGAGGCTGAGGCAAGAGAATTACGTAAGCCCAAGAGTTTGAGGTTGCTGTGAGCTATGACACTGTGGCACTCTACCAGGGTGACAGCTTGAGACTCTGTCTCCAAAAAAAAAAATGCAGATATGAGCAAACCAGCCCAGATGCAACAGAGTGAATAAGTGGAGAGGGCACACTAGGGGCAGGGATGATGGCTGGCTTGTGAGAGGTCTCCCTGTGACCATGCAAGGTCTGGAGTCAGTTCCTGCATTAGGAGATACACTCCGGGCTTGGAGAGCCGCAGGGCACAGGGAATGGAGTGAGGGACAGCACTACCTATGAAGAGAGACACAAGTGCCCCCCCCGCCCCCCACCGCCCATGTTACCCCAGGGCGAACCACATCTGCATTTATAAATCCATGCTTATCACTGAGAGACAGAACATAAAATCCTGAGGCACTGTACCCAAGTCTCCCTGATTTTCTAGAAGTGGGGATAGGAGTAGAAACATCTTAAATTATTTAGAGATATGGTCACCCCTGTAACTAGACAGGGGGGGTCTTGAGGAGAGATGTCGGGGTGGGGGCAAGGCTTTCTGTCCTTCTTGTCTTTCACCTGGAACTACTACTACACACATGAGCAGGGACCTTGCACTTTAGGCCACCAGCCTTCTTTCCTCAAACAAATCCCCGCCAGTGGGGCCACCTGGCCCTCTGCCCTCCTGCCTTCAGGCAGTGATGTACAGCAACAGATGAGCCTGGGGGTTGGGGGATTGAGTGGCTTCTCTTGTCTGCTTATGGAGCAATTTGAGAATCTCCCTTGCTCCTGGAGGGAAAGAAAGCTTTGGTGAGTCCAGAAGCCTGTAAATAGCCCACGCGAATAATGGCAGACTCGGCAGATGCCCAGACACAGTCATACCCAGGCTGCTCCTCTCTCTCTGCTACCTGGGCCACTCACTGTGTGGGCCAGGAGAGACAAACAGATAAGCACCCAGGAAGTGCCCCTCTGTCCCGGCCTAGAGCTCAGCCCTCACCTGGCCCAGCCTGCTTTTCTCCACCTGCAGCTGCTGATTAAACAGATGCCTCCCCAGTGGGCGGCCAGAGAGGCCCGGCCCAGCCCAGCCAGGGAAGGTGAACCAAGAGGACAGGCAAGGGGTTAGTGCGGCCAGTGTGCTGGGAACAGGAATAAGGCTGCTTAGGAGGAGATCCAGGGCCAGGGAAGAGAGAACAAAGCCCTGCACTGTTTGGCCTCACTTACAGACAGAAGACTCAACTAACAAAATATCTTTACAGAGAAAGAAGAGGAG
>NW_003852540.1:4357094-4359090 GCF_000181295.1 Otolemur garnettii | reverse complement strand
TGGGGAAACAAAGAGAGTGGGGAGACTCCAAAATAGCTGGCAGAATGATGCTTGAGGTGCCTCAATGGAAGGTAGCTTCAGGTCCCTCCTAAATTCCTGAGCAGACCTCATCTCTGATAGCCTGCTCTCTGAGCACCCCCACTTCAGGGTGCAGGCCCCCAGACTGCCCTGCTGATGGGCTCTGCCCCAGGATCTCCTGCCTCTCTCAAATCCTTAGTCTATCCGGCAACAGGAAGCAGCATCTCAGTCCAGCAGGGGAGATGTAGGTGAGAGGTCGGCTCAGACACAGAGCAAACAAGAGGCAGGACGCAAACTGCAGACCATCAGAGGCCCTCCTGGGCTGCCCAGGCCTAGCCCCCTCCTTGTGGCCATGGCAGCTCTGTGCTGCATGCCAGCCACTGTGCTTTCCGTTTCCTATGGCATTTAGCACCCTCCGACCTCTGCCCATATCCCCCACAAGGATACAGGGAGTGTCAGAGCAGGTAAGTCACTCTTATAAATGGTCATCATAAATAATCGATGGGGAAGTCTTGAATCCAGACTCTCAGATCCTGAAACTCCTGTTCTTAACCTTCAGGCCGTGCTCCTCTGTCCTACCTGGGTTATTGGCACATTGTATCTCAGACAGAAAATGCTGAAAATGGAGCAGGGGTGGTGGTGGGGGAAGGCTATCGAATAGTGTTGGGGGCAACACCAGATGCCTCTTAGTATTGTCTAGTGGGGATGTGACTGCCCCATGGGGCCCCTGAAAGCCAACCCAAGCTAGACAGAACAAGAAGCTGGGGGTGGGGGTGCAACGGATGTGTGTGAGGGAAATTAGGTCACAAAATGAGAAAGAGGAAGGCTGGGTGGTAGCTCTTCTCTGAGACCCATCCTGAGCTATTTGTCCGCACCAGCCTTGAGATCCTCTCACTCATTGCTATGAATTTTTTTTTATTTCAAATAAACTGAGGGGAAAAATTTAAAACAATCATATTCATCGCAATAAATGTAAAAGACTGGATTTTTAAAAAGCTGTCAACGACTGGCCTGTGGGTATGAGACCGACCATGAGAATGGAGGTCCTTACAGAAGAGAACTCTCATGTCCACATCTGTAGCTTTGCCAGCCTGGCGGGGACCAGGCCTGGCCCTGCTACCCTGGGTCCTTCTTAGGAACCCCAGGGACCAACTCCCTGCTTTGTGCCAGGTGAGAGGGACTCACCTGCTACCATAGGCAAGTGACCATGGTGGTCATGAGCACAGACCTGGGCCTGCCTTCACACTCATGGCTGGACGGTGGTCTCTCTGGCAGAGGTCCTGATGACTTCTACCTTCACAGCTGCCACCCCACCGAACACCCAGCTTATGACAAGCCCTCAACAATTCACAGGCATCTCTAATAGGTGCAGAGCATTGCATCCTCCACCTCCATGGCTTCTTCCTGCCTTGAGAAAATCAAGTTTCCCCAAGTGGCCTCGTGGGCCCTGCAGACCCCAGCCCCTTCCCACCTCTCTAGTCATCTCTAGATACTGAACTGGCCCCTTCTCTCCTGATTCACCCTTCCTTATTTTCCAGGCTTTGGCCTAAACACTAGAGAGGCCCATCCACCCAATCAGAACCACATCCCCATGTTATTCTTTCTTGGCACCCTGCTCTCTGTGGAGTCCCTACTGCCACTTGAAATTCTACAGGTCTATGTGTGACGGCTTCTTTACTCTGCACCCCAGTACATCACCCCCAATCAGTGTTTACTAAATGTGTAGGTTAGACCAAAGAGGAGATTAAGTATCCATAGGTAGCCCTATCCCCCCTGAGCTGACCACATTGACATGAGCCAATGGACAGCAGAGAAAATGAAGAAAGAGGTCAGGCGTGGGTGGTTACAGTGGTAATCCCAGAGGCCGAAAGGTCACAGCCCTGGGAAAGTCCCATTTCACCGGGGAAGTGGGGTAGCACATAGTAGCCAAGACCTTGGGGACATCATGCAAAGTCTGTCAAATCCCTGTGCCTAGCTT
>NW_003852540.1:4350356-4356666 GCF_000181295.1 Otolemur garnettii | reverse complement strand
AGACAGAGCCTCAAGCTGTCCTCCTGGGTAGAGTGCCATGACATCACAGCTCACAGCAACCTCCAACTCCTGAGCTCAAGCAAGTTGCCTGCCTCAGCCTCCCAAGTAGCTGGGACCACAGGCACCCGCCACAACGCCCAGCTATTTTTTTGGTTGCAGCTGTCATTGTTGTTTCTGGTGGGCCTGGACTGGATTCGAACCCACCACCTTAGGCGTATGTGGCTGGTGCCTTAGCCACCTGAGCCACAGGCGCCAAGCCTCTAGCTGGAATCTTGAGAAAGAATTCTGAGAACCTTTCAACAGGTTCAGGCAAATTTTCTTTAGAGAACAAACTAAAGCATCAGACCTAACGCAACAGAAAGCTGACAAATTTGCATCTCAATCAGCTATAGACTGCTCAGCTTTTCACAAGTCTGATACAATAAATTGAATAAATAACCAAACTGATTCTCTGTAATTCAGCCATCTACCAAGTTTGAAAATGTTAGGCCTGGCCGGGTTCAGTGGCTTAGAACTGTAATCCTAGCACTCTGGGAGGCCGAGGCAGGTGGATTGCTTGAGTCCAGAAGTTTGTAACCAGCCTGAGCAAGAGTGAGACTCCCATCTCTACTAAAAATAGAAAAACAAAACAGTAATAACCAGGTGTGGTGGCAGAAGCCTGTAGTCTCAGCTACTCAGTAGGCTGAGGCAAGAGGATCACTTGAGCCCAAGAGTTTGAGGTTGCTGTGAGTTAGCCTGACGCCATAGCACTCTACCCAAGGTGAGGGTGAGACTCTGTCTCAAAAAGAAAGAAAGAGAGAGAAAGGAAGAAAGAAAGAAGATAGAGATAGAGAGAGGAAGGAAGGAAGGAGAAAATGTTAGGCCTAAGCAGAAACCTTGAGCCTTGCCAGACACGCCCAGACAGAGGGAGTGGAGATTTCTGGCCCTGAAAGACAAGAGGTTATGCATACTCAAAGAAGCAAGGAGCAAGGAGGCCAGGAGATAAACCATGTGGAATCAGCAGACCTTCCCACTGAGGATGCTAGGTCAGCAGGTTTCCCAGATAATTGGGAAAACCAAAATCAGAGGCAGTAGCAAAGGCACGGGATAAGAAGTTGATGTTCAACTCACAATCCTGACCCTGCACCTTCACTTTGCTTTAGAGACCTGTCAAGTCTCCCAAGTGCTTAAACACCAACTCAGCACCATGTTGGCACAATCTCTGGGACTCCTCCCACTTTAAGGGAGGAAAAAGCCAAGTTTGAGGCAGCAATAAAGTGACCAGCCCTAATGCTACCAATACCATAAAATAAACCAAATCAGTGGACGATCTATATGTGAGTGTGTATGTGGGAGGGGGACACTTAGAATACAACCTTCCTGACACCACAGTGGGTCCAAAAAAAGAACGGACTATACAACAGTCCTTTGGTCCGGATGAGATACAAACAGCTTTGTCTGGGGATGGTGATTTGTTTTTCTGTTTTTCACATCCTCTGTGCAGCCTAAAGGCACCCATCAGGGAGGTAAGCAGGAAGGGGCATGATCTAAAAGGGAGGAAAGAGGAAGGGACAGAAAAAGCCAAATGCTCCAACCTGTTCCTTCCAGAAGTTATTAATCTCCTAACATCTCTTGGGCAAAGCAGAAAGCTTATTCAGGGAACAAGGTCTGACTCTTCCCATCTCCCAAGATTTCTTGCTGATGTGGAGAAAAGCCTGCCAAGAACCTTTAGGCTATTAGGAAATATTTTTGAGTGGCTAAAGGCTAAAGGTTGGTTATAAATGATATACTTTCTGCCCTCTCCCAGGCAGCTTCTGAATTCCCTCCCTTTCTCCTGCCCTTAACCTCTCCAGCTAAGCTTCCCTAGACACGGGAACACTCAGGAATCTCCTCACACATCAGAGAAGGTAAACAGGGAGGCTTCTACACAGACAGAAGATAGCAGCTGGTCCAAAGCTTTCTGTTTCTACAGAGTAAGCACTCTAGAAAGAAAAGGCATGCTGGTGGTGACTCAGGGAGTCAAACCTGGGCTTTCGGCTCGGCGCCTATAGCTCAACCGGCTAAGGCGCCAGCCATGTACACCTAAGGTGGCGGGTTCAAATCCCCAGCCCGGACCCGCCAAACAACAATGACGGCTGCAACCAAAAAATAGCCGGGTGTTGTGGCGGGCGCCTGTGGTCCCAGCTACTTGGGAGGCTGAGGCAGGAGACTCGCTTGAGCCCAGGAGTTGAAGGTTGCTGTGAGCTGTAATGCCATGGCACTCTGCCCAGGGGGACAGCTTGAGGCTCTGTCTCAAAAAAAAAAAAAAAAAAAAAACCTGGGCTTTCTCCATCTAAGGGGACTAAGCATCAGGGAGAGAGATTATGTGAGTTCAATTATCATGCAGTTACTGCTGGGGGCAGGGAAAGAAAGGACAGAGGGTGGCCTAAGAAGGAGGGTAGGAGTGTAGAGGCTGGGAATTGCTTTGGCCCTACTGTTGGGCTGAACCTACTGACCTGCAGCAATTAGGACCCTCCAAAGAGAAGGGAAAGAAGGAAGAGGGGGTGCAGATTTCATGTAGACAAGCATCCCCTGCCTGCTTTCAGCACCACCAATGGTGTGGCAAGGAGAAGGGAACAAACTGAGCATCATTCCATAAAGGCCCCCTTCTTCCCTACTCCTTCCTTTCCGTGGAGTTGAAGGACACTGAGATGTTCTCACAGTGCACGGGAGGAAACGGCCTTTGGAGAATTATAAAGAAGCAAAATTAGGCAAGAAATTGTATCCAGCAAGCACTTAGGAGACTCCATAACGACCTGACTAAAAAATATCTAGATTCTGGCTGAATTGTCCTTGGGGTGAAGGCAAATCTGCTTCCTCTCTCTTGCTGCACCCCAGCCTCTGAATCAGGAGTTCCTCTTTCTCACAATCAGAGAGCAACATGTTTACTACAAGGCAAGCTATGAAGCTATGTCAGGCACTGGGAGGAGAGGAGTCGGGCAATGTTCCTAGGTGGTGGAAAGAACACCCTGGACATCGGGTGGGGTTCTGGGTTTATCTGTCTTCTTGCGCAAGACAGAAGGTCGGTCTGAGCCTCGATTTCTTCATTCGCAAAACCCAGTACCCAGTACCCAGCAGAGCTGGATGAGGGTCTAATAGGCCTTCGGATACCTGGGAGGCACTATGCAGTAAGGTGGCATCGCTGGCTAAGTCTTCACCGCCCATCCCGCCCTCTCCCCAAGCCCACACTCCAGGAGCCACCCCCAGCCCGAGGCGCCTGTCTCACCTGGCTCCATACACAGGTAGGAGTAAAAGCCCTCGGATTTGAGCATGATGAGCAGAGAGCCCCAGCCCAGGAGGACTGCCGAGAAGAGGAGATTTTCCAACACCGCCGTGCAGGCCATCCACCAGCGGCGCCGATGGGCAGTGGCCAGGGTGGGTGCCATGGTGCAGCGCGGTGCGGCGGCCCGGCTCGGCTCTGCAGCCACCTGCGCACAGACCTCAGCGTCAGCGTCTGGCCCAGCCCAGCTGGTGCGGCCGCCCCCGGCCACTGCCGCAGGGCGCAGAACTTGTCACCCCTCCGCGGCCAGGCAGCAAAGAAAAGCAAGCCCTAGCCCTAGCCCTGCCCGGGACCTGGGCCACCCTCGAACCCAGGGCTGGCTTGCATTGCTACCCTCGGCTACGATAAAGCTGGTCCGGCCAGACAGAGAGATTTCTCCGTCAGCTCATTCCGAGGTAAACTGAGGCATGGAAGCAGGAAAGGAGTAATGCATGCTCAGGGACGTGGATCTAGTCCTGACCGCCAGCAGGACTGACATAGCTTAGGGGCCGTACAGGGAAGCCATTTGCTACCTGGGCAGGGCCATACCTGAGGGCTGCCGCTCCCGGAGACCCTGACTAGCGCCCTCCCGGCCTGACTCCAGACCCTTAACCAGCGCTGGTTCCTTCAACCACAAAATCAGCGCACGGAGCTCCGAGACGGCCCGCCCACGGCCCGCTCATTGGCCTAATGGCACAGGAACTGCGGCGCAATTGGCTACTGTTTAGGTCGCTAGGCACTGCGGCCACGCGAGCCCGGCATGGGAAAGGCGAAGCCGGTTCAAACCGGCGGCGCGAGCTAGCCGCGCGACCCCCTTCCCCGGCCGTTACCCCCGGCAATTAGCCCGTTTCCATGGAAGCGGACCCCGACCTTCCATCCTCCAGTTCCCATCTCTATTTGTCATCTCTTCCCTGAAGGCTCCTCATCCGCCCAGTCCCTTTCCTCTTTTATTCGCACATCTCCCTACGTCCCTTCTAGTAGGGAGCTTCTCCCCCTAACACTCTTGCCCCGGCCCAGATCCACGGGATCCAGCTCACCCGGTTCCTACTGGTGTGTATCGGGCCCGCCCGGCGCCTTTTCTGCCCCCTTTTATTCCAGCCCTTTTATTCCGACCCCAAGATGAAAACACTGCCGCCGGTTGATTGGCTGGGTTGGGGCTGGAAACAGGCATTGACCAATCAACAGCCACCCGCCCGCCCCACCGCGCGCAGAAGCCGGTTCCGGCCGGACTGGAGACAAACAAGAGAGATGGGGGGGCCCGGGGGTAGCTGCGGGTTGTGCCGGGACTCTGTTGTCTTAAACTGGAGTCACGGCCCAGCTGGGAAGCCCCGGCAGCATTGCTCCATTGCCTCTCTGGAGCCCCACCCCGAGCCCTGACCCTGGGCTGGGTCACCAGCTTGGTGTTACGGCGCCCTCAGGACCTTCCTAGATGACCGTCAGTCCCGCTAGCGCACGGTCCTCGGCTCTCCTGCTGGCCTCTAAGTGGTCCCTAACTTCCCCTCAGCTCTGGGCACCACTCCCAGATGCTCTGGCTTCGCATAGTTCGGGTCGTTCCACTCTAGAAGTCCCCATTGGCTCCTCGCCACGCAGCCACAGGCTTTATGTTCTGGTTCCTCGCTCTCGTTCCCCTCTCGTTCAGTGACCCCCTTTCCAGGCACAGTCTGCCCATTTAGGCCCCCAGACCCCTGTCCAGGTGTGGTTTGCCTCTTGCCTGCTCGCCTAGGTGCCATCTGCCCAGTCCCTGGAAAGTGTCCCTTAGAGATCTGCAGGCGGGAGTTTGGGGTTTGTCTCCCCAGTCCTGGTATGGTGTCTCCTCTGGTCCCCCATCCAGACGGTGATCTCCTTAACCTCGTTGCCACTCTCCTTGGTCACCTTGGTGCCCCCTGTCCAGGTTGTCCACCCCCGTCTACCGGTTTCCCTGAGCCACCCCGACCCCTTCGAACACCCTGTTCCAGGACGTTCCTTTCAGATAAAGGCCCTCTCTGCAAGGGTGGCCGTGGGCAACGTCAAGCTACTAGCACAAACCCGGTCTTTGGTAGGGCGCGAGAGGTCCAGAGGGTTCTGGGCTCTGGGTTCCCAATCTATTAGCCGACGTGGACCTGCCCCAAGGAACAGCCAGGGCTGGAGGATGAAGCCGGGGTTCTGAAGGTTCAGTTGCCTGGCTGCGTCTCCTCGATTCGAGGCACAACCCCGAATCGAAAGACCCTGGGTCTCCCCCAGGTTCGGCTCAATCTCCCTGGCACTCTCCGGGAGGGAGCTGGCTTAACACCCCAGCGCAGTGGAAGTCCCAGCAGTCTCCTACTCCACCTCCCCCGGTCCGAGTGCGCCCCCTACCGCTGTGAATCCGCCGCTGGCCACCTGACGAGGGCAGCTTCTCCTAGACTTACCTGGTGCTGAAAGCTTGGGGCCTCTGAGCTGGTTACCTACCCAGTTACCACCTTGCGAAATCTCAAGCGCTTACGTTTCCACACCTGAAAAAATTTCCAGTCTCCCTCCGTCTCTTCCATGAGCAACCTGCCTGAGGACCTTCTCTAGGCCTCAAACACATCTTAAATATCTCTAAAATAATTCACTTTCTCCCCCAGAACTATTCGCCCCATTTTCTCTTAGATAAGAACACCATCATCTACTGAAGTTAGATACCTAGAACCATCCTTTCAGCAGGCACCTGCTGTGATTCTCCCTCTCCTTTACCCCACCTTCACCCCACCAATACAGCCTTGTCATCTAAATATTTATCTAATATGTCCATCTGTGTCCCTAGGACTTCAACTGTCATTCATCTAGACTCTAATTGCAGGTCCTCAAATCCATCCCCTACCCCAATCTAACTTGGTAAATCTGACCTCTGCTAAATTTCTTCAGAAACTTTTTTTTTTTAAGACAGAGTCTCACTTTGTCACCCTTGGTAGAGTGCTGTAGCATCATAGCTGACAGCAATCTAAAACTTCTGGGCTCACATAATTCTCTTGCCTCAGCCTCTCAAGTAGCTGGAACTACAGATGCCTGCCACAATGCCTAGCTATTTTAGAG
>NW_003852540.1:4345083-4346343 GCF_000181295.1 Otolemur garnettii | reverse complement strand
ACTTAACCTCATGGCATGAACATTCTCCCATATTTCCCACATTAAATGTTCTTGCATAACATGTATAGTAATATATCATAGGAAACATTTGTTTAACCAATCTTTTATCATCAAACATTTAGGTTGTTTCCCAAAATGTTTTGCAAATGGAAGAAAGAATAATCCTCTGGGGCTAACAGAGTCCAATACAACAGAGGAAAAGTCCCTGTAACCATCTCTTCCCCCTTCCTGACCCCATCCTGCAGGGTCTCTGCCCAGGCCTCCCAGACCCACTCCTGGAGCACTGCCAGGGCCCAGAGCCAGCTGGCCTCCAACCCTTGCCCTTTCCCTGTGGAAGGGCAGAGGCTCTGGTATGTCTGTTCTGGCCTTGCGATCATTTTCCAGCACAGGCACAATCTGATCCATCAGCAGTTAGTTCCCCTCTTGTCCCATTCTTAGTCTTCCCACTCCCCAAATTCAAGGTCCTTGAGGCTCTGGTGGCCCAGAGATGGGTACAACATTCTCATATTGGGGCTCCTCCTGCTCTTCCTCTTCTGCCTGCTTCTGGGAATCCTGTTTGAGGGGGCTGCCCCCAGTGACCAGTTCCTGGGCCCTCCCTGAGCTCTCAATGTCAGCCCCCAGCCCCTTGGCCACCTCCTCTGGTCTAACTCCTGTTGACTCCATGGGTCCAGAGAGCTCAGTACTTAGGGCTGAGTTGAGGCTCTGGCCAGAAGAACCAGACGCCAGGCCAGGGCTGCCCTTATTTCGACTCAGGGCCCTGCGTGGAGGCTTAGGGATGGCACTCTTGACCTTGGGCTCTGCCTGGACTTTCTGGAAGCTACCAAAATGGCGAAGGACAGACCGGACTGGGCCCTCAGATCCCTGGGGTGTCCCTGCCAACATGTAGATTGTAGTCACAGGGCCTGAGCTGTCTTGGACACTGCCTTCAATGGCTTCCACACGCTCAGCCACTGTCCGACCACCGGGAGGAAGCCACCGCCGACCAGTGGCTGAATCCTTGGGGCTGGCAGCAGCAGGAGGGGCCTCATCCATTTCTGCTTGCTCTGGGCCTGTGGAATCCTCAGCCTCCTGGCCCTCAGGGCCTGTCTGGGCTCCCCGGGAAAGCCTCTTGGGCTTTCGAAGTGGGCTGGAGAGTTCCCTTGAACTTTGGCGACTCGGCGGTGCAAACTTGGTGCCTTCAGCAAAGGAGACTGATGGCCGCTTGGCCCGAGCTAGGCTGGAGGTGCGAGGAATGGCGAATGGTGTGGATGCATCCTCGGG
>NW_003852540.1:4341829-4344585 GCF_000181295.1 Otolemur garnettii | reverse complement strand
ACAGGCGCCCGCCACAACGCCTGGCTATTTTTTGGTTGCAGCTATCATTGTTGTTTGACTGGCTCGACTGGATTCAAACCCGCCACGTTAGGTGTATGTGGCTAGTGCCTTTGGCTGTTCCCTCTTCCTGAAACACTGTTCCCACTTCTCCCTAACTTCCACTTGGCTACCTCCTACTGATTCAGCTGGCTAGATTGAACTCCAGTGTCACTAACACATCTTCCCGGATGTGGCTAGATTATGAGCTCCTATGTGTGCAGGCCCCATCAAAGTCCTATAATTGTCTGATGGCCTGTTTGATTACAGCCCACCAGACTACAAGCCTGGTGAGCATAGGAATCAATCTTGTTCTTTGTTGTGTCTCCAGAGCCAGGGATAGTGACGGCACAGAATGGGCACCTGATCAATGTTTGAAGGACTGAGAAAGATGTTGTGGTGGGCAGGGATGCTCAGGGGCTAAGTAGGCTGCTGGGGAGCTACCTTCTTGGGGTGGCACGCAGTAGGCAGGACCCTCATCCTCTTCTCCAGACTCGGGATCAGAAGAGAAGGAGTCATCAGAGGCCCAGCCAGCAGAGGGCGGCTCGATGAAGCTGTGGTTGAAGGGAATCTCCGGGTCGTGATGGGAGACTGTAGGGACTCCAGGTCAGATGCAGAGCCTGATGGGAAGCCTTATCCCATCCCAGCCCCCAACCCCAGCCTCCACTTACCTGTCACCCAGGGTAGCTTGTGGGTGCTCAGGGAAAAACAGGGCAGCGCAGAGGCCAGGGTGGTCAGTGCCCCCCAGACCTGCAGCTTCATCCTGGACACAGCAGCTCCATTGCTCACTGGCCTAAGAGGGTAGGACAGGAAAAGTGGGCTTTGTATAAGACCCAAGGTGACATGTGTCACTTAGCCATCTATTTCAATGAATCTCTATTGACTACCGAATAAAATCCCAATAATTTAGCCCAAGATTCAGGCCTGCCACAGGAGATATTGTGGCTCTAGAGTCAGAAAGACCTGGATAACAACTCTGGCTCAGACTTTACCTTCCTGGGTCTCAGTTTCCTCGTCTGTAAAATGGGAACAACAATCTATCAGAGCTTTTTGTAGGACCCAACACAGTGCTAGGGACCTATGGGAGTTCCCCAACATATAGCTGTTATTTTCATCCTAGCTGAACCCCAGCTCACCCATCTCAAATGACACCCCCCCCAGAAGACCTTGTGCCCATTCTCCACACTCAAGCTGGATGTGCTACAGCTGCTCTACCCGTCACCATTCCTCTGACAGCCTTTGCACACGTCCTCCTGCTCCTGTAAAGGGTTTTCTCCCACTCCTAGCTTCTATACCCTGGGGCAGGGGCAAGAGCAATTGGATCTACTCACCTTTGAATGCCCCAAAGCATGTGGAGCTCAAGGACTAGTGTGAGAAGTAACGTGAGAGCATTGGACAAAGTCTGGAAAGCCGGGTGGGAGCTTTGTGCATGCCAGTGACTAGCTGGGTCATCTTGGGCCTCAGTGTCCTCTGTGGATTGAGGACAATAATCCTCCCACCCCCACATGCCCTGTTCCAAATCCCCCATGCTGCTGTGAGTCTCAAAAGAGCCAGCGGATGTGAAGAGTTTTTGTAAAGGTACAAAGCTCTGTGTGAGCAACGTTCCCCTGCGGCCCCCTCCATCTCTCAGAAAACTGCTGTGAAGACTTTTATGTCGCTCTCCTTTCTGGGGCATTTGAGGGCTGGTCTCCTCCCCTCCCTGCTCAGAACTGAGCTGCTGCTTCTGTGTTTTCCCTCTCCTCTAGTCCCCGTTGGTCTACTCTCAGCCTTCTGCAGCAGATTTGAGTTTCCAGGCTGGGGCCCAGTGCCCCTTTCTCATGCAACTCAGAAACTTCCCCATCTAAGGCTTCCAAGGAGGGCAAGTGGCTGAGTTGGTATCTCCAGGCCATAGACACTACCAAGCCACCTCCATTACCTCTGACCTACATGTGACAAGGCTGGCCCTTCCCCACCCTTGAAAGGAAACCAGATGCCCCTTTGTCCTACCCCAGGCCTAAGCTATGAGGTAGAGAAGGGATAGGCCAGTGTTCACCTGTCCTTGGGGTCTGAATGGGCGGCCCAGCAGCAGCAGGCACAGCAGGCAAGGCCCAGGAGTAGCAGCAGCAGAGGCACAAGGATGCCCACGATGAGGGCGGAGTCCTGACTGTGAGGGCCTGGGGCGGGGTAGATGGCCAATTATTCAGGGCCTTCCTGTCTCCTGAACATCGGTGTCTCCGACTCTGTCTCCTTCCAGGATCTTCTCCCTGGGAGTTCCCTCCCCACCTCCAGGAAGCCTCTTTGCAGGTATGTCTCCTGATGACCCATGGCCCATTCCATAAGCTTGTGTCCCCGATTTTCCTGTCATGCTAGTGCCCAGCCCTGCCTGCTCATTCCCTTGTTCTAGCCTGGTTTCTTAGGGGGCAGGAGCTCTGTTACATCTTCAAGTGGTCCTAAAGCATCCACAAAGAGTCCAGGCATAGGGAATGTCTCTAAAGTGGGCCCTGCCTCCCTGGCAAGTGACAGACCCCTAAAACCCAAGTGAAGGGGCAGACTTTCCTTGGTCACCACACCCCATGTGCTCCCTCTACCTTACCTAGCTGGCAGACCCCAGAGACTGGGTGGCAGGGTCCTTCTGGGCATTCGCAGGGCACTGAGCAGTTGTTTCCATGGAAGCCAGATGGGCAGGAAGTGTTGCAACTATGTGGTAATAGGGAGAGGCAGGCTGAAGGCTGGGTAAGAAG
>NW_003852540.1:4341489-4341809 GCF_000181295.1 Otolemur garnettii | reverse complement strand
GTACCCTTAGCTGTGTTTGGAAGAATCTCTTATCCCCTACGCCACCTTCCAGGGAGAGAACCCACAAGCTGCCTAGGTGTTCTCTGACCAGTGTGCAGCCATGGAGGCGGGGTCTACCTGCACCTATCTTTATCTCTTGCCGCTCAGCACTAATTGAATAAGCAAGATGCCAAGGGCATCCAGAGAGATATCCTCAGGGCCTGGAGGTCTTAGCTAGGCCCAGCAGTGCCCATAACACTCTGGGCTTCAGTCCTCTCCTCTGTAAAATGAAGCTCTTCTGTTTGACATGACATACTGTCCTAGAAATAGAAAACCTGGCT
>NW_003852540.1:4338893-4340751 GCF_000181295.1 Otolemur garnettii | reverse complement strand
GAGTATGCCACGAAAAATTTTAAAGATCATTAAGTAAATGATTTTCAAAACAAGTGCAGGCTGGGCGAAGTGGCTCATGCCTATAATTCTAGCACTCTGGGAGGCCAAGGTGGAACTGCTTCAGCTCAGGGGTTTGAGTTTAACCTGAGCAAAAGCAAGACCCCTGTCTCTAAAAAAAAACAATAGTAAGGTTTTGTAGTAGGCCTCTGTAGTCCCAGCTACTTGTGGGGCTGAGGCAAGAGAATCGCTTGTGCCCAAGAGTTTGAGTTTGCTGTGAGCTATGATGCCACAGCACTCTACCAAAGGCAACAAAGTGAGACTCTGTCTCAGACAAAGAAGTTCAAAGCACAGTAAGTATATTCTTTTTTTACTCTTTTTTGATCAATATAATTTTAGTGTGCCATGGAAGTTTAACTACTGGTTCAAGTGTGTTTTGAGATAAAAAAAAAAGGTTGAAAAATACCGCCTTAGAGAAATCACAGTGAGGTTTGGAGCCCTGCCCCCAAATAAGCTCTCCACTTAGTTGGGGAGCATTTCCTTTTATATTATGCATCATCTGACTTTCCTGGGGAACACCCCACTACAGGAGGAATAACTTCTTGGTTATGAGGATACTGAGTAGTATCTGGGAGGCAGAGAGGCCCAGGAAGGGAAGTTTAGTACACAGATTGCATAAAGGCCTGGCCTAGGCCGCATTACTCTCCTGCCCCCAGGGGCCCAATCCTTACCTGGGCCCCCAGTAGCCAGCACTGCAGACACATTCCCCTGTCACAGCATCACAGGCCCCCTGAACACATGTGGGGCAGGGAAAGCTGCAGCCCTCTCCAAAGGTCCCAGTGGGGCAGGGGTCTTCACACCTGCGGTGAGACAAGGTTCAGGGAGTGGGAGGACAGGGCAGGCCTGGCCACACAGTGGACACCCTGTCTATGTGCCCCACTGGGTGCTCCTCTGTGAAGCTCAAGTGAAAACAGGCCCTTGAACCTGAGGCCAAACCCAGTAGGAGACAAGCTATAGAGTCCCTGCAGGGAAGAGGGCAGGAGGCATGAGTGTTGAGGAGCCAATGAGAACCCTGCCCAAGGCCCCTCAGCACCCACCTTGGCCCTTCAGCCTTTGCCAAGAGGCAGCCCCATAAGGCTGTTGGAGGGGTGGCCCACCTGAAGTAAGGATCCTGAGGGAAAGTGCACTCCACCTTGATCAGGGTGACCCTCTCACCTGGGCCCCAGCCAGCCGGGGTCACAGCGTTGACAGTGCCCAGTGTCTGGCTGACAGGCCTCCCCCAGCCGGCAGTGGGGGCACTGCTGCTTGCAGCTTTCGCCAAAGGTGCCAGGTGGGCAGGGCTGGTGGCACTGCGTCCCATTCCAGCCTGGCTCACAGGATACACAGTTGCCTGTGTCTGGAGAACACGGTTCATTCTGCTTGCAGTGGCCACAGCTGGGAAGAGAAGGGCCTCATGGGAGCACTGGGGGTGGGTCGGTAAAGTGCCTATCCCCTTCAACCCAAGCGCTGGCCACTTAGGCCTTGGGGGGGTCCTAGAGAGCATCCTGGTCCCAGCTTTGGGCCTCGCTTTCCCCTTGTTTTACTATGAAGAGGCTAGAGATGATCCCTGAGGGCTTTCATGAGATTCTACCCAAACCCCTCCTCTGTGAGCCATTCTTCCCTGGGTCTCAGGGGCACCAGAGCTAACAGGGCAGCCAGGGCAGCCCCATCACCAGCAGCCTCTGCTTCCCTTCTGCCTGGTGTTTCCCTCTTCCTCCCTTCCACACCTGCCACCCCTGAGGTCGAGCATGAACAGGGATCAGAGGTGTGCCTTCTATCCTGTAGTATGAAAATGCATAAAAGGGCAGCGCCTGGGGCTCAG
>NW_003852540.1:4335305-4338152 GCF_000181295.1 Otolemur garnettii | reverse complement strand
AAAAAAAAAAAAAAAAAAAAATCAATTTAGCTGATCCTGACCAGGATTTCTACAAAAGGAAAGAAAGAAAATATAACAATGGCCAGGCACAGTGGCTCATGCCCATAATCCCAACACTCTGGGAAGCTGCGGCGGGTGGACTGCTTGAGCTCAGGAGTTCCAGACAGCCTGAGCAAGAGTGAGACCCAGCCTCTAAAAAACTTGCAGGGTGTTGTGGCAGGCGCCTGTACTCCCAGCTACTTGGAGGCTAAGGAAGGCAGGAGGACTGCTGAGCCCAAGAGTTTGAGGTTGCTGTGAGCTATGACACCATAGGACTCTACCAAGAGTGACAGAGAGAGATTCTGTCTCAAAAAAAGAAAAAAGAAAGACAAAGAAAATAAGGGTGATGCCTGTCGCTCAGGCGGCTAAGGTGTCAGCCACATACACCAGAGCTAGTGGGTTTGAATCTGGCTGGGGCCTACCAAACAATGACAACTACAATAAAGAAAAAGAAAGAAGGAAGGAAAAGAAAAGAAAAAAGAAAATAGCCAGGTGTTGTGGCAGGCGCCTGTAATCCCAGCTACTCGGGAGGTTGAGGCAAGAGAATTGCTTAAGCCCAAGAGCTGGAGGTTGCTGTGAGTTGTGATGCCACAGCATTCTACCCAGGGTGACAAAGTGAGACTTTGTCTCTAAAAAAAAAAAAAAAGGAAAGAAATAAAAATGTATATGTATATAATAGTAAAGGTAGGTAAGTATATGAACAGGTGTTAGGTGTTGTCTGGTTACATTTTAATTCTAGTTATATGAAATAAATACGTTTTTATATGTGCTAGGTGGGAAGTAATGTCTCATTGTATTTTTTGTGTGTGTGAGACAGAGCCTCAAGCTATCCCCCTGGGTAGAGAGCTGTGGCATCACAGCTCACAGCAACCTCCAACTCCTGGGCTCAAGCGAGCCTCCTGCCTCAGCCTCCCAGGTAGCTGGGACCACAGGTGCCTGCCACCAAGCCCGGATATATATATATATATTTTTTTTTGGTTGCAGCCGTCATTGTTGTTTGACGGGCACGGGCTGGATTCGAACCCGCCACCTTATGTGTATGTGGCTGGCGCCTCAGCCACTTGAGCCACAGGTGCCAAGCTGTAATGTCTCATTGTTGAGTGGAGCCAGGTCAAGTCTGAAAGCCACTGAGTGTTAAAGGGACCCTGTCATCCTTTGGTCACGTGACTCATTCTTTAAGTACACCTTGCTAGTACCTGCTAGCATGTTTTTTGTTTTGTTTTGCAGTTTTTGGCCGAGGCTGGGTTTGAGCCCGCCAACTCCGGCATATGGGGCCAGAGCCCTACCCCCTTGAGCCACAGGCGCCGCCCCCTGCTAGTATGTTTTGCTTAACAGCAATCAGAGGAAAGAAGAGAGCGGGGCGGACCCAGGGGCAAATGCTTGGTAGGGGGGTTATGAGTAACAAAGGTTTTCTGTTTGTTTTTTGCTCTGTCATCGTGTCTTGTACATCTTTTGGAGAGCAGCGCGGACCGCTATTCCTCCTCTTGCCCTTCCCTCTGCTGGCCCACCCTTCCTGCCTCCCCTCCCCCCGCTCCCCGCCCTCTGTGTGCGCCCCGCGGGCGCCGGGCTCACCGGTCTCTGCACTGGATCCCGTAGCGGCCGGCCGGGCAGGGCAGCTCACAGCGTGCGCCGCGGAAGCCGGGCGGGCAGGCGCACTGGCCGGAGGCGGCGCTGCAGTGGCCCCGCACGCACTCGCACAGCTGCCCGCAGTCGGGACCCCACCTGCCCGGCTGGCAGGCGCAGCGGCCGGTCTCCTGCGCGCACGGCGAGCCGTGGCAGGAGCAGCGTAAGCTGCAGCGGCGGCCCCACCAGCCCGGCTCGCACAGGCAGGCGCCCGTGGTCGGCTCGCAGCGTGCTGTCGCCTGGTTGCACAGGCATGGGCGGCGGCATGTGGGCGACCGCCAGCCCGGCTCGCAGCGGCACGCGCCCGTCGCGGGGTCGCAGCGCCCGTGGGGGCCACAATCGCACGCGAACTCGCAGCGGCTGCCCCAGCGGTCGGCTTGACACTGGCACACACCCGTAGCCGGCTCGCACTGGCCATACGGGTGGCAAGGGCAGCTCTCACGGCAGTCGGGGCCCCAGTACTGGCCCGGGCAACCTGCAGAGGTGGGGACGAAGGGGTCAGCGGGTTCCGGGCCAGGCACGGATCCTCACTTCGTCCCATTCTACAAGCAAGAGGGGTATAAGGCCCTCCTTCTAGAAGCTGGCAACAGTCCCTTGGAACATCATCCAGCAGTCTGTCTTCGGCACAACTCACTTCATGCCCCAGGCTCTGAATTGCAGAAATCCTTAACATTGGCTCAACCTCCCTCTTCACATTCCAGAACACACTCAGAAATCCTGAGTGGGAAGGGGGCTTTCCCAGAGTCACACACAAGTGGGTGGGAGTCCATCATGCTCCCTCCTCCCTACTAGGACTGCACTGGGCTAGAGGTGGGCTAGGCTTCACCTGGATCTCAGGCCTAGGTGGTGCCCACCAAGATCCCTAAGGAAGCCACCCTTAGCCCTGTGTTTCTTTCCAAGCCAGTGCTCCTGGTGCCCATCCTCTGGCTATGCTACTCACCACCCCCTTTCCTATCCCTCTCTTCCTGCCAGAGAGGACAGACAGCCCAGCCAGGGGCCTCCTTCCACATATCCCTCCCCCCCATTTGAGATGTATGTGGAGGAAACTGGGAATGCACCCATTTGCAATTAACAGTAATCACAGGCACCTTTTCCAAAAAATAGAAAAGGAAGGGGGGCTCCGCACCTGTAGCTCAACTGGCTAAGGCGCCAGCCATGTACACCTAAGGTGGCGGGTTCGAATCC
>NW_003852540.1:4334323-4335056 GCF_000181295.1 Otolemur garnettii | reverse complement strand
AAAAAAAAAAAAAAAAAGAAAGAAAAGGAAGGGGAAGGGCCAGGATAGGTAGGGCTTTGTGAATATGGGTAAAAACCACATGACAAAGGGAATCTCCCAAGAGTGTATCACTTCCTGTTTCTGGGCCTCACTTTTGTCCATAAAGCCCAGAGGGATTGTGGATTACATTTCTACCAGCTTCATCTCCCATACCCCACCCTAGTGGTCAGCTCTGTCCCCTAACTTTATCCTTCAGTTGAGACTCACGGGAACTGCACTGGGCCCCGAAGAATCCAGGTTTGCATCGGCAGAGGCCTGGTTTCACGCACACCTCATCTTCCCGGCAGGCATCCAGCCCCTCACAGATGGCTGAAAAACACCCCACTCAGGTTGAAAGGACCGGAGTGTGCAGGACCTGGGGACATCCTTACCCCTGTTACTGGCTCCCTCAAGAACCACCATCTTAGGGCCAGTGAGAGCGTCACAGGATAAACCCCAGCTCTAGGCCTCAGAAGGATAGGAAGGAAGGGCTGTCACCAGGCTACATCCTCCCTTCTTGGCTAGGGTTCTGTCTCAGCTACTCACGGATGGTACATTCTTGATCCTTCTGCTTCCATCCTGCACAGCACTGGAGCTCGGCAGAGGGGCTGTGGGGCAGAAAGGAGTGAGGAAAGGGGCCGCCTGGCCTTGCGGGCCAGGTCACTGTCTCTGGCTGAGATTGAAAGGTTACCTCAGTCCCACTGGGGAGGCCCAG
>NW_003852540.1:4326887-4332190 GCF_000181295.1 Otolemur garnettii | reverse complement strand
GCTACTTAGGAGGCGGAGGCAGGAGACTCACTTGAGCCCAGGAGTTGGAGGTTGCTGTGAGCAGTGAAGCCATAGCACTCTACCCAGGGGGACAGGTTGAGGCTCTGTCTCTCTCAAAAAAAAAAAAAAAAAAAAAAAGTTCAAAGGGTAAAATCATCAGTTAAACTTCTCCTTTATTAAAAGCTTCCTTTCTTCAGAATTGTAGTGGAAGAGGGTATTCCTAGTATGTAAAAGTTCATTGAGATGGTAAAGGATTGGAAATAAATGTTGGTGTGGCCTCTTTAAACCAGCTGCTGTGATATTTGTGAGGTAATTAGGACAAAGTGATTTTCTTCCCCCTCCCCTGCAAAAAAAAAAATAAAAAGGGAAAGGAAGGTACATGAAGGGCTGAGTAGGGGCTTAAATGGCTGGTCTTATTCTGGAGAGGATCAGAGAACACTGCAGGTCCCAAGGCATTGGAGACAGGCAAAGGGGTGGGGTGAGGGTAGGAGCCAGGCCTTCCATCAGGCCACACTCCCAAAGTGCCACTGGAGGTAGGGAAAGCCTCCCACCCAGTGACTGACCAAAGGAGGACCCTGTGGGGAACCCTTAACCTTCCTTTGCTCCCAGCAGACCTAGGGGCTGGGGGCAGACCCCTGAAAAACAGACACGGAACCATTTCTGGCATTATGGGCAGTTGCTTTATTAAATTAACTCAGGCCATCTGCACAAACCCCTAGGATGGGAAGCTGGAACTCAGAGAGCATAGACTTTTATTTATTTATTTTATTTATTTATTTTGGACAGAGTCTCAAGCTGTCACCCTGGGTAGAGTGCTATGGCATCACAGCTCACGGCAACCTCCAAATCTTGGGCTTAAGCAATTCTCTTGCCTCTGCCTCTCAAGTAGCTGGGACTACAGGCACCTGTCACAATGCCTGGCTATATTTTGGTTGTAGTTGTCATTGTTGTTTGGCAGGCCTGGGCTGGATTCGAACCCGCCAGCTCCAATGTATGTGGCAGACACCCTAGCTACTTGAGCTACAGGCATCAAGCAGAGAGCACACACTTTTATATCTGGCCCCAGAGGCCTGGTACAGGGAGGGGGAAGAAGGCTGCACTCCCCATCACGCCCTGGTACAGGCCAAGATTAAGAAGAGTCTTGGAGAGAGCTGTGATGGAGGGAGGCCTGTCCCCATCTGAGATCACATATCCACCCACACCCAGACCTCAAAGTCAAGCCTCTGGGGCACCTAAGGCCCCCAGACAAAGATGTTTACTGGGAGCAGAGCAGGCACAGTTAGGGTTGGGGGTGGTAGGGCTGCGCACAGGATCCAAGTGAGGTTGCAAGGAGGCCTCCTCTTTTCCCCCTAGCTTGTTGGGAGTGCCGCTGCTGGTCTCAGCCTTGGGGGCCTCTTTTTCTCCCTGATACCACGGGCCAAAGCTGGGAGAGAGCCAAAATACACTCTGAGCTGGAAAGCCAGAGAGGTCAGGGGCATGGGCTGAGGGCAGGGGACAGAGAGGGAAGGAAGGGTAATATGCGGAAACCAGGAAGACAAGGGCCAGGGCCAGAGAAGCAGGAGGGGAGGGTGAGCTTAGTGCCCAAGGCAGCAGGGTAACAGGTAGTGGAGAGAAAGGGGGTACTAGGAAGAACCAGGTAGGGTCCTTTCTCCACCCCCAAGTCTTGCCCTTTCCCTTCCCTTAACATACAAACTCTGTATTCTGGACTCAGGGGCTGGGGGGTGGTCTCCTTTATCACTGGAGAGCAGGAGCCATGAGCCGTCCTCATCGTCACTGAGACACAAGAAAGAGATTTGAGGGCATTTATCAAGGCCTTGAGGGACGACAGGAGTCCAGATTGTGTTAGGCCTTCTGCCAGACCCCCAGAAGCAGCAGGGGGAGGACAGAGTGGCTGCAGGCCCCATAAGGCTGGAAGAGAAGGAGACACTGGAGAGATATGGGACTTTTTTTTTTTGAGACAGAGTTTCACTTTGTTGCCCTCAGTAGAGTTCTGAGGTGTCATAGCTCATAGCAACCTCAAACTCTTGGGCTCAAGCGATTCTCTTAACTCAGCCTCCTGAGTAGCTGGGACTGCAGGCACCCGACACAACACCTGGCTATTTTTAAAGATGAGGTCTTGCTCCGGCTCAAGCTGGTCTCAAACCCATGAGCTGAGGCAATCCACATGCCTCCTACTCCCAGAGCCACCACACCTGGCCAGACGTAAGACATCTTGGGCTTTTATTTTATAACTTGACAGCCAAGAGGCCCCTGATACTGCTGCAGCTATAGTCTCACCCTTCCAATAACACACAGACCCAGACAAGGCAGGATAAGAATAAAGAATGTGGAGAAGGAGCATTTGCAGATTTCTTCAGCAGATGTACAGCAGACAGGGCAGGGGGAGCAGTGGAATCCTAAGGGAAGGGTGGCAAGGTGGACACAGGCCTCATGGGGGTGACGAGGCTGGGTCATCAGGCTCAGCAGAATGAGGAAGGGTTCACTCAAGTGGGCATGCCCGCAGGGACATATACCTGCTCTCTGCTTCCTCTGGCGTCCCTAACATCTTGGCTTTTATCTTTTTTCGTTGCTTCCTTACAGCCAGCTTCATGGCTTCCAGCAAAAGCCCAGGGACCCGGTGGTCTGTGAGCAGCTCCCTACAGCAGTGGGTGAGAAGAGGGGCAGGAAGAAAGCAGTGGAGATGCCAACAGTAGGTATCACCCCAGGTACTTGTTCCCCCTTGAAACATCTGAAATGCTCTGTCTTGCTGACACCCTTAGACTAACTTAGCTTAGACAGGAGGTCTAAGAATGAGGTGGGGTGATCTGAGGCCCAGGAACGGAGGGGAGCTCCCTCAGTCCCTCCGCCCTCAGTGTGTGTTATTGGAAGGGTGAGACTATAGCTGCAGCAGTTATCAGGGGCCTCTGACACCCCTCCCAGGAAATCCCTGCTGCTGCTGCTGTGGCCCTCTCTCCTGCTTGGATGAAGTTCCAGGAGGGCAGGGGCTGTGTAATTCATGTCCTTCCAGGGTCCAGTGCAGGCCCTGGCACACATCACCGTGGATATGTCAATGAACCAAAAAATGAGATGGTTGATCTGAGGCCCAGGAACAGATAGGAGGGGAGCTCCCTCGGTCCCTCCGCCCTCACCGCTGGAAGTAGGCCAACTCCTCCTTGAGCAGGAACACGTTGGCTTTGAGCTCATTCCGCTCCCGAAGGATCTGCTCAAGCTCCTCCCAACTGAAGCCGCACTGCCCTGCCTCCAGAGGGCGCCCTGGCTGCAGCGTGGCCACCTGCTACAGGATAAGCCTGGTCATAGGGTCCCTGCCCCAGAGTCATCACCCAGGGGACCCCTAGAGGAAGTGACCGACAGGGAGACTTGGGGGACACAGGTACTATAATAGATGACAGAGTAATGCTCCAGCTAAGAACGGGGACCCAGGCCGGTTGGGGGACACGAACTAGTGAGCCACTTCCAGCTTCCTCGCGGGCCCCCTATGCAGCGTGGCAAACCTTGCCCGAGTGCCCCCAAAGTCCCAGAGTACTGGGATGGGTCTCTGCCCTCGTCCGGCACTCACCGGGTCCTCAGGGGTCCCCGGGACCGCTGTGCCGACTACCGCCTGTCTGGGCTCCTGTCTCTGCTCGCACCGGGGGGGCCCGCCTTGGCCTCCTGCTCGCTCTCCAGTCGGGTCGAGAGCACCTTCTTGGATCTGCTCACGCTCCCTCTCGCGGTCCTTCGCAGCACACAACTGAGTCTGCACTGCAGCCAGTTTGCGCCGCAATTCTGCATTCACCAGCAGGAGGCGCTGCAGCTGCTCCTGCAACTGGGGGCGGAGCAAAAGGTGGGGCCGTGTGGGCGGGGCGTCAAGTGCCCAACGCAGCCACGTCCCGAGCCCGCCTCCCCGCCCTCACCGCCTCAGTCTCTTGGCTTCGCTGCAGCAGGTCCCGGTTGTGCGCTCGGAGTTCATCTCGCTGTCGGTCGGTCACCTCCTTGAGCTGCCGCAGCAGTGCGCGCTCCTCTAAGAAAGGGGCGTTCTAAGCGGCGGCCTGCGGAAGGGAGGCCCCGAGCTGGCTCCCAGCCGCCCTCGCCCTGGCCGGGGCCTGCACTCACCCTGTGGCCCAGCGTGCAACTCCCTGCGGAGGTTCTCGTTCTCCTCGCGCAGCCGCCGCAGCTCCAGTTCGGCCTGCTGCGCCGACACCTGCAGTTGGGCGGGGGGGGACGGTTTTAAGATTCGGCTCTGCAGACTCCGCGGGTGGCGAGAGGAGGGGGCAGCGACTCACCGAGTCCGAGGCGGGGCCCACCGCAGCCTTTTCCAGGAGCTCTAGGGTCCGAACCACGAGTGGCACCAACCCGGCCGCCGCCTCCGCCCCGAAACGGCGGGCTAGCTCTTGCAGCTCAGTGCCCAGGGCCCCCGCTAGGTGGTACACGAGCTCCGCAGACGTCCCGGACCCCGCGGCCACTCGAGGCTCCCAGCTGTATGCCCCAGTCACCGCCCTCCTGGGCTCCATGTCTCCCCAAAGGCCTAGGGCTGTAACCCCCCTACCTCCGCCCCACAGCTGGGACAGGAAAAAGCCAAACAGTTCCGGTGCAGGAGCAGTTTAGGACGGTAGGGGCGGGGTAGAGGCGACAAGGGGTGAGGGAGGAGCGATTAAGGGAAAAGATGTGGTGGGGAAGGGCAATAGCGCCCTAGGCCCTCTGGGCCTTGTCCTGATCAATCCCCAAGGTCACAGGACGGCCAGCTTCCAGCCAGTCACCCAAGAGGCTGAGGACTCTAACTGGTCACTTTAGTCAAGCCCGCCCGACAGTGCCCAATCCAGGCTCCACCCCTGTGTTTACAGTCATGGGACAAATTTGGCAGCCCAACGCTCCAGGCAAGAGGTGACAGGTAGGCACCCAGTCACTGGCCTCTGCCTGGCCAGGGGCAGCCAAACTATCCACTCATGTGCTTGTTTCCTTGACTGGGAGTGAAACAAAAAGCTTTAAAAGGGGCTAGGCTGGGTACCACAGAGCTACAGAGCACACCTAGACAAGATCGGTTGAAAGCAGGTAATGAGGGCGGTGCCTGCGGCTCAGTGAGTAGGATGCCAGCAAGCCCCGTCTACCGAGGGTGGTGGGTTCAAACCAGGCCCCGCCCAACTGCAACTAAAAAATAGCCAGGCGTGGCTCGGCGCCTATAGCTCAGCCGGCTAAGGCGGCAGCCACATACACCTAAGGTGGCGGGTTCGAATCCCCAGCCCGGACCCGCCAAACAACGATGACGGCTGCAACCAAAAAGTGGCCAGGCGTTATGGCGGGCGCCTGTGGTCCCAGCTACTTGGGAGGCT
>NW_003852540.1:4324156-4326597 GCF_000181295.1 Otolemur garnettii | reverse complement strand
AAAAAAAAAAAAAAAGAAAGAAAGGGGGTAACAATTTGCCAAGTACTGTATTTTGAAGGGACACCAGCAAATATGGCTGAGGTAGAAGTGTGAAAGGCCAACCCCACCTCAGTTCCCAAAGTCCTGAATGGGGGCCTGTACTCCTCTATCAAGGCTATGAACTGCCCCAGTCAATTTGGCCTCCTGCCAGACCTACACCCATATTCGAAGCTCCCGGAAAAACAGCCCCCAAACTGTTTATACAAAAATTATTATATTTTGTTCACAATTACAGGTCACAAAGTCAACAGCACAGTAAAACAGAGGAAAAAGGGCCAAGCTCCTAAAAGTCATCAGCTTGTCTGTGGGAGATAAGAGGCTCCAGTCTAGCCTTTGGGGAGTCTGAAGCAGGAGATGGTGAGGGTACAACTAGGCATATAAGTCTTCACGGTCCGCAGAGTAGACCTCACCCTCCTGCAGGAGGGCAAAGTTGAGGAAGTGGGAGGGTCTGTGCACCTCATGGTAGAACTCTTTAGGGTTTGCCAGCTGTAGCTCATACTTCATGTTAGGATCATGCCGGACACCTTAGGGGAGGAGATAATAACCAAATGTTAACAAGGGTCCACCTGCCTCATGCAGCCTGGGCTATCTCCAAGCCAGAGTTAGGCCCCAAGAGCTAAGGGTGACAGCCTAACATTATCCCCAACACCACCCCCACTTTTCTGTGTTCCTCCACTTACAAACACATACAGCCCACCTACCCATAAAGTTGTAGTTCCATGAGGACTGGGCAGGGACCATAAAGAAGCCAAGGAAGCGGTCTGACAGCAACATCTGGACCCTTTCATAGTGTGATGGTAGGTAACCCTTAGGGTTGTTGCCCTTGTCTGTGTTCTGTCGGCCCCATTCATAGCCACTAGGGGTCAGCTTGTAGGCTGTCAGTGTGCAGGAGCCTGGTGTGAAGCTGGGGGAGGGATAAGGACAGAGTAAGAGCTCAGGCCACCAATCTGGGTCTTGGCTTGCAATTCCTCCCACATCATACTTCCTCCCAAGTGAGTGCAAGCCCACCTGCAGGTGATGATAATGGTCTTCTCGCCATCCCAAGATGGGTTGTCAGCCATGATTTTGGCATGAGTGGTGACATCCTGGGGTGATAACTGGGGGGACTCATTGGGCTGAGTGTGGATCCAACCTAAGGGCTCCATCTCCTATAGACAAAGAGTAGTAGAGAACTGTTCAGAATGCCATCTGCAGACAGCAGGGAAGTCCTGTTCTCCCACACTCCTAAGCTCTGTCACCACCACTTACCTTGAGGTACTCATGTTGGGGCAGCTGGCCAGGCAAGTGCACAGTCTGATGAGTGCCCCACTGTGGTACCATCACAATGCAGCGGATCTCCTTCACCTGGGGGTTATCTGGTGGGCTCACCCCATATAGGTATCCTGCAATCTAGAAACAAAGGGGTCAGGAACCAAAACTATTCTTAGTACATATGGGCTGTTAGCCCTGTATTTCCTTCCTTCCCCCAAGAATAAGGACAGAGTTTCTCAAAATGTAATCAGAACCCCTGCATCAGAAATCACCCCTGCATCAGAAATCACCTGAGGTGCTTGTTTAAAATGCCGAAGATGGCCCTTGTCCCAGACTTAACCACATCATAATCTCCTGGGTGGGGTCCAGGAATCTGCACTGCTCACAAACTCCCTATTTGATTATTAAATATAATACCCAATGACAAAATGGGTACACAAGCATAAGCATATAGCTCACTGAATTTTCACTAGTCAACAGTTAAACATATCAATAAAACCAGCACTGTATTATTTATTTATTTAGAGACAGAGGGATGGTAGAGTGCCATGGAATCATAGCTCACAACCACCTCAAACTCTTGGGCTCAAGCAATCCTCCTGGCTCAGCCTCCCACGGAACTGGGACTACAGGCACCTGCCACAACACCTGGCTATTTTTAGAGATGGGGTCTCATTCTTGCTCAGGCTGGTCTCAAACTCCTAAGCTCAAGCAATCCACCTCCCTCAGCCTCCCAGTGTGGAGGCTTACAGGTGTAAGCCATCCCACCTGGCCTATGATAGTTTATTTCTTTTTTTAGAGGTGGGGTCTTCCTGCCTGACTAAGAGAGACCCTGTCTCTACTACAGAATAGAAAAACTGAGGCAAGAGGATCACTTGAGCCCAAGATTTGGAGGTTGTTGTGAGCTATGATGACATGGCACTCTACCCAGGGTGTCAGACTGAGTCTCTATCTCAAGAAAAAAAAAAAAGAGATGGGGTCTTGCTGTCATTCAGACTGCAGTACAGTGGCCCAATCATAGCTTACTGTAGCCCTGATCTCCTGGGCAGCATGACCCCTTTTTAACAATGAAAGTACACTGGCTCAGTGAGTAGGGCACCAGCCCCATATACCACAGGTGGAGGGTTCAAACCCGGCCCCAGCCAAACTTT
>NW_003852540.1:4314333-4322010 GCF_000181295.1 Otolemur garnettii | reverse complement strand
CAACTCCTGGGCTCAAGCGAGTCTCCTGTCTCCGCCTCCCAAGTAGCTGGGACCACAGGCGCCCGCCACAACGCCCGGCTATTTTTTTGGTTGCAGCCATCATTGTTGTTTGGTGGGTCCGGGCTGGGGATTCGAACCCGCCACGTTAGGTGTACGTGGCTGGCGCCTTAGCTGGTTGAGCTATAGGCACCGAGCCAGAGCTTTTGTTTTTTTTAGCTGTCGCACTGGGTAGAGTGCTATGGCATCATAGCTCATAGCAACTTTAAAGTCTTGGGTTTATGCAAGTGTCTTGCCTCAGCCTCCCAATCAGCTGGGACTACAGATGCCCGGCACGAGGCCTGGCAATTTTTTGTTGTAGTTGTCATTGTTGTTTGGCATGCCCAGACTGGATTTGAACCTGCCAGTTTTGGTGTATGTAGTCAGCATCCTAGCCACTGAGCTAAGGGTGCTAGGCTATTATTTATTTTTTTGTATGAGACAAAGTCATAGGCTGTCACCCTAGGTAGAGTGCCGTGGTGTCATAGCTCACAGCAACTCAAACTCTTGGGCTCAAGTGATCCTTTTGCCTTGGTTTTTCTATTTTTAGTAGAGATGGGCTCTCACTTTTTCTCAGGTTGGTTTTGAATTTGTAAGCTCAAGCAATCCATCCACCTTGGCCTCTCATGGAGTGCCAGGATTACAGGTGTGAGCCACCATGCCCAGCCATAATTCTCTTAACCACTGAGCTATGGGCACCAAGCCTTTTTTTTGAGACAGAGTCTCACTTTGTTGCCCTTGGTAGAGGGCCGTGGCATCATAGCTCACAGCAACCTCAAACTTTTGGACTCTTGCCTCAGCCTCCCTATTGTTAGCTAGGACTAAAAGTGCCTACCATAGCGCCTGGCTATTTTTTAGAAATAGGGTATCACTCTTGCTCAGGCTGGTCTTGAAATCATGAGCTCAGGCTATCCAACTGCCTCGGCCTGCTAGAGTGCTAGGATTACAGGCATGAGCCACCATGCCCTACCGGACTACACTCTCTTAATTACCAGTCTTTTTGTATGTTTTGATATATCCTGGAAGCCAAAACTCCTCCTCTTTTGGCTATCTTTGTATAGTTATTTGTCCATGAATCTTAAAACTAGCATTTTTCTGAGACATAATTTTACTCTGCTGCTCTGGGTAGTACCCTGGTGTTATTAGGGCTCACAGCAACCTCAAACACTAACCACAACACCCAGATAGTTTTTCTATTTTTAGTAGAGATGGGGTTCTCACTCTTGCTCAGGCTGGTCTCAAACTCCTCCCAGTGCAGTAGGATTATGGGTATTAGCCACTGCTTCTGGCCAAAACTAGCATCTCAAGTTCTGAAAATCTCCGGTGAATTTTAGACATATAATATGCCAGGCACATATTGTGGCCTAGTTGAACACACTACTCACTTGGGCCCGGAGGTCAGATATGCAGATGAACTTCTTAAGCACATTCTTAGGAAGGATATAGGTGTAACCAGTCTCTTTGATGTCATCAGATGAAACATAGATGTGATTGGTCCTCAAGTGCAGATTGGCAGCAGAGATGGCCCTACAAACAAGCCAGGGATATCAGCTTCTCTCATCCCAACCACCTAGGTAATGCCAGCAAGCCTTCCTACCCTTATCTTCTTGCCCTTTATAGTACCTGACCCTCCATTCAGTCTTTGATGAGAAAGTCTGGGTCTCGTAGTTGCTGGTAGTAGAGGTGATGATCTCGTCACCATGCTTGTTGACAGTGCGAGTCTGTGTTGCAGTCAGCTGTGACTGTTCCTTGGTCTGCTTCTCAATCTCAGCTATCTGCTGCCGCTGCTGTGATGGTGCTGAGATCTCCATACCCAGGATGATGTCTCGAATTTCTGATTGTGTCAGTGATGCCACATTCACACTGTGGAGACAGTGTGGTTACACCACAAGGATTCCACCCCTTTGGTCACTTCTGCTTCAATGTCCACCAGTTTTGGCCTCCCAGAGTTGACAGGATTACAGGCATGAGCCACCGGGCATGGCCAATCTATTGTCATTTTTGGTTGCCGCAATGACAGGTAGGGAAGGAAGGGGCAGGGAGGAAGGTGTGAAGAGTGCCATCAGCACTGGTACTTGAAGTCTAGGATGTTAAAACTTCCTATAATATATGGGGCAGTAAAGAAATGCCCTGCTCAAAATGGTAACAGTGCCTCCACTGAGAAACAATGGTCAACTGTCACTCAGGCCCTGAAACACCTAATTTCTTGAGAAATTTTCGAGTCTAAATGTTTCAAAACCCTAGAAACCATATACTGAGCCACCCACCTAACCCTTGTTAGACCTCCCATCTGTCTCCCCACCAGCCTGCTCACTTGTTTTTCTTGCCATAGTCGGCCAAGATGAGATCCTTGAGCTGCACCTCCACCTTGATCCACTCCTCATCAGTCAGAGTGGGCCAGATGTGATGTGGTTCTGTGATAGTAGTCTTATCTGGCTTCAGGATCACCTTCGCCCGGTCATTGTTTACATGTAGGGCACGAAGAATCAAGATAAGACGGGAAAAAGCCTGTAAAGAGATTTGGAAGAGTTGGGGGGAGTTAGCTATTAGAGGCTCTCCCCATTTTTTGTTATCCTATCCTTTCAGGAAATCCAAAAATGGATTTATTTTTTAAGATAGAGTCCCATTCTATTGCCCTGGATACAGAACCCTGGCATCATAGCTCAAACTCTTAATTCTAGACATCCTCCTACCTTAGCCTCCCAAGCATCTGGGACCATAGGCACCCACAATGCCCAGCTTCAAGAATGGATTTCAAATTCTAAGGTCCAAATCCCCCATAAACCAGCAAAGTTTCTATCCCATCCATTGGATGAAAATGTAAAAATGGCCCCATTAAGTTAGAAAACCTAAGAACAGGATCTTCTTTTCCCTTTCTCTACCTGAGTTGGCTTCATACCGTATAAGATGAAATAGTTTTGAGCCAGTCATCATAGAGGTTGAAGAGAACCATCTGGGGCTCAGTGGCTTTAAGGATTAAATCCCCAAACTTTTCCACCTTCAGACAAGCCTGGAAGGGGAGCTGAAGCTCTGATCCTTTGATTACAATATTAGGGAAGTCCAGCAAGTGCACCTAAGATAAGATCAAGTCCAAGATTAGAAACAGAGCCTATAGATCTCAGGCCTCCTTTCTTCTACCCTGCCCACCCCCTTACCTCCAATGGATCCAGCATGCCCTTCCTGGTAACAATGATCTGTTTGGGCTGCTCTTCCACAGGCAGAGATCGGATCAGGGCAGCCACCTCCTCAGCTGTCTTCCACTTAGCCAACTAAAAAGCAAGAGAGAAGAAAATGGAAATTGAGTCACTACTCTCTCAGATCATTTAGAACAGAAGATCCTAGTCTTGAAATAATATGTTTCTATTGAACACTGGTGTTCAATGTTAGGTACTTAGAAGGTAGAAAAAGTGTCAGATGGTCTTTCCAAAATATTTTTTTCAACCTATACAAGATAATGCCACAAGCCAGTTTATGATTATGTGCTAAACCATTTACTATAAGAGTTCAAGGGCTCGGCACCTGTGGCTCAAGTAGCTAAGGGGCCAGCCACATACACCTAAGGTGGCAGGTTCAAGTCCAGCCAAAACAACAATGACAGCTGCAACCAAAAAATAGCCAGGCATTGCAGCGGGCGCCTGTAGTCCCAACTACTTGGGAGGCAGAGGCAGGAGACTCGCTTGAGCCCAGGAGTTGGAGGTTGCTGTGAGCTGTGATGCCACCGCACTCTGCCCAGGGGGACAGCTTGAGGCTTTGTCTCAAAAAAAAAAAAAAAAAAAAAGAGTTCAAGAACAAAAGAAATTAAAGCTAAAAGGATCATAAAATATTACACAAAGAAATAGGTCTTAAGCCAGGCATGGTAGCTCATACCTGTAATCCCAGAACTTGGGAAGCCGAGGCGGGTGGACTGCCTGAGCTCACAGGTTCGAAACCAGCCTGAGCCAGAGCAAGACCCTGTCTTTAAAAATAGCCAGGAGTTGTAGTGGGTGTCTATAGCCCCTGCTACTTGGGAGGCTGAGACAAGAGGATCATGTGAGCCCAAGAGTTTGCCATGAGCTAAGATGCCACGTCACTCTACCAAGGGTGAGCAAGTGAGAGACTCTGTCTCAAAAAAAAAAAAAAAAATAGGTCTTAAGGGATAAGACTGTGATTAAAGGAAAGGGGAAGTTCGTTTTATAAAGAGAGAAAACTATGAACAAAGCCACAAACATGAAGATGAATATCAGGGTTTTGGAATACTAGGATCCTAGACTATTTGCAAGAGAAAACATGCTATAAAGCAAGAAACTGGCTGGATAAGTACAGTCTAGTCAAATATTAAGCCAACAAAGAGGTTAATTCAATGAGAAAGAAGGTACTCCTAAAGATTTTGAGTGGAGAGATTTGCTGAAAGTGATATTTTAAAGCATGTTTGTTCCCTTACACACTCTAGAACCTCCTACAGGAGCGTATTTCCCAAGTTAAGTAATTCAGGGGTAAGTTCAAATGAGATGCTCTCCGTTTTTCAACAGAGAGAAACAGCAGATTCTCTCTCTCTCTCATATTCCCCCCCTTTTTAAGAATAAGAGACAGCAAAGTTCTATGGCCTCTCCATCCTTTAACCTGCTCACCTGTCCCAAACGCTTTTGTCCAGCCCACACAGATGTGTGGATTATCTTGAGGAACAGCTGCCCTGTCCGTGGGTTGAAGATGAAGATGGCCCCATTGATGGGCTTGGTTGTCAAGTTTCCTTCAAAGGTCTAAAGAATGATGACATTTGTTAGTAATGCCTAGACACAACTACCCTGCCTTCATCCCACTATGTGTACACATTTTGTCCTATTTCCCTACCCTAGGCATACTGCTTCTAACACTCACCTTGTGGATAGTCACTCTGTAGACATTAGTGTCATCCACAAACCAGATAATCTGGTTGGAGAAGAGCTCACCATAGTTCTGAGAGGAGAGATAAGGCTCAGTGGGCTCTGATGAATAGAGCTGCAGCCCCTTGCGGATCCGTTCACGTAACACATACAAGGCAGGGTTTGCCTTCATGATCTTGGCCATGGCCTGCTGTATAAGAGGCTTGCTGCCTGGGAACCAGTTTCCATAGGCACTGTGAGGGTAGAGGGGTCAAGATCAGGCTAACAGCCCCAGGAATAAGGCAAACTGCAACTCTGCAGAGGAAGCAAGACTGTTGGCTAGATTGACAATAGTTTGTTTATGGACATACAGGCCCGGAGAAAGTCAGGGAGGAGGAAAGCACCAAACTTCATCCCACCTGAGCAGATTAAAAAAGCATGACTACATTAAAGTATGGAGTTAATGGAAAATACTTTTTTTTGCCGGGGCTGGATTTGAACCCACCACCTCTGGCATATGGGGCTGGCGTCCTACTTCTTTGAGCCACAGATGCCGCCCGGAAAATACACATTTCTAAGCCCAACTCACCTGTGCAAGTTATAGGCCAGGTCAATCGCTATGAGTACACCTGTGGGTGAGGGGTAGATACTCATATTGTCTGTGGTGTAGTCCAGGAACTTGGCCCGGGCGTAACGCTCAATGTCATGAGAATCATAGTCTCCCCAGCGCAACTGGATGTCAATCCAATACTTCTGAGTGGTAGTGCTGTCCATCACATCCCTGAGGGTGGAAAGCAGTCAGGCTTCCAGGAAACCCTGGGCATAACTAATGTCTCCAGAACCAAAAGACTTCCCAATCACTCACCGAAGTCCCCAAGCCACACTCCCACTGCTTGTTCCAGATCAGCAAAACCCCCTAATAGCAGACCTGACTGAGGGTACTGATTGTGCCAATGCAACCTCTGGAGACTAAGTTTAAAGGAAAAGCATCCAGGGACGATTCCTAAAACAGTACTGCTAGAGAAACAGTAAAACTAAGATTGTTTCTGGATGCTGAGGCTAGGTCATAAGGCACTTACTTGGAGTCAGCCAGCAACGAGGGGCGGGAGACATTCCATTTATAGGAGGCAAAAAGCAGTATATCTGCACAGGAAGAGTTCATCTTATAGGATTTTCGGGGATGGATTGTTTCCTTTTGTACTGTCTCAATTTCTAGTGCATCAAGTTCCTGGTCAAACACCTGAAGGCAAAGGTGGAGACATTATGATTGTTATGTAAACCCAGTTAGAATGAAGGTTTGTACAATTTAAGATAATGAGGCAATAAGAGACTCAACCTGAGTGCTTCCAGGAGGGATTTACTCAAATACAAAATATTGAGTTGACCTCTTTTTATGGCATTGTCTCCTGTCAATTCTAGCTCACCTGACACAAGTCCATAACAATACTCTCATGGATCTTCTGCCACAAGTGAGCTCGGAAGATCTGGATAAGAGAGATCTTCAGCGTGGGGATCTTGCCATGCATGAAGATACCTGTCAGGTCCAGCTGCACCTGAAAGCCTACATATACCTGCCAGGAAAAAAGAATGAGACATTAGAGATCAAGGGACTTTGGTACTCAGGACATAATTAAAGTAGGAGAAACACTTGTTTTTAGCTTCCCATCTCCCATGTCTACCAGTCACACTCACATTGGCCCGATTGATGGTTGGGGACCACCAAAGTGTGAATCTACGATTAGGAATCTGGTTCAAGCCTGATCGCTGAGCATTTGTTAGTTTCTTCCACTTCATAGATTCTTCAAAGCCACTGGCCTTCTCCCTGAGGAAATGAATAACCAGGTGAGGTGATGTCCTGCCATCTCCCAGTACACGGCTAACCTCCTGGGAGTGGCTGCCTGGGAAACACCGTAGGAGACCACAAAGGCACACAATATCCACAGTTTGTGATAGGTCCCTGTGAAAGAGCATCCTCACCAGAAAAGCCCCTCCCAGGTAGGGAAGTAAGTGCCCTTGAAGAGTGTGTGTTCCAGAATGCCTTCCACACCACCCAAGGCCTGGATCATGTCTGTTCGGTAGTTGTTCAGGTTCCAGAGCTTCCCATCATGCCGCTGGTGTGTCCACCAGAAGGGGTTCTGCTTCAAAACCTAGATGGCAAGGCAGGCACAATCAAGCTTCTAGGCACCTATTGTCTCAGGTTTCCAGGGTTCTCTTGATTCAGGGAAAACCTCTCCACTATCCCTGCTCCACATACCTGGTACTGCTTAAAGTCAGTTCGGACACGCCAGCCCTTATCATAAGCCAACGTATGCCGATCCTTCTGGAAAAGAGTATTGATTCGGGGAATGCCACGATCCCAAGAATCTTCTAGATCTTCTAAAGTCAGCCGTCTACCAAAGAAAAAAGGACTGAAGTCAAAACATTTTCTCATATGAAGACCTCATCATTCCTTCTTGCCAAGGATAATTAGGCCGTCACACATTTGTAAAATATGTCATGCTTAGTTCTTAAACTCTAGACATGACTCACAGTTTCCCACCTCCTCCCTGCCCCAGGTTTGGTGTGCCCTCCTAGATGCCCACCTGTTCTGGGCAATGGCCTCCTGTCTCTTGAGTGCATACTCAGCCCAGACCCGCTGAGAGTCAATGAATTCACTCTCCCATGGCTGTATGTAGCGGTACAAGTTGGGAATCAGTTGGTCTTCCTCATGGCTCATTCCTGAACGAAAGTGTGTGATACCTACATCTGTCTGCTTGGACCACCTGTTTGGGGAACAACCAAAATTAGAGAAAAAAATTAAGCC
>NW_003852540.1:4312578-4313847 GCF_000181295.1 Otolemur garnettii | reverse complement strand
GGATTCAAACCCGCCACCTTAGGTGTATGTGACTGGCGCCTTAGCCACTTGAGCCACAGGCGCCGAGCCATCTAGTATGATTTTCAACCAAGCCCTACCTGAGGTCAGATTGGGGGATGAGCACATGGCCCATTGAGAGCATGCCGAGTCCACCCAACTCCTTAGGGGTGTAGAACACAACAGGGGGAAAGCGACTTGGCATTTTAGAGTTGAGTCCAATCTTGATACGTGTCTGGATCTTGTTCTCACACTTTACCAGCAAGTCCAATAGTTCCTGGGTGTTTACTACAGCCTCCCGAAAGTATGTCATCAGGCCAATGAGAGCAGTATTCCACTTATTCACAATCTAAAGATGGGGAGAAAAAAGTAAATTACAGATGAGCTGTGGAGAAGTGGAGATGGGTACTATTTAATCCAGCTAGTTATATCCCTAATAATAAGAAGGAGGGGAGCTCAACATTAGTCATTAGGGAAATATAAATCAAAACCACAATAAGATACCACTTCATACTCACTAGGAAGAGCATAATCAAAAGACAAATGACAAGTGTTAGGAGAGATATGGAAAAAATGGAATCTTCACATACTGCTGGTGGAAATATAAAATGGAATACTTTGGCACTTTGGAAAATAGTCTGACAGGCTGGGAACGGTGTCTCATGCCTATAATCCTAGCACTCTGGGAGGCCAAGGTAGGTGGACTGCCTGAGCTCATAGGTTCCAGACCAGCCTGAGCCAGAGTGAGACCCTGCCTCTAAAATAGCCATGTGTTATGGTGGGTGCCTATAGTCCCTGCTACTTAGGAGGCTGAGGCAAGAGAATGGCTTGAGCCCAAGAGTTAGAGGTTGTTGTGAGCTATGAGGCCAAGACACTCTACCAAGAGTGACAAAATGAGATTATCTCAAAAAAAGTCTAGCGGTTCCTCAAAAACTTGAATATAAAAAAGATTCCACTGGCTCGGTGCCCATAGCTCAGTGGCTATGGTGCCAGCCATATATACTGAGGCTGGTGGGTTTGAGCCTGGCCTGAGCCTACTAAACAACAATGACAATTACAACAAAAAAATAGTTGGGCACGGCAGCACTTATGGCTCAAAAGAGTAGGGTGCCAGCTCCATATGCCAAAGGTGGTGGGTTCAAACCCAGCCCCGGCCAAAAAAAAAACAAAAACAAAAAATAGCTGGGCATTGTGGTGGGCGCCTGTAGTCCCAGCTACTTGGGAGGCTGAGGCAAGAGAACTACTTAAGCCCAAGAGGTTTTTTTTTTTTTT
>NW_003852540.1:4311158-4312307 GCF_000181295.1 Otolemur garnettii | reverse complement strand
AGCCAAGCCCAAGAGTTTGAGGTTGCTGTGAGATAGGACACCACAGCACTCTACCAAGGGTGACAAAGTAAGACTCTGTTTCAAAAAAATAAAAAATAAATAGAAAATAAAAAAAGATTCCACCCTAGATATATACCCATAAGAAATGAAAGCAATATTTCTGCACACAAAAACGTTGGCCAGCAGTGGCTCATGCCTATAATTCTAGCACTCTGGGAGGGCAAGGTTGTTGGACAGCTTGAGCTCATCAGTTGGAGACCAGCCTGAGCAAAAGTGAGATCCTATCTCTACAAAAAATAGAAAAACTGAGGCAAGAGGAATGCTTGATCAAGCCCAAGGGTTGGAGGTGGCTGTGAGCTATAAAGCCATGGCACTCTATCCAGGGCAACAGCTTGAGACTGTCTCAAGAAAAAAAAAAAGTTAATAGCAACATTAATTAATCAATTTATTTCTTAAGATAGAGACTCACTATGTTGCCCAGGCTAGAGTGCCATAGCCCTAGCCTAGCTCACAGCAACTTCAAACTCTTGGATTCAAATGATCATCCTGCCTCAGCCTCCCAAGAGGCTGTGACAACAGGCCTCACTAAGTTGCCCTTAGTAGAGTGCTATGACGTCACACAGCTCACAGCAACCTTAAACTCTTGGGCTTAAGCAGTTCTCTTGCCTCAGCCTCCCAGGTAGCAGGGACTACAGATGCCACAAAACCTGGCTACTTTTTGTTGCAGTTGTCACTATTTAGTAGGTGCAGGCTGGGTTTGAACCCATCAGCCTCCGTGTATGTGGCTGGCGCCATAACCACTGTGCTATGGGCACCAAGCCAAGATGTGGTCTTGATCTGTCTCAGACTTGTCTTGAAGTCCTGAGCTCAAGCAATCCACCCGCCTTGGTCTCTGAGAGAGCTAGGATTACAGGTGTGAGCCACCACATGTGGCCCATAGCAGCATCATTTATAGGGAGGGAGAAAAAACCAAATGTCCATCAATTTACAGATGCTAAACAAAATGTGGAATTTTTATATAATGGAATGTTAATTCATGTAAAGAACTAAATTACTGGCTCGGCACCTGTGGCTCAAGCGGCTAAGGTGCCAGCCACATACACCTAAGGTGGCAGGTTTGAATCCCCAGCCCGGGCCGGCCAAACAACA
>NW_003852540.1:4305803-4306883 GCF_000181295.1 Otolemur garnettii | reverse complement strand
GGGGGGGAGTGCTGGCATCACAGCTCATAGCAACCTCCCCTTGGATTTAAGAGATTCTCTTGCCTCCGCCTCCCAAGCTGCTGGGAATACAGGCACCCGCCACAACACCCAGCTATTTTTTTTTCTTGCTGCAGTTGTCCTTGTTGTCTCAGCTGGCCCTGGCTGGGTTCGAACCCACCAGCTTCAGTGTATGTGGCTGGCGCCCTACCCACTGAACTACAGGCATGGCCGAAGGCTGGGAACAATTTTTGTGTTTCTACCAGCCAGATTACAGACCCTGTAATACACAGGAATTGACTAGCGTCCCCAGAACCCTTACAACTTAGTAGTGGAGGTAATCTGACCTCAGAAAAAAGGTTTCTCTGGATACACCACAACCAAGCTTAAAAGCAAACTTCAACAGGATCAATCGAATAGTTTACACACCAGTACAGAGTTCAATGTCACTTAAGGAATATAATAACAAAATGCAGCAATCAAGAATACAAAATTTAGGCCTGGCACAGTGGCTCATGCCTATTATATTTATCCCACCACTATGGGAGGACAAAATCGAAGATCTCTTGAGCTCAGGAGATTGAGATCAGTCTAAACAAGAGTGAGACCCCCATCTCAACTAAAAATAGAAACAATTAGCTGGGTCTCATGGCAGGTACCTGTAGTACAAGTTACTCAGTAGGCTGAGGCAGGGAAGACCCCTAGAGCTCAAAAGTTCAAGGTTTTAGTAAGCTGTAATCCTGCCACTGCACCTCAGCCTAGGTGACAAGAGTAGAGACCTTGTCTCTAAAAAAGAAAAAGAGCCAGGCAAGATGGCTCAAGCCTGTAATCCTAGCACCCAGAGTGCTAGGAGGCCAAGGTGGGTGGATTGCTGAAGCAATCCTTTTGCTCGAAGGGTTCAAGACCAGCCTGAGCAAGAGCCACCTCTCTCTCTCTACTAAGAATAGAAAACCTAGCCAATTGTTGTTGTGGGCACCTATAGACCTGGCTCCTTAGGAGGATGAGGCAAGAAGATCGGTTGGGCCCAAGAGTTTGAAGTTGCTATGAGCTATGATGTCATGGAACTCTACTGAGGATGACAAC
>NW_003852540.1:4300380-4301893 GCF_000181295.1 Otolemur garnettii | reverse complement strand
AGCAGTGCTTAGAGGAAAATTTACGGCACTGAATAGTTCTATTAGAAAAAAAAACCTTCTACCTTACCAAACTAGAAAACTAAGAGCAAATTAAACTCACAAAGTAACCAAAAGGAAGCAATTAATGCAATAAAAGAGAAAAAGTATATAAAAGTAATCAAAACAAAGCTGGTTCTTTGAATACAACAAAATTTTTTGGCAACACAGTCTCCCTCTGCTGCCCTGGTTAGAGTGCAGTGGCATCAGGATAGCAACCTCAAATTCCTGGGCTCAAGCAGTCCTCCTCCTTATTCCTAAGTAGCTGGGACTACAGGTGCCCACCATCACATCCGGCTATTTTTTTCAATAGATGGGGTCCTTGCTCTTGTTCAGGTGGTCTCCAAATTCCTAAGCTCAAGCAATCTTCCCACTTTAGCCTCCCAGAGTGCTAGGGTTATAGGTGTGAGCCACCACATTTGACCTGAAAAATTTTGAAAAATAGCAAGCCACAAAGTATCAACTCATAAAATCTTTTTTTTTTTTTTGGAGGACAAGAGTCTCTCTATGCCCCCCTTGGTAGAGTGCTTTGGCATCACAGCTCACAGCAACCTCAAACTCTCAGGCTTAAGTGCTTCTCTTGCCTCAGCCTCCCAAGTAGCTAGGACTCCAGGTGCCTGCCACAACACCTGGCTATGTTTTTAGTGCAGTTATCTTTGTTGTTTAGCAGGCCCAGGCTGGGTTCAAACCCACCAGCCTCAGTGCATGTGGCCAGCACGGTAACCACTGTGCTATGGGCACCATGCCCTTAAAATCTTTAAGGTAAAGAATATGTTTTCTGGACAATGATTGAAGTAAAAGAGCATATTGGCTGGAGTTACAGAAATTTGCCTTGAGCTAACAGTATTCAGACAAGCAAGAAGAAAGGAGTACAGAGTGAGGTTAAAAGCTTAAACCAAATCACAAAAGCTAGACTGAACATCTACTATGTCTACATGGTAGATAACCAAGGCAACAGACCTATAGATAGCTAAACAAGCCAGGGGCCAAAATGGGCTAGACATGGAAGGTAAAGGCAAATTTGACTTAAGTAGGACAACTCCTACCATGCTTAGTTAATTCTGACTGTACTTGGTTCTTGGAATTGCTGATTTGTAACACAGAACACTCCAGTTCTGCTACCAGTTACTTTATTCTTGGGAAAAGGAATTATGAATTCCTAAGGAACCCAAAATCGCTTTAAGAATAGCAGAAATTCAGGCTGGGTGTGGTGGCTCACGCCTATAATCCTAGCACTCTGGGAGGCTGAGGCAGGTGGATTGCCTGAGCTTACAGGTTCAAGACCAGCCTGAGTCAGAGCAAGACCTTATCTCTAAAAATAGCCGGGCATTGTGGCAAGTACCTCTAGTCCCAACTACTTGAGAGGCTGAGGTAAGAGGATTGCTTGAGCCCATGAGTTTGAGGTTGTTGTGAGCTATGATGCCATAGTACTCTACTGAGGGCAACAAAGTGAGATTCTGTCTCAAAAAAAAAAAAA
>NW_003852540.1:4297118-4300186 GCF_000181295.1 Otolemur garnettii | reverse complement strand
AGAGACTCGCTTGAGCCCAGGAGTTGGAGGTTGCTGTGAGCTGTAATGCCACAGCACTCTACCCAGGGGGACAGCTTGAGGCTCTGTCTCAAAAAAACAAAAACAAAAACAAAAACAAAAACAAAAAAAAGAATAATAGCAGAAATTCCTGGGGATGAGGAAAACAAAAAAGCAAATAATATTATTAAGGTCTACATACATTAGGCACCACATTAAGAATTTTATATATATATACATACATATATAAAACACACACACAAAATTCCTTTTAGTCTTCATAAAAGAAACAAATTATAGAATTCACCCACTACAGCGTCTCTTTTAACTAGCAGATTTAATAGAGAGCAGTGCAGACAAACAACTTGGAAGGGAACTTGGAAACATTAAAAACTGTTGTTTAGGATGATGGGATAGAGTGTTTTCCTTTTTTCCCCAGCTTTTTTTTTTTTTTTTGAGACAAAGTCTCACTCAGTGGCCCTGGGTAGGGTGCTGTGGCTTCATAGCTTACAGCAACCTCAAACTCTAGGGCTCAAGCAATCCTCTTGCCTCAGCCTCCTGAGTAGCTGGGACTACAAGAGTAGTCCCACCACCACACTGAGCTAGTTTTTTCTATTTTTAGTAGAGATGGGGTCTTGCTCTTGCTCAGGCTGGTCTCGAACTCCTTAGCTCAAGCGATCCATCAGGCTCAGCCTCCCAAAGTGCTAGGATTATAAGTATGAGCCACTCCTCCTGGCTTGAATGTTTTCTTTTCTTTTCTTTTTTTTTTATAGAGACAGAGTCTCACTTTGTCGCTGTTGGTAGTGTGTCATGGCATCATAGCTCACAGCAACCTCCAGTTCTTGGGCTTAGGCAATTCTCTTGCCTCAGCCTCCCAAGTAGCTGAGACAACAGACGCCCACCACAAGGCCCAGCTATTATTTTTTGTTGTTGCAGTTCAGCCGGAGCTGGGTTTGAACCAGCCATCCTCGGTATATGGGGCCAGCGCCCTACTCACTGAACCATAGATGTGGCCTTGAATGTTTTCTTAATTTCATTAATATGTAATTTCTTTTTACTATAAATGAAAATAGGTAGAAAAATTGGAACTTTTACTATGTCCTTTTGAACTATGGTACACGATGTAATAAATTTTTTCCATTTAAAAATAAGCGTAAAATATGGTCAGGCATGGTGGCTCAAACCTATAATTGCAGCACTCTGGGAGGCTGAGGCAGGAGGATCCCTTGAGCTCAGAAGTTCAAGACCAGTCTGAGCAAGAGCAAGACCCCATCTCTAAAATAGAAAAAATTAGTTGGGCGGCTGTGGCAGGCACCTGTTGTTCCAGCTATTCAGAAGACTAAAGGAGGATTTCTCAAGCCCAGGAGTCTGAGGTTGCTGTGAACTAGGCTGATGCCATAGCACTCTAGCCTGGGAAAGAGTAAGATTCTGTCTCAAAAAGAAAACAAGAAAAAAGAGTAAGGTGTAGGGTGGCACCTGTGGCTCAGTGGGTAGGGCGCTGGGCCCCATATACCGAGGGTGGCAGGTTCAAGCCTGGCCCTGCTCAAACTGCAACAAAAAAATAGCCGGGCATTGTGGGGGGTGCCTGTTGTCCAAGTTACTGGGAAGGCTGAGGCAGGAGAATTGCCTGAGCCCAGGAGGTAGAGGCTGCTGGGAGCTGTGTGACACCATGGCCCTCTACCAAGGGCGATAAAGTAATTCTCTCTCTCTACAAAAAAAAAAAAAAAAAAAAGAATAAGGTCTAGCTGCTTCTAGCCTTACTGAAGATTTTTCTTCTATTATCAACGTAAAAGACCAAGATTTATTATTATAGAAATTGCTCCACACTACCTACTCTTATCCTTTTGACTTTACTCTCTTTTTTAAAAAACAGGTAGCCAGGCATTGTGGCTGGTGCCTATCGTCCCAGCTACTTGGGAGGCTGAGGTAAGAGAACTGCTTAAGCCCAAGAGTCTGAGGTTGCTGCAAGCTGTGATGCCACAGCACTCTACCCAAGGCAAAACCTTAAGACTCTTGTATCAAAAAAAACCCCTCCCATTTCTCAAGTGATCCTCCCACCTCAGCCTCACAAAGTACCAGAATTATAGGTATGAGCCACCACATCCTGCTTTGATCTTTCTCATAAGAGCAAACATTTATTAAGCAATTGATTAAGTAATATGGCTTATTAAATGCATTGTTTCATTTCATTCTCACAAAATCCCTGTGAGCTACGTAGTATCAGTATCCCCATTATATTAATGAGGGAACTAAAGCCCAGGGTGGGCAATTTGCCTAAGGTCCCAACTAGTAATATGACAGAGCTATGTGAACCTAATTTGACTACAGAATCTATGTGTCCACTAAGGTCAACCACTTCCCTAACTAACCTCTCAGACACTCTTCCATTACTCATGCTCTTACCTCTAACATCCAGTTACTTGATCCCTACATTTTTCCATGGTCACTGGCCTCTTGTGTTCTCCTCCTCCTTCCCTCTCTCCCATCATCTAGGACCTCAACAGGTTCAAGCACCCTTGATTCCCTTGTACCCAAGCCCTTACCACTCCACAACAGTGCTCTATCAAAACCTCATTCGTATAGTCTAGCAAGGGGGACGAGGGAGGAGAGAGGGCGACTGGCAGGATCTCACCTAATATGCACAATGTGAGGGTGTTCAGCACACCCCTTGGGTGAAGAACTCAACTACGACTTGAACTTTACCTTAAAATTAAAAAACGGGTAACCTAAACACTTTATACCCTCATATTAATTAGGGGAAAAGAAATCCTAAACCACCACTATAATGCATCTGCTTTCCTCTTTCCTGCCACTGGGTAGGTAGATGATTCTGGGAAGAACAAATGTTCACTTATAGTTGTCTTCATTTTCTCAAAACTAATCTGGGCCCTCAGCACACCTGCCAACCAATCCCTCTTAGTTTCTTTCTTTTTTTCTTTTTTTTTGTGAGACAGAGCCTTAAGCTATCACCCTCGGTAGAGGGCCGTGGCACCACAGCTCACAGCAACCTCCAACTCCTGGGCTCAAGCGATTCTCCTGCCTCTGCCTCCCAAGTAGCTGGGACTACAGGC
>NW_003852540.1:4293284-4296378 GCF_000181295.1 Otolemur garnettii | reverse complement strand
AAAAAAAAAACCTGCCTTGACTTATAGTTCCCT
Source organism: Otolemur garnettii (assembly GCF_000181295.1). NCBI lineage: Eukaryota > Metazoa > Chordata > Mammalia > Primates > Galagidae > Otolemur > Otolemur garnettii. Next base: position 4,296,345 of record NW_003852540.1, on the reverse strand, counting down.
CTAGGTGGCATCTAATGTCCTTCTTCCTTTTACTCTAACAGGCAAATAGACTATCCTTGCTATCTCTGCTCATTTCCCATAAAGCCTCACCCACTGCCATCTGGCTATCATCCTTACTATTTCTGTAACAGCTCTTGCTAAGGTCACCAATGACGTCCTAACTGCCAATCCAATGGATACTTTTCAGTCCTTATCTAACTGAAATGCTCTTAGGTAACTGACACCGTTAAGCACCCACCTCAATTCTGAACACTTTTTCCCGACAGCCTTGGATCCCAAGACCCAGCACTCTCCTGAAAGCTCTGGCCTCTTCCTAGCCATGGCTCCAGTTTGTCCCTCTGGTCTTCTCATTCTAAATTCTCCCTGAGTGATCTTGGTGATCTTACTCTAAAGCTTTCAACCCTCATGCTGAAAATCTCTTTAATTTATATCCTCAACCCAGACCTCTTCTTTAAGCTTCAGATTGCTAGCTGGACATCCCACAACGTTAAGTTACCCCTCACTGCTCTTACTTTCTCATTTAGTTTCGCTCCCTGGAACTTCAAAATTCACAGTTTTTCAACAAATCTAAGAAATCAGGCAGGTGTGCTGGTCCACACCTGTAATCCTAGCACTCTGGTAGGCTGAGGCAGGTGACCAGCCTAAGCCTCTTCATTTCTTTTTTTTTTTTTTTTTTTTTGAGACAGAGCCTCAAGCTGTCCCCCTGGGTAGAGTGCCATGGCATTACAGCTCACAGCAACCTCCAACTCCTGGGCTCAAGCGAGTCTCCTGCCTCCGCCTCCCAAGTAGCTGGGACCACAGGCGCCCGCCACAACGCCTGGCTATTTTTTGGTTGCAGCCGTCATTGTTGTTTGGCGGGTCCGGGCTGGGGATTCGAACCCGCCACCTTAGGTGTACATGGCTGGCGCCTTAGCCGGTTGAGCTATAGGCGCCGAGCCAAGCCTCTTCATTTCTTCCAAAGTGGACATATCTTCCAATGTGGTATGGTCAATGGCCCTTTGGATCCCCCCAAGTGACTATGTCAAGACCTGCTACCCTGTTCCTCCTTCAGGTCAGAAGCTCTGATTTTTCTAGTCTAGCTAATTCTCTTCCCCAAATCAAAAGGGGAAAAAGAAAAAGAATGTGCCCCAGGATCAAAGAGATGGAACCAGTGACAAAGCAGAGCCAAGTGTGGCCCCTGGGCTCCCTTCTCATCTCTCAACAGGGTCAGGTCACTGCCCACCCACCCACCCAACCCATCCTGTGTTGTCTCCTCTCAGGAGGGGACAGCATGCTTGAGCAAACCCCATGAAAACATCAGCCTCCAAGGACTTGCTCATTTGTCTTTATTTTTTAAGATGCAAATCGCCACAAACTGAGTTTCTCTTTTTCCATTGTGTGGGTGGGAGGTCACCTCTAACAAAGGAGGTGGAGAGAGGGGTCTGTCTCCCCACTCCTCCACCCCCAAGTAAGAGAATTCTCCAGGTCATACCCAGTTTGAGATACAGGTAACCACATCAAGTGCTAGTGGGTTGCTTTTCCACCTCCACCTCTAAAAAGTTTCCCTTATCATTGGTCTTGACTTTATTTCCTCTTTTCTCTCATGTTGTTTGAGTAAGGAAGACAGTGGTACAGTTAACGTTGTGTTAACTAGCCCCTCTCTACTTGTGCAAAGGGTGAGGCTTTCACGGAATGGGGTCCTGCCCAGCCAAAGCTCCTCATGGTCACCCATTTGGTTGGTCTCAGACAAGTAACCCAGGAGGCTGTGCAGTCTTGCTGGTTGCTTTTGGCCAGCAAACAATGAAAGCCCCTTCCAGGGTCAGCCTGAGTGGCAGAGAGCACAAGGTACCAAGCCCAACCCACCCACTTTCAAGATTTCTCAGCTTTCAGGAGATCGTTCTTTCCCCCAGACCAGGACTGTGGGTATCTTGGAACATGGCTTTGCCCACCTGTTTTCTACTAAACCACACTTTCTAGAACATCTCTAAAAGTAGCCTGGCATTGTGGCATTGTCCCAGCTACCTGGGAGGCTGAGGCAAGAGAATCACTTAAGTTCAAGAGTTTGAGGTTGCTTGAGCTGATTCCAAGGCACTTTACTGAGGGCAACAAAGTAATACTGTTAAAAAAATAAATAAAAAAAAAAACCCTAAGAAATCAAGAGATACCACTAAGGAGGTAGGGAGAATATATGTGTATATATGTACATAAATATGTATCTTGGAACTGAAGAAATATGACATAAATAACTAGATGCCTGCTAGATTTTTCCATCCATATATTCTCAGGAACCTTAAACTTTATACATCCCAAACTAAATTCATTTACTTTTCCTCTTAAGTCTCTTCTTCCTGTGGCCTTCCATTTGGTGGCACCAACATCCACCTTGTTACTCATGTCAAAATCTGAACATTCTTTTAAACTTTTCTTTCCCTTGGCATCCCACAACAAAGTTCCAATGACTTTACCTGTTAACTACTTACCCTGTTGTCTTCTTACGTTTGCTTTCGCTGCTCTCATCATTTCTATTTGGACTTCTGCAGTGGCCCCCAAACCTGATCTCCCATCCTATCCTTTGTTTTTAGAAATAGTCTCACTATGTTGCCCTCATTGAGTGCTGTAGCATCACAGCTCACAGCAACCTCAAACTCTTGGGCTTAAGCGATTCTCTTGCCTCAGCCTCCCAAGTAGGAGGCGCCTGCCAAACACCCAGCTATTTTGGGTGGGGGGGGGGTGTTATAGTTGTCGTTGTTTAGCAGGCCCAGGCTGGGCTTGAACCCGCCAGTCTTGGTATATGTGGCTGGCACCCTACTCACTGAGCTACAGGTGCCAAGCCCCATCCTATCCCTTTAACTCCATCTTCTCCACAGCTTTAAGAGTGGATTATCTAGCTCAGCGCCTGTGGCTCAAGTGGCTAAGGCACCAGCCACACACACCTAAGGTGGCAGGTTTGAATCTAGCCCAGGCCTGCCAAACAACGATGGCTGCAACCGAAAAAGCCAGGCGTTATGACGGGTGCCTGTGGTTCCAGCTCCTCGGGAGGCGGAGGCAGGAGACTCGCTTGAGCCCAGGAGTTGGAGGTTGC
>NW_003852540.1:4291895-4293189 GCF_000181295.1 Otolemur garnettii | reverse complement strand
AAAAAAAAAAAAAAAAAAGAGTGGATTATCTAACATAAGAAATCTGATAAGATCACTCCATGCTTAAAACCCTTGCACGAGGCCTGGGGCACACCTGTAATCCTAACACTCCAGAGGCTGAGGCGGGTGGGTTGCTTGAGCTCAGGATTTCAAGACCAGCCTGATAATTGATTGCCTGAGCCCAAGAGTTTGAGGTTGCTATGAGCTAAAATGATGCCTTGGCACGCTATCCATGGCAACAGAGACTGTCTCCCAAAAAAAAAAAACCTTACATGATTCTCAATGAAACACACATGGCCCTCCATGACGATACTCATGCAGCCCCATCTCCTAACATTCCTAACTCCAATATTTACTCTAAAAAGCCTTGAACTACTTTTTTTAAATAGACAGAGTCTCACCCTGTGGCCCAAGCTGAAGTGCAGTGGCACGATCACAGCTCATTGTAGCCTAGAACTCCTGAACTCAAGCAGTCCTCCTACCTGTCTCTTGAATAGTCTCGACTACAGGCATGAGCCAACACACCCAGCTAATTTTCCTATTTTTGTAGAGATGAGGTCTCGCTGCATTGTCTAGGCTGGTTTCAAAAAAACCTTGAGTTTGTATAGTTCCACACATGCCATGCCGATTACATCTCTACCTCTCTCTGGCTAAAGGATGCCTTCCCTCACCTGCCTAATCACATCACATGCTATTTTTTAAGGAAGCATTTCCTCTTCTCCTAGATTGGATAAGCGTCATTAACGCTAGTGTTCTCAGATTCCCAAATACCTGGTTTCCCATTCTACCCTTTAACTCCACTCAACCAAGTATCTCTAATCCAAAAAACTGAAATCCAAAATCTGAACCTTTTTGAATGCCAGCATGAAGCTGAAAGGAAATGCTTATTGGAGCACTTTGGATTTTGGATTAGGGACTGACCAGTAAGTATAAAGGAAATATTCCAAAATCCTAAAAAATATGAAACATTTCTTATTTTAAGCATTTTGGATGAGGAATACTCAACATGTAATACAAGTTCTATAAACACCCCATCTATTATAGTTCTTTAAGTATCTATTTTTCCGATAGTGAGCTCAGAGGGCAGAGACTCTATCTTCTTGTGGTGTGTGCATAATGCCTAGAATACAGTTAGATATCAAGAAATGCCGGCTCGGCGCCTGTGGCTCAAGCGGCTAAGGCGCCAGCCACATACACCTAAGGCGGTGGGTTCGAATCCCCAGCCCGGGCCCGCCAAACAACAATGACGGCTGCAACCAAAAAATAGCCGGGCGTTGTGGCGGGTGTCTGTGGT
>NW_003852540.1:4285271-4290066 GCF_000181295.1 Otolemur garnettii | reverse complement strand
GACTCGCTTGAGCCCAGGAGTTGGAGGTTGCTGTGAGTGTGATGCCATGGCACTCTACCCAGGGGGATAGCTTGAGGCTCTGTCTCCAAAAAAAAAAAAAAAAAAGAGAGACTGAGTTTCCCTCTGTTACCCAGGGTGGAATGCAGTGATGCAATGAAGTGATTATAGCTCACTACAATCTTGAATGCCTTGGGGTCAAGCAATCCTACTGCCTCAGCCTCCCACATAGTTGGGACTACAGGCACACACTACCATGCCTGGATAATTTTTTTTATTTTTTCGTAGAGACAAGTTCTTATTATGTTGCTAGCCTGGGCACAAACTCCTAGCTTCAAGTGATCCTCCCACCTTGGCCTCCCAGAGTGTTGGGATTATAGATGTGAAAGGCCATGCCCAGGCAAAAATGATGCTTTTTTATTTAAATTAAAATTTCCCACTTCTACTCTTGCCTTAATTTAGAATTATGGCAACTCCACACAGGTAGGCTATAGAATTTTTATACAGAATTCTTGGCAAACAATTGTGAATTGACCTGACACACTAAGGTGCTATCCCATAGAGCAGCGGTTCTCAACCTATGGGTCGCAACCTCTTTTATTTATCTTTTTAGAGATAGAGTCTCACTTTGTCACCCTGAGTTGAATGCCACAGCGTCACAACTCACAGCAACCTCCAGCTCTTGGGCTTAGGTGATTCTCTTGCCTCAGCCTCCCCGAGTAGCTAGGACTACAGGCACCGGCCACAACGCCTGGCTATTTTTTTGTTGCACTTTGGCCAGGGCCGGGTTTGAACCTACCACTCTCAGTATATGGGGCCGGTGCCCTCCTCATTGAGCCAGTGTACTTTCATTGTTAAAAAGGGGTCGTGCCGCCCAGTCTCGACCCCTTTTTAACAATGAAAGTACACTACAGCATTAGGAAGGTTGAAAACCACTGCCATAGAGTATGGAAACTGATATACTAAGCAAAATTAGGAAGAAAAGCAAACCAGAGAGTTGGAAAGAATGTGAAATGAGCAGAGGGGATAAGGAAAGCTGGGGCTGAGTGCCTTAATACCTTGGTGAAGGTGGTGGAGCCCGAAGCCATAAGAATTTGACGCACACGATTGTGGAAGCGCTGCATTGACTCATCATCCACCCGCAGGAAGCACTGAGCTGTCCGTTCCTTAGTAACCTAAACCACAAGGTCAAAGTTAACTTGTCTCAGGAATCAGCACAGAAACAAAGGCCAACCTTAACCACCACACTAAGCCTCCCCACCCAACAAGGTTTAACCAACAATGAAATGGAACACCTGTGTTCCTCACCCCTACCTACCCTCAAGAACAGGGGTAGTTATGGTACTACTAGCCCTCTTTCTAGGCTGTACCTCATTCTGTAGATTCCAGACTCCATCCTTGTGGGTGAACTCCTCATAGCTTGTGCGGCATTTAGGCAGGATGCGACACTCAAAGCCACACATGTTGAACAGCAAGTTGGGGTTGTCCTTACTATACACCGACACGAAGCTGTTCTCCCACTGAACTGTAGTCACTGACCGAGGCAGACGATTCTTGATGTCCCAGAACACTGCCCGACCCCTGCCCACAGAGAACATATGGTCCACATCAGTGTCCTGAAAGGAACATCCCTTCAAAGACTAGACTGTTGATATCCGAACAAAACTACATTCCTCCTACCCAGGACACAACCTCATAAATGTCCTCTAACTGCTCTCTGAATTCCTCGGGCTAATGTCCTCCCAGCTCCCACAGCCCCAACTTAGACTCACAAGTTGACATCATGCTTCATGAGGCGCATGCGAGCATCTCGGGGCCAGCACTTCTTATTATTATAGCCAACAATGTTTTCATTGTTAGGGTCGGGGTGCTCTGTCAGGTAACGTTGGATTAGGTCCCGAGCTTCATCTGCTGTGAACCTATACCAAACAAGGTACATTGCTGAGGCCCAAATACTGGGACCCCACGAGTCCTCCAGCTCTAGAAATGGAGACCGCCACACCCCAACTTCATTCTATTTTAACCCTTTCCCCTAGCAGTGAGTCAACTGAAGTATAAAAGAATTTTTGTATGTCCTACAGTGGTAAGAATACAGGAAACCCCTCACCTGAAAAAAATATGGATTCGATCAATGTATCTACAGAAGAGACGGATGGGGTGGGCAGCCTCAGTTGCTATGTCCTGGAAACTGAGAAAGTCATTTGGCATTTGTGGAGGCCCAGCCATCTCACTGGCTCTGTGTAATCCCAACACAAGCAAATCCATCACCAGGCCGTAATACTGTACAATGAATGAGGCAAACTGCAGGCCTCTGATGATTCCATAGGAATTCGTATGGTTCATGTCCTATAAAGGAAAAACTATAACTCAACAACAAATTGCCATGTCCAAGACTTCTCCAGGGTCCTTTTGTTCTTCCTTCAGAAAATCCTAATTCAGTGGACCAGAAAACCTTACACATAAAATTCCTTGCTACCATGCCAACAAGATATACCTTGTAGTTGATGACAACATTGTTCTTGGCTGTCATGTAGTCAGCTATGTTGTGGTCCACAATGAGCCGCAGCAGCCTATTCAGCAGGGTCAAGTCAATCTTTTCATACATCTTCTCAAAGCGTGATTCAAGCATGACATTGCACTCGCCCTCACTTGTCTCCCACACATCCTGCAGGTTATTGATGCCTAAGGAGTAGCAAGACACATCTTTAGCAGATTAGAAATTCCCTTTTGAGGCTCAGTGCCCATAACATAGTGGTTACAGCACTAGCCACATACACCTAGGCTGGCGGGTTCAAATCTGGCCTGTGCCTGCTAAACAACGACAACTGCAACAAAAAAAAAGCGGGGCAGGGCAGCGCCCAGGAGTAAGGCACTGGCCCCATTTACACAAGGTGGCAGGTTCAAACCTGGCCCCAGCCAAAAACTGCAAAAAAAAAAAAAAAAAAAAGCTGGGCATTGTGGCAGGCACCTGTAGTCCCAACTACTTGCTGAGGCAAGAGAATCACTTAAGCCAGAGGTTCTCAACCTTTCTAATGCTGCAACCCTTTAATACAGTTAGTTCCTCATGTTGCGGTGACCCCCAACCATAAAATTATTTTCATTGCTACTTCATAACTGTAATTTTTGCTACTGTTATGAATCGTAATGTAAACATCTGATATTAAGAGACCCCTGTGAAAGGGTCATTCGACTCCTAAAGGAGTTGCAAACCACAGGTTGAGACCCGCTCACTTAAGCCGAAGAGTTTGAGGTTGCTGTGAGCTGTGACACTACAGCACTCTAACAAGGGCGGCATAATGAGACTCTGTCTCAAAAAAAAAGAAATTCCCTCTTGAGACTAGCACCCACAGTAACTGTGATCACATTCTAAAACCCAATCCCACTACCATTCCATCCCTCCATCCAGACTGCTTCAAGTATCAGCTTTGCTCAGTTTAATATCAACACTATTTCCTTATTATCACACACCGAGAGAGTAAATCAATCATGCTGCCAAGATGAGAATATTAAAGTAGAACTCAATTTATCCTCTCTTCCTCAGAGGGTGATCCCAGGAAGTTACCTTGGCACCACTTGTAAACAAGCAGTGGAGGAGGTTCTGTGTCAGCAGGCTTGATCCAGGGTGGGAAAAGCCGGCGCTTGTCGGCTTCATACCACAGGTACTGGTCCAGGTAGGCATCAGTTATCTTCTCCAGTGGCTCCACATCATACACTGGCACCAGGTGGCTATAGAGATCCATGAACTCAATGCCCACCTGTGGGACAAAAAGGCTGGCTCACACCAATCCATCAGTCATCTGAGGCAATTTGCTACCTCAGATACCAAAAATGAATAGCATAGCAAAAAAGAAAATCTGGAGTGATATCTTACTCACTTCCTTAAAGGCTCTCTGAGTGAGCAGGTGTCGCTTGATGCGGGACAGTGCCTCATGGGGGTTGTCATAGGCTTGCTCAATGAGACCTAGCTCCTCCCTCTGAGATTGGTTTAACCGAGACTTCACACTGACAAAACAACAGGAAAGGTGAATGGGAAAACCAAAAGGAAGCCCAAACCAGAAAGGACTGAGGCTAAATCTTTCTTTAGAGTATGCCAATGCCATTCCCTCCCCATCACCTTCCCACCAGGAACATATCTACCCTACTTCTCACCTATAAGCTTCCTTCAGCCGTTCCAAGGCCAAGATGAGCAACTTGGTGTCATGCTTGTAGGAGAGTGGAGGGAATGGGATAGGCGAGAATCTACGGCTTTCCAACCAATGCACCGTGGTGGTATACACTGCCACTGCTTCCTCTGCTGTTATGTAAGGCCCATCCTGCCAATGCGGACATGAAATTAGTCTCTCACGACAGCCTAATCCCCCCCTAGGGCAAGACATGGTCCCAACTCTGCAGCACCCCCTCCTGGCCACCCCACACCCTTAGACCAGCCTACTTTGTCCAACCTTCAGGTAGTTGTGCTGCCGCTCCTGTTCTGCCTTCAGATAGAGCCGGGTGAGGCGGCCCAGGTTCTTTTTGCAAACAGTCTTGTCCACAGTAGCCCCACGGCGGATACGTTCTCGGTTGTAGTGGGCAGTGTTAGTCCACCAGTCAGCTTTGGCCTTCACATATCGAAGGATCATATTTTCTATGGGCGTTGGCAGCCCAGGGACCTGAAAGTGCAAAAGGCACAATCAAGCCAGACACAGTGGTGGGCACCCATAGACCCAACTACTCAGAGGCTGAGGCAAAAGCACCACTTGAGCCCAGGAGTTTGAGGCCAGCTTAAGCAATGCAGCAAGACCCCATTTTTTTTTTTTTT
>NW_003852540.1:4278017-4284755 GCF_000181295.1 Otolemur garnettii | reverse complement strand
GCCACCTTAGGTGTACGTGGCTGGCGCCTTAGCCGGTTGAGCTATAGGCGCCGAGCAAGACCCCATTTCTTAATAAAAGGAAAATTCCTTTTTCTGGATTCCTTTTAGGGAATCCAGAAGTAGCAATCCTAAACCAAAGAAGAAAGATGTTCATGCGTCCTTGGTGTTGGAAGACACTCACCTTCCAGGGAATGTTGGCTTTCCAGCAGCGCCAGGCTTCACTCAGGTGCTGCAAGATTGTACGGGCCTTGTTCTGTTTGATCCCCTCAGGCATCATGTCCAGAATGTCATGCATCACAGCTGCTCTAAGCTCAAGGTCAAAATGTGACTCCACTCGCTGCTTTGTTACTGTCTTTGCCACACCCTTTGAGTGTCGGCCTAGAAATGAAGTGACCCAAGGTGATTATAAGTAAGATCCCTGGCTTGGCATAGGTAGCTCAAGCAGCTAGGGCACCAGCCAGCCATGTATATTGGAGCTGGCAGGTTTGAATCCAGCTCAGGCCTGCCAAACAACAATGACAGGTACCATTGTGGCAGGCACCTATAATCCTAGCTGCTTGGGAGGCTGAGGCAAGAGAATTGCTTAAGCCCAGGAGCTTGAGGTTGCTGTGAGCTGTGATGGCCACAGCACTCTACCCAGGGTGATGGCTTGAGACTCTGTCTCAAATAAAAAAAAAGTAAGATCCCTGGCCAGGCACAGTGGCTCATACCTATAATCCTAGCACTCTGGGAGGCTAAAGTGGAAGGATCCCTTGAGCTCAGGAGTTCAAGACCAGTCTAAGCAAGAGTAAGATCCTGTTCTCTACTTTAAAAAGTAGAAAAATCAGCTGGGCATTGTGGTGGGCACCTATGGTCCCAGCTACTCAAGAGGATGAGGCGTGGTTACCTTAAGCCCAGCAGTCTGATGTTGCTGTGAGCTAGGCTGACACCAGACTACTCAAGCCTGGACAACAGGCAACAGTGTGAGATTTGGGGAGTGGGGTGAGGGATGGGGTCGCAAGGTTTCTAGTTTTTAGTAGGAGTCTCTACCTCCATGTACCTCATGAACCATGGATATAGAGAAATTGTTAAGTATTAAAAAGCATTCATGTGTCCAGCATGTGCAAAAAGACAAGCTATCTCAATCAAAACTAAGCTTCTCAGGAATTTCCACTCCTATAAATACATGACCACCTCAAGGCCCCAGAGAAAAGTCCAAGAAATAGAATCCCAGTTCAGACTCATCTGAGAAAGGGACCTAGAGGCAAGCCAGAAGAAAGTGGTTCTCATATAAGGGCAGGAGGCAGAGGAGAAACACACATGATCTACCCTAAGAACAATGACCGAAGTCACTTACCTTCAAATTGCCGAGCCAGGAGGTTACCCAGCCATCGTTCCAGCAAAGGAGTAATACCGCGCATGAAAAACAGCCAGACTCTCCAACCAGCAGCCCAGAAGCCACAGCCAGGGCCCTTCCCTACAGGGCCCTATGATATCAAGCAGAAGTCAAGAACATAAGTTAGCAATTCATTTAGACAACACTAGAAAACTAGGCAGAAGTGGGGCAAGAGGAACACATCTATGGCAGTGGAGGGGAAAAAGGAAAAACTCTGGGACCCTCACATCTAACAAGGAGGTAATGAGAAACTTCAAGGCAAAAACCAGGAACTGAGATTTCCCATGTGCACTTAAAAGGTAAGTTTTGGGAGGAAGTACAGACATTCACAAGGTGAGAACAATAATGACAGACTTATAGCCTCTCTCCAGATATGTTCTGAAAAGTGTCCTGATTAGATATAAAAATAAAGAACTAAGAAAGTCAGCCAATGAGGACAGGGTCTCACCGTGTTGAAGCGATAATAGATGAGATGCTTCAGGTCCTTACACATGCGAATCTGTCGCATCAGTTTGTATTTGTATCGATACATGCCAGTCAGCTGCCCCACATGGGCAAATATATACTGCAATCCATCTGCCAGCTGCAACACAATTGCCCCATCAGACCTGGAGCTTCAGCTAGCTCCACTGTTAGCACAGCCTTCATCCAGCTTCCCCCCTTGGGCCAGGGTCGGGAGTACCTCGCCTCACCTGGAAGGCATCCACATTGCCTAATCGATACTGCACATGACTATCCACAACCAGCTTAGTCAAACGCAGAACTTCTCGACACAGATGGAAAGCATTCCCAAAACGAGATTTCTTTCTTTCCTGGAGAAGATTCAAACAGAACATTAATGGACCCATGTGGATGTTTGCCTTGATCAGGGGCCAGAGCAAAATTATCTGTTCATCCTTCAAGCCCAGGAGAGAGACCCCAATGCAGGCACCTTTGTGGTGAGTGTCTTGACAGGCTTGAGGTTGAAGTTGTAGTCCAGGTGAAGGTAATTGAGGTTTTTACGGTGAATGAGAAGGTTGAGCATGTTGTAGCCTTGGCGGCAAACCTGTAGCCCCACCTCCACCCAGTCCAGCTTCGTGGACTGAAAAAATTTAGTGGCTTTGAAGGAGCGGAACAGATACCTAGGGAGGAGAATAAAAGTTAGCCTACTTATAATCTCCAGAAGTCTGAGCAGGGGCCCTTGGGAATTTTACCTCTTTTTTTGGGCCTTAGGGGGCCGATGCTTCAGGGCATTCAGTACATAATACTTAAGCAGCTTCTGGTAGGAGACCCTCACTTTCACAGGCTGCCCAGCTGGACAATGCTCTCGATACCTGAAAAACAAGCCCACCAGCGTTTGCCTATCTCTTCCTCCAGTCACTCTGGTAATGCATGCCCACCTAATTGGAGTCTTTTCTCCTATACATTCACTATCACCTCCTTCCAACCCCCTGCCCCAGGTAGAAGTCTTACCAATTCTTAACAAGGGGTATGTCCAGGGCCCGACGGGTACGGCCAGAGCGTAGGTTGAAGGGCCTTGGAGCCCAGAGTAGGGCAATACCATTGGCTGTATTGTCTGTATAAAGGGGTGTGTCCTTCAAGAAAGGCTCCACAAACTCTGGGAGCTCAAATTCCTCATCATCATCTGGCAATGGTTCCTGGCTCTGAAAGAGGAACCCCCACAAGAGTTCAGCTCCTGCTGAATTAAGCAAAGACTGAGATGAAAGAGAAATTCTCTGGGGCCAAGCAAAGTGGCTACACTGGCCATGGAAACTGGGCTGCCTGACAAGAGAAGCCCTAATGGGACAGGAAACAGGGAGCAGGGGAGCAAAGAACAAGCCAGGACCAACAAGCAAAGCAAGCATCACTACTCACACCCCAACTGGCTCACCACCAAAAGCCTCCCAAAGGAGACCCAGTACCATAGGAGGTAAACACTGCAATCACTTCCCAACCAAGTTCCAAAAACTGAGCTTAGGGAAAGAGGTCTGTTCATATTAAGGACAAAATGAAATATAGGTAACAATGAAAACATTATGCTGAGAACCCAGTCACAAAAGACCATAGTGCATGATTCCATTTAAATAAAATGTTCAGAATAGGTAAATCACAGAGACGGAAGGCAATTGTCTAGGGAAGCTAAACAACTACTAGGAAAGAAAAGGGATTGCTCAGGGTTTCTTGTTGGGGTAATGAAAATGTTCTAAAATTACAGGGGGTGACCGATGTATACTCTTGAGACTAAACTAAAAATCACTGAACTATACTTCTTTTTTTTTTTTTTTTGTGACTGAGTTTCATTTTGTTGCCCTCGGCAGAGTGCCATGCATCACAGCTCACAGCAACCTCAAACTCCTGGGCTTGAGTGATTCTCTTGCCTCAGCCTCCCAAGTAGCTAGGACTACAGGTACCCACCACAACAGCTGGCTATTTTCAGAAGAGGTCTCACCCTGGCTCAGGCTGGTCTCAAACCTGCCAGGTCAGGCAATCCATCCGCCTTAGCCTCCCAAGTGCTGGAATTACAGGTGTGAGCCACGGTGCCCAAACTTTTTTTTTTTTTTTTTTTTTTTGAGACAGTCTCACTGTGCCACTCCTCGTAGAGTGCTGTGGCGTCACAGCTCACAGCAACCTCAAACTCTTGGGCTTAAGTGATTCTCTTGCCTCCTAAGGCTGTGGCTGGGACTACAGGCACCTGCCACTCTGCCTGGCTATTTTTTGTCCTAGTTGTCATTGTTGCTTAGCAACCCCAGGCCAGGTTCCAACCTGCCAGACCCAGTGTATGTGGCCGGCGCCCTAACCACTGAGCTACAGGCACCGAGCCCATACACTTTAGTATTTTTTTAATTAAATCATAGCGGTATACACTAATGCAATCATGGGGCACAATGTGCTGGCCTTATATACAATCTGAAATATTTTCATTGAACTGGTTAACACAGAATTCACTGCACCTTCTTAGTTATTGTGTTAAGACATTTATATTCTTTTTCTTTTTTTTTTTTTTTTTTGAGACAGAGCCTCAAGCTGTCACCCTTGGTAGAGTGGCATGGCATCACAGCTCATAGCAACCTCCAACTCGTGGGCTCAAGCAAGTCTCCTGTCTCCACCTCCCAAGTAGCTGTAATTACAGGCGCCCACCACAATGCCCAGCTATTTTTTGGCTGCAGCCGTCATTGTTGTTTGGCGGGCCCAGGCTGGATTCGAACCCACCAGCTCAGGTGTATGTGGCTGGCACCTTAGCCGCTTGAGCCACAGGCGCTGAGCCAAGACATTTATATTCTATACTTAGTAAATTTAACACATACCCTTGTAAAATGCACCATAGGTATACACTTTATTTTTTAAGACCAGGATCTCTGCTCGGCACCTGTGGCTCAAGTGGCTAGGGCGCCAGCCACATACACCCAGGGTGGCGAGTTCGAATCCAGCCCAGGCCCGCCAAACAATGACGGCTGCAACCAAAAAATAGCTGAGCATTGTGGCAGACGCCTGTGGTCCCAGCTACTCGGGAGGCTGAGGCAAGAGACTTGCTTGAGCCCAGGAGTTGGAGGTTGCTGTGAGCTGTGATGCCACAGCACTCTGCTGAGGGGGACAGCTTGAGGTTCCTGTCTCAAAAAAAAAAAAAAAAAAGGCCAGGGTCTCACTCGGCACCTGTGGCTCAAGTGGCTAAGGCACCAGCCACATACACCTAAAGTGGTGGCCTTGAATCCAGCCTGGGCCCAACAAACAACAATGCCAGCTACAACCAAAAAATAGCCAGGCATTGTGGCAGGTGCCTGTGGTCCCAGCTACTTGGGAGGCTGAGGCAGGAGACTTGCTTGAGCCCAGGAGTGGGAAGTTGCTGTGAGCTGTGATGCTATAGCACTCTACCCAGGGGTACAGCTTGAGTCTCTGTCTCAAAAAAAAAAAAAAAAAGACCAGGGTCTCACTCTGTCACCCCAGACTGGAGAGCAACAGCATGATCACAGCTCATTGTAACCTTGAACTACCCGGCTCAGGTGATCCTCCCACCTCACCCTCTTGAGCACTCTACCGAGGGTGACTTAGTAGGTAAGACTACAGGCATATGTCACCATGCCTAATTTTTTTTTTTTTAAACAGAGTTTTATCATGTCCCCCTCGGTAGAGTGTTACAGCAACCTCAAACTCTTGGGCTTGGCTCAGCGCCTGTGGCTCAAGTGGCTAAGGCGCCAGCCACATACACCTAAGGTGGCGGGTTCGAATCCCCAGCCTGGGCCCACCAAACAACGATGGCTTCAACCAAAAAATGGCCAGGCGTTGTGGCGGGCACCTGTAGTCCCAGCTACTTGGGAGGCTGAGGCAGGAGACTCGCTTGAGCCCAGGAGTTGGAGGTTACTGTGAGCGTGATGCCATGGCACTCTACCCAGGGGGATAGCTTGAGGCTCTGTCTCAAAAAAGAAAAAAAAAAACCTCTTGGGCTTAAGCAATTCTCCTGCCTCAGCCCCCAAATAGCTGGAACTACAGGTGCCCACTTACAACACATGGCTATTTTTTGTTACAGTTGTCATTGCTGTTTAGCTGGCCCAGGCTGGGTTTAAACCCATCACCCTTGTTGCATGTGGCCAGCACCATAACCACTGTGCCATGGGCGCCAAGCCAACCATTTTTTAAAATTTTTTAATTGTTTAATTCATTGTAATTGTCATTGTTGTTTGGCAGGCCCAGGCTGGATTCAAACCTGCCAGCACTGGTGTATGTGGCTGGCGCCCTCAGCTGCTGAGCTACAGTAGCTGAGCCTTCATTATTATTTTTTTTGGAGACAAAGTCTCATTATGTCACCCTCAGTGGAGTGCTGTGGTGTCACAGCTCACAGCAACCTCAAACTCCTGGGCTTAAGCAATTCTCTTGACTCAGCCTCCCAGTAGCTAGAACTATAGGCACCTGTCACAACACCCGGCTATTTTTTGTTGGAGTTGTCATTGTTGTTTAGCTGCCCCAGGTTCAAACCTGCCAGCCTCAGTGGACGTGGCTAGTGCAGTAACCACTGTGCTATGAGTGCCAAGCCTTTTATTTTTATTTTTGTAGAGACAGGGGTCTCACTATGTTGCCCAAGCAGGTCTTGGACTTTTGGCCTCAGGAGATCTTCCTGCCTCAACATCCCAAAGTGCTGGGTGTGAACCACCTTGCCCAGCCTGAATTGTGTATTTTAAATAGGTAATTTATATGATGTTAATTATTTCAAAATAAGGATTAAAAAAACAATAAAGCCAGGAATGGTGGTGGCTCATGCCTGTAATCCTAGCACTCTGGGAGGCTGACGCGGGGGGGATTGCTTGGCTCAGGAGTTTAAGACCAACCTGATCAAGAGTGAGTCCTCATCTCTATTAAAAATAGAACTTATGGCTTGGCACCTGTGGCTCAAG
>NW_003852540.1:4271298-4277752 GCF_000181295.1 Otolemur garnettii | reverse complement strand
AGGCTCCGTCTCAAAAAAAAAAAATAGAACTTATCTGGGTGTCACTGTGCCGGCTATCAGGAGGCTAGAGCAGGACTGCTTGAGGCATGGAGTCTGAGTTTGCAGTACTACAATGACACCACTGCGATCTACCCAGGGCAACAGAGTGAGACTGTCTTTAAAAAAAAAAAAACAGAAGGAAAGAGAGGAATGAAAAGAGGGAGAAGTCAAGTGCAGCTTCCTCTCACCTTGACTGAGTGTCTATGAGAGATTGGGTTGATCAAAGGATCAAAGTAGAAAGCTGGTAAGTCAGGATCCTCAGTTTTGATGAATACAACATTAGGAGTGTGGTACCTATAATGAAAGAAGAGTTAAGCCAAACCAAAGTTTTCCTGCGCTGGCCCAACCTAAATGTTAGCATTCTCCTTTCTAACTGTTGTGTTTCAGCTTTCTCACCAGGTAAGGTGGACATGATGTGGAAGATTGTTGTACAAATAAGGAAAAGCAATCTTATATTCAGTGCGGATAGGCTGCCGGATGATGATCTTGTTAATATCATTGAATTCATTCCAGTCTTCATCCCTAAGGAATAAAATTAAGGATAAACAGACTAATTTGGAAGTTACATCAGGATTTTAAGGATAAAGATTAGGTTTTACTCATTCCAAAGTGCCTAAAATCTTTATTCTGTCCAACTTACTGTAGATTAATGTCTCGAACAAGGGGTTCAAATTTGGGACCTCCAGGAATGGCCATATTGAGTGCCTTAGAGGTAAAGAAGGCCTTCAAATCAAACAGATAGAAGTAGTTATCATCCACCAAGTCTGTCAGTAGCTGATTGGCCAGGCGGTAGAGAGTAGACATCATGGGCAGTGTGAATTGCCAGCGCTGATAAGTGGAGCCATTCACATATCTACAAAAGGGCAGGGCGGGGGGGTCAACATTAAATAGCATTATTGTTATAGAACCACCTATTGTTCTCCCAGGACTCCCCCTAGACAGCCATCACTCACTTCCTGCTGTCCCTCAATGGCTGGTGGTCATAGAACCAGTCCAACACAGGGGCATCCTCTTCAGGGTCCAGCTCCAGCTGAATGGCTTCCAGTGGCTCAACATCTAGGATGTTGTCTGCATAGTCCAAGGGTGGCTCCTCATCATCAAAAGGAGGGAAACGCATCCTCTTGAAATGCCTCCTGTCTCTTTTTTCTCGACGCATCATAATCCACATTGACCTGGAAGGTAGGAACGTCACACAAGTTTCTACCCACTGCCCCAACCACCACCACCATCACACACCATATTCTACCCTTTCTCACCCCCACTGGGATATGTAGACAGGCTCAATGACCCAGGGAATCTCATTGACGAAGGAAATGGCTCCAGTAATGTGGTAAAGCACAGGCACATCCCGAATCTGCTCCCAAGGCATAGGCATGTTCTCCAGGAGTTTGAGGACAGCATGAGGCATATACTTTAGGGCACTGGCACATTAGGAAGAGAGAAGTATATTAGAGATGAAGTGTTCTGCTACCTGTCCCATGCAGAGAAGCCACATGGAATGTGACACATTCCACATAAAATTCTGCCCTATAGTCTAAACTCCCGAATTTAGCACACAGCTCTTGCATGACCAGAAACCCTGCTTTCCTTTCTTCGAACTCACCTTGTCCCACTCTTCCTCTTTAACGTCACAGTCCCACAATACTGCGTTTTAGCTCCTTTAAATCAAAAGCTACGCCTCTCAAGACAGCTTTTAGGCTGTTTTGCACTCTGTTCCTTCTGCACCTTCTCATGAACAATAAAATATTGCCCATACTTTATTGTAACTAGTTATCTTGTGTCTGTCATGCCACCAGATTGTACATTCCAGAAAGACAGAGATCATTGCTGCCTGTTCACTGTTTTAGCACTACCACATTTCTCAAAAACATATATATATATATATATATATTTTTTTTTTTTTTGAGACAGAGCCTCAAGCTGTCCCCCTGGGTAGAGTGCGGTGGCATTACAGCTCACAGCAACCTCCAACTCCTGGGCTCAAGCGAGTCTCCTGCCTCTGCCTCCCAAGCAGCTGGGACCACAGGCGCCCGCCACAACGCCTGGCTATTTTTTGGTTGCAGCCGTCATTGTTGTTTGGCGGGTCCGGGCTGGGGATTCGAACCCGCCACCTTAGGTGTACGTGGCTGGCGCCTTAGCCGGTTGAGCTATAGGTGCTGAGCCAAAAACATATTTTTTTAATTAAAACTTCCACGCCTATCCGAGACCAGTGCATTAACTGGCTAACATTTTTGTGTCCAAATGGAACAGGGATTTGCTACAACATTTATACCTATAGACACCCAGGTTAGGGCCACAGAAAAACAAGAGGACACGCATCTCTTTTTTTTCTTTTTTTTTTAAGACAGAGCCTCAAGCTATCCCGCTGGGTAGAGTGCCATGGCATCATGCTCACAGCAACCTCCAACTCCTGGGCTCAAGCGAGTCTCCTGGAGGGGGAGGGTCCACTGCCTCAGCCTCCCAAGTAGCTGGGACTACAAGCGCCTGCCACAATGCCTGGCCATTTTTTGGTTGCAGCCATCATTGTTGTTTGGCGGGCCCGGGCTGGGGATTCGAACCCGCCATCTTAGGTGTATGTGGCTGGCGCCTTAGCCGCTTGAGCCACAGGCGCAGAGGCAGGACACGCATCTCTTAAGTTAAATACCCCAAATGTCAGAATTCTGGTCACTGAGAAGTGACAAGCTACATAAAGTAGCTTGGGTTTCAACCCACTCTGAGTTTCAACCTGTTCAATGATAGAGATATCATATAATAGCATCAACAGTACAGATTAAAGTACCAGTCCCAAATTAGGAAGAGAAATTAGGGCAATGGGAAGATACAGAAATTATTACTGAATCCTAACGGTTTTCTTCTTTCTCCGATGGGCTGTGAAAGCAGAATCCTATTCCAAATTAGTAAAGCATCTACACAGGACTACATCATATGAGACAGGAAGAAGGGAAAAGGGTCAAACTCCAAATAAAATTATGTTAGGATGTTCCTTACCCCAAGTAGACCCTTTTGTCATGGCGGAACTTTCTGTTGGTCATGTCTCCATGGTCTCGAATGATCTTCCTGACATGTTCTGGGGGCATGTCTTCCTTCTGAGCATCCACAAACCCGAACTTTCGCTTTTCTGCATAGCGCTTGGCCTGCAATTGCTGCCATTTTCGAGCTACAAAGGTACCTCCGTTTAAAGGGCTGCACCTCCTTAACTTAACCTTCTGATCCGCACCTCTTCCCCTAGGGTCCACACTTGTCAGAGTGAGGGAGGGGCAGGCACTGGAAGGAAGGAGCACTCCTTGCTAATTCTCTTGCCTTTTACTCTATTTTTTTTTTCACATTTATCACTACCTGACATTTTTAGTACAGATCTTCACCTTTTTTGTCTATTTCCCTCATTGCTAACGTAAACCCTATAAGAGCAGGAGTTTTGTATCCACTATTGTACCCCCAATGTATTAGCGGCTGCTAGTAATAGGCGCTTAACATAATTTGATTAGATAAAAAAATTAAATGAGGCCAACAAGGGAGCTGACATCTAGTGACCAAAGGAGAGAGAAGGGTTGACACCCGCCTGCGCGCCCGGTCCCACCAGCCCCGCCTCCGCGCCCGCGCGCCGGCTCCCACACTCTTTGCTCACCTTTCTCCTGCAGCTTCTCTTCGGACATGTAGTCTGGCAGCGGGGCCAGAGGGCCGGGCACAGGATTGCCCGGCCCTCGGTAAGGAAATACTCCCGCCATGCCGGGAGAATCTGGGGAGCAGCGGGAAAGAAAAATTAACAAACAAAAAGGCCCAGGCCCACAAGAGGCGAAACAAACGCGCCCGGAGACCCCCGGCCTGCAGTCCCGCCTCGCTAAGAGTACATCTAGCCGGGTCCAGCCAAACCCTTCCGACCCCTCTGCCCGACGAGACCACGCCTCCTCTAGCCCGGCCTTAAAAGTCTGCCACGCACCCCAGAGCCCCTCACGCAGACAGCCGCTTTCTCCGCAGCGCAATGGCGGCCACTCTGCGTCCGCTGTGCGTTCCCAACGCCGGGAAGTACGCAACCCAGGGTTCAGCAGTTGATCCAATAGGCTCCAAAATGCTCAAATGGATTAGTGAGATTACCAATTAGACTTGCATACCGCGCCGGAGGGGGCGGGTCCACAGGCGGAAAAGATTTGAGCGCGAAGGGGTGTGGTCGCGGCTCAAGCCCCGCCTCTCGCGTTTGTGAGGCTGTCTCTGGTCCTCGGCGGGATCTCAGAGATTGATGGGCTTACTGGCGTATCGCTGCCAGAGACCCACACTTTCATAGTTCTAATAAATTTGTCAAAATTGCATATTGTTCCGTGTCTGTTCTCATAAAAGTTGATTTAAGATGCAGTTCTAGCTCCAGATCAATGAGTCTTTTGTTCGTGCATTCATTCATTCAACCATCAATTATTGACTCATTGTACCAAAGACCTGGGGATATAGCCAGAAGGCGATCATCCCAGGCTCTTACACTGTGGTGTGTTGGGAGTTCAAGAGCAGAGCATTTGACTCTGCCTGTGAAGTCAGGGAGGAGTTAGTCAACAAACCTAGAAAAATAAGAAGCTATGGGGAATTCCACTGGTGGGTATCTTTCCCTACTCCCTCTTCATTATTTCTCTCCCTGGGAATGATTACACTATGTAGTGCATAGTGGATACCCTATGAAATGATTTTTGACTGCTCAGGCTCTTCCTATGTTTTGTAGCCTGAGTGGCTTTTCATATCCTGCCATGCTGTTCCACCTCCTACTCTCTGTGCTCCCTGCTTCTTGGTAGTTTCTGGTAACAACTTTGAATCTTAGTTAGCAGATAAATTTGTTTGAACTTCCACCCCATTTATTGTGGAGGATGCAGAGGAATTATAATCCATATAGCCACTCAATCTAGTTGAGAATAGAGGACTCAAAGATGAAATAATTAAAGAGGCTCGGCGTCTGTGGCTCAAGTGGCTAAGGCGCCAGCCACATACACCTAAGGTGGCGGGTTCGAATCTCCAGCCCGGGCCCGCCAAACAACAATGATGGCTGCAACTAAAAAATGGCCGGGCGTTGTGGCGGGTGCCTGTGGTCCCAGCTACTTGGGAGGCTGAGTCAGGAGACTCGCTTGAGCCCAGGAGTTGGAGGTTGCTATGAGCTGTGATGTCATGGTACTCTACCCAGGGGGATAGCTTGAGGCTCCCTCTCAAAAAAAAAAAAAAATAATAATAATAATAATTAAAGAAAAATGCAACAGAGTCCAGGAAATGGCTGCTGATCTAGAGGTTCATACAAAGGAGGGAGAGGAGAATTATTAAAGATTTAATGGTAATGGGTAAATATGAAAGATTTAGTAAAGGTAAAGGAAGGTAAAGGAAAAAGACAGTCCCAGGTGGCAGAAATGTTAGACTAAGTAAGAATTTAGAAAGAGGGCTCAGTGCCCGTAGCTCAAGTGGCTAAGGCACTGGCCACATACACTGGAGCTGACAGGTTCAAATCTAGCCCCGGCCCGCCAAGCAACAATGACAACTACAACCAAAAAATAGCCAGACGTTGTGGTGGGCCCTTGTAATCCCAGCCACTTGGAAGGCTAAGGCAAGAGAATTGCTTAAGCCCAAGAGTTGGAGGTTGCTGTGAGCTGTGACGTCACAGAACTCTACCCAGGGTGACGCTTGAGACTCTGTCTCAAAAAAAAAAAAAAAAGAATTTAGAAAGAGGAACAAACATGGCATGCTCTGAAAACAGCTAGCAGATCAACCTGGCTCTGGTAGAAAGTCCAGGATCATCATTAGGATCTTCATGATTGTCATGTAGTGAAGTCCTTACAGCCTGTATAAGGTTCACTAAGTACCAGGCATTGCCATAAGTCCTGATGAAATACTAACATGATCTGTAGTTTCATTACTAGTATTGTATCAATATCAAATTCTGGTTTTATTGTTGTACTGTGGTTATGTAAGAAACTCAATTTGGGTGAAAGGTATACAGGAACTAGGCTGGGCACGGTGGCTCACGCCTGTAATCCTAGCACTCTGAGAGGCTGAGGCGAGGTGAGTGGATTGCCTGAGCTCACAGGTTTGAGACCAGACTGAGCAAGTGCAAGACCCCGTCTCTGAAAAATAGCTGGGTGTTGTGGCAGGCACCTGTAGTCCCAGCTACTCGGGAGGCAGGCTGAGAGAAGAGGATGACTTGTGCCCATGAGTTCGAGGTTGCTGTGAGCTATGATGCCATGACACTCTACTGAGGGCATCAAAGTGAGACTGTCTCAAAAAAAAAAAAAGGTATACAGAAACTCTTTGTCTCTTTGTACTATTTTCAAAATAGCATTATTGAGATATAACTTGGCTCGGCGCTTGTGGCTCAAGCGGCTAAGGCGCCAGCCACATACACCTAAGGTGGCAGGTTCGAATCCCCAGCCCGGGCCTGCCAAACAACAATGATGGC
>NW_003852540.1:4267022-4270785 GCF_000181295.1 Otolemur garnettii | reverse complement strand
AAAAAAAAAAAAAAAAAAAGAGTACAGTTCAGCTATTACAAAGTTGTGCAATTATTACCACCATGTAGTTCCAGAACATGCTTATCATTTCCAGAAGAAACCTTGTACCCATTAGCATTTACTCCCCATTTCTTCCTACCTCCTACTCCTCAGCCCTAGGCACCTACTAATCTATTTTCCATCTCTACAGATTCACTTTTTCTCAACATTTTATATAAATGGTATCATAGAACAGTGACTGGTCTTTCATGACTGTCTTCTGTTACTTAGCATAGTGATTTTGAGGTTCATGCTTATTGAAGCGCATATATATTTTTTTCTTTTTTGGGGGGACAGAGTCTCACTCTGTCACCCTTGGTAGAGTACCAAGACATCATAGCTCACAGCAACCTCAAACTTTTGGGCTCAAGCAATTCTCTTGCCTCAGACTTCCCAGCAGCTGGGACTACAGACACCCACCACAACACCTGGCTATTTTTAGAGATGGGGGTCTTGCTGTGGCTCAGGTTGGTCTCGAACCTGTGAGCTCAGTCAATCCATCCACCTAGGCCTGCCAGAGTGCTAGTGAATTTAATTATTTTTGAGACAGAGTTTCAGCTGCCTTGGGGTTAAGACAATCCACCCACCTGGGCCTCCCAGAGGGCTAGTGAATTTAATTATTTTTGAGACAGAGTTTCAATTGCCTTGGGGTTAAGTGCTAAGGTGTCATAGCTCACAGAAACCTCAAACTCCTGGGCTCAACTGATCCTCTTGTCTCAGCCTCCCGAGTAGCTGGGACTATAGACACTTCCCACAATGCCTAGCTACTTTTTTATTTTTAGTAGAGACAAGGTGTCCCTCTTACTCAGGTTGGTCTCGAACTCCTGAGCTGAGGCAATCCACCCACCTGGCCTCCCAGAGTGCTAGAATTACAGATGTGAGCCACCAAACCCAGCTCAATATTTTTAAAATATGAGCTCTCTTTATTCCCCAGCCTGGTCTCAAATTCTCAGGTTCAAATGAGAGTCACCCTGGGTACACTGCTGTGGTGTCATAACTCACAGCAACCTCAAACTCCTCAAACTCAATCCATCCTCTTATCTCAGCCTCCTGAGTAGGCATTTGCCACCATGCCTGGCTAGTTTTTACTATTTTTAGTAGAGACATGTTTCACTCTTTCTTAGGCTGGTCTTGAACTCCTAAGCTCAGTTCTCACAAAACAGAGATGGAGGTCAGGCACAGTGGCTCACACCTGTAATCCTAGCACTTTGGGAGACCAAGGTGGGTGGATTGCCTGAGCTTATGGGTTCTACCAGTCTGAATAAGTACAAGATCCCATCTCTAAAAAATAGCCAGGTGTTGTGGCAGGTGCCTGAAGTCCCAGCTGCTTGGGAGGCTAAGACAAGAGAATTCCTTGAGCCCAAGGGTATGAGGTTTTGGCCAGGCAAGTGGCTCATGCCTGCAATCCTAGCACTCTGGGAGGCCATGGTGCTTGAGCTCATGAGTTAGAGACCAACCTGAGCAAAAGCACAACCCTGTTTCTACTAAAAATAGAAAAACTGAGGCAAGAGGATCACATGACCTCAAGGGCTGGAAGTTGCTATGAGCTATGATGCCATGGGACTCTACCGAAGGCAACAAAGTAAGACTTTGTCTCAAAAAAATAAATAAATAAAACAGAGATGGATTTTGAAGCAGAATGCAAAGTTCACATGAATTTTTAAAGATCCTGTATGTCAAGGAAATAGCCCCTATTTCCCTCCCCCCATCTCTCCCCAGAGCTCCACTCCTGCTTGTTGTTAAATTAAAGCAGAAATATTTGGCTCTACTCTACAAAGAGTTGGGGGTGGGTGGGTGGAAGAAAGAATAGGAGCTTGAAGAAAATGGTGTTTGGACAAGTTGCTAAGAGTCGGGGGTATGGCTACGTAGTAGTGCTAGTCTGCATCAGTGCCGAGGCAGAAATTCTGGCATACCAGTTTTTCAGGCTTTTCGGTCCTCCTCTAGTAGTGCTCTCACCTGGGATCTTCGGCAAAGAGAGATGTCACGCCAGTTTCTCAGCCCTGAGGTTTACCAGTGCCAACCAACCAAGGCCAAGTAGGTGAGGGAGTCCTCTTACAGGCAAAGCAGAGTAAGGAGGCAAAGTTTAACTTAAGGAAATTACTTACTATCCTGGAATGTCAGACGATACCCCAGTATCTGTTCTTTGGGGAGCAGGTGGTGGTGGTAGGCAGGGAACCCTTTCCCATAGACTGTCACACTGTATTACACAAATGACCTCTCCATTTTCTCCCAAAGGCTGCATGGCTTGTATCACTGTTTCTGTAAAAAAAAATTCACTCAGTCTGAGAATCAGTTCTTTTTTTTTTTTTTTTTTTTTTTTTGTAGTTTTTGGCCGGGGCTGGGTTTGAATCCGCCACTTCCGGCATATGGAGCCAGCATCCTACTCCTTGGAGCCATAGGAACCACCCTGAGAATCACTTCTATTCCAGGTCCTGCAGAAGATACAGCAAGAGGCAGGGAAAGAAGACATTCCACAGTACCGAGTTAATGGTCACATCTGCAGAGAAAAGCTGAAATAAACCTCTGCCCTGCACAGCAACTACATTCCTGAAAAGTGCAGAAATCAATACTTGGTGAATAGAAGTCTGGCTTTCAAGCTAAAACACCCTACTTATAAATAGTACTTCAGAGGAAATTTATCTGACTTGATTGATCTTTGGTGGTCAGCTGGCTCATACTTTTCTACCTTGAAGCTTCACCCTTTCTATAAAGAAAGAAGAAAAATGGGGTACAAGGAACCCTGGCCAGGCACAGTGGCATGAGCCTGTAGTTCCAGTTACTCTGGAGGCTAAAGGTGGAGGGATCACTTAAGCTCAGGAATTCAAGCCTGCAGTGAACTATGATCAGGCTACTGCACTCCAGACTAGGTGACAGAGCAAGACCCTGAGAAGAAGGAGGCAGCGTCTGTATCTCCGTGGGTAGGGCGCCAACACCTGGCATGTTCAAACTTGGCCAAGCCAGCTAAAAACAAGGATGACCACTGCAACAACAAAAGAATTGTTGGGTGCTGTGGCTGGCGCCTGTGGTCCCAGCTGCTTGGGAAGCTGAGGCAAGAGAATTGCTTAAGCCCAAGAGTTTGAGGTTGCTATGAGCTGTGACACCACTCTATCGAGGGCTACAGCCACTCTATCGAGGGCTACAGCTTGAGACTGTCTCAATAATAATAATAATAATAATAAGGGAGAAGGAGCCCTGAACCAATTAAAAATTTGGATTCTAACTCTGGCTGTGCTACATGAATGTGCTTAGATAAATCACGTCACTTGATCTCTCCAGGCTTCAATTCAATTTCTTCAATTCTCTGCAAAATGAAATGATGAGACTGGATTTTTTTTTCTTTTCTTTTCTTTTTTTTTTTTGAGACAGTGTCCCACTTTGTCACCCTTGCTAGAGTGCCATGGCATCACAGCTCACAGCAACCTCAAACTCTTGGGCTTAAGCGATTCTCTTGCCTCAGCCTCCGAAGTACCTGGAACCACAGGCACCCACCACAATGCCCACCTATTTGTTGTTGTTGCAGTTGTCATTGTTGTTTAGCAGGCCCAGGCCAGATTCAAACCCACCTGCTTTGGTGTATGTCACCGGTGCCCTAACCACTGAGCTATGGGCACCGACCTTTTTTTCTTTTTTAAGACACAGTTTCGGCTTGGCACCTGTGACTCAAGCGGCTAAGGCGCCAGCCACATACACCTAAGGTGGTGGGTTCGAATCCCCAGCCCGGGCC
>NW_003852540.1:4264777-4266381 GCF_000181295.1 Otolemur garnettii | reverse complement strand
TTTTTTTTGGTTGCAGCCATCGTTGTTTGGCGGGCCCAGGTTGGATTCGAACCCCCCAGCTCAGGTGTATATGGCTGGCGCCTTAGCCGCTTGAGACGCCCCCCACAACGCCTGGTTATTTTTTGGTTGCAGCCCTCGTTGTTTGGCGGGCCCGGGCTGGATTCGAACATGCCACCTTGGGTGTACGTGGCTGGTGCCTTAGCCACTTGAGCCACAGGAGCCGAGCTGAGAGGGGTGATTTTCAAAGGAAAAGGAAATTCTCTACACTGCTAGTTTAAAATGTCAGCCACAAGTGATATAATAGAAAAAATATCTGGGTTTGGGTCCCATCCCTGTCACTAGCTAGGTAGGTTACTGTGAGTAAATTACTCAACCTTTCAGAATCTTTTTTTTCAACTAAAAGATGAGATGGGCAGTACTCATAGTTCAGTGGGTAGGGCACCAGCAACGTACACTGAGGTTGGTGGGTTCGATACCAGTCTGGGCCTGCTAAACAACAATGACAACTGCAATCAAAAAATGGTGGGGTGTTGTGGTGGGGGCCTGTAGTCTTAGCTACTTGGGAGGCTGAGACAAGAGAATTGCTTAAGCCCAAGAGTTGGAGATTGCTGTGAGCTATGACGCCATAGCACTCTGCTGAGGGCAACATAGTGAGACTCTGTCTCAAAAAAAAAAAAAAAAAAAAAAAAGACTCACTATTACTAGTGAAACTACAACTCATACTTAAATAAATCTTGGAGGAGCTTGCACCAGATAATCAAACAATGCCAGAAACCCCTCCCCATGTTTTGAGTCCTCTTTTGTGTGGGCTTTCTGCCTCCTAAAGAAGCCCTTTTACATACTGCTAGCTTAGCGAGGTCAGCACATTAGACCTCATCTTTTTTATTTTTTTATTTTTATTTTTTGTAGAGACAGAGTCTCACTTTATCACCCTCAGTAGAGTGCTGTGGCATCACACAGGTCACAGCAACTTTGAACTCCTGGGCTTAGGTGAGTCTCTTGCCACAGCCTCCCAAGTAGCTGGAAATATAGGCGCCCGACACCTGACTATTTTTTTTTTGTTGTTGTTGTTGCAGTTGGGCCAAGGCTGGGTTTGAACCCACCACTCTTGGTATATGGGGCGGGTGCCCTAGTCACTGAGCACAGGCGCTGCCCTAGACCTCATCTTAACAAAAGTTCCAGCAAAAGTCAAGGTGCTGGCACAGTACCCATAGCACAGTGGTTACAGTGTCAGCCTACATACACTGAGGCTGGCAGGTTCAAACCTGGCCAGGGTCTACTAAACAACTGTAACAAAAAATAACCTGGTGTGTGGTGGGTGCCTGTAGTCCCAGTACCTGGGAGGCTGAGGCAAGAGAATCGCTTAAGCCCAAGGGTTTGAAGTTGCTGTGAGCTGTGACGCCATTGCATTCTACTGAGGGCGACATAGTGAGACTCTGGTCTCAAAAAAAAAAAAAATTCAAGGTGCCAAGACTTCTAGTCTCTTATGTCATGAGTTCAGTTCAGCAAAAGAGGATATGGTGTTCTGATTGACTAGGCTGGGGTCACATGCCCATAGTGGGAAAGGTGCAGCAAGAGAGGGGTAATTTTCTTTTTTTTTTTTT
>NW_003852540.1:4263168-4264446 GCF_000181295.1 Otolemur garnettii | reverse complement strand
AAAAGATGAGATGGCCAGGTCTGTTTTTTTGGTTTTTTTTTTTTGAGACAGAGCCTCAAGCTGTCCCCCTGGGTAGAGTGCTATGGAATCACAGCTCACAGCAACCTCCAACTCCTGGGCTCAAGCAAGTCTCCTGCCTCTGCCTCCCAAGTAGCTGGGACCATAGGTGCCCGCCACAACACCTGGCTATTTTTTTTGGTTGAAGCCATCATTGTTGTTTGGTGGGCCTGGGCTGGATTCGAACCCACCACCTTAGATGTATGTGGCTGGTGCCTTAGCTGCTTGAGCCACAGGTGCTGAGCCTGGAAACTTTTCTAAGACAAAGCCTCCATTAATGCAATGCAATGTAATTTTTTTTCTTTTTGAGATGGTTCTTGCTCAGGCTTTTCTCAAACTCTGAGCTTAGGGGATCCTCCCACATTGGCCTCCCAGAGTGCTAGGATAATAGGTGTGAGCAGCCTGCATCTGGCCCTAGAATTGCATTGTAAATCAGGAGACCACTGGAACCAAGAAGAGTGGCCCAAAGTAATCACACTCATGAAAGACTGACATAATTATTTGAATGGCAATTTATTAATTTATAATCAGAACAGTATTCCAAGACCACAAAATATTAATATATGCTCCATCCAGAAAAGCCCCCTTCCCTGTGCCAGAAAACAAAGAATTCATCAACTTGGTCAGCATGAGGAAAGTCTGTGGGACCACTTCCCTGGGTCATGGTAAGGTCTTGACAAAGCACTGTCCTACAGACCAGACCCAATGTACCATTTGCCAACCTTTGCAATTTTTTTGGAGACAGAGTTCCACTATGTCACCCTTGGTAGAGTATCATGGCGTCACAGCTCACAGCAACCTCTAACTCTTGGGCTTAAGCAATTCTCTTGCCTCAGCCTCCCAAGTAGCTGGGACTATAGGTGCCCACCACAACACCCAGCTATTTTTTTGTTGCAGTTGTCATTATTGTTCAGCTGGCTTAGGCTGGGTTCGAACCCTCCAGCTGGGGCTTATGTGGCTGGCACCATATAACCACTGAGCTATAGGTGCTGAGTCTAACCTCAGCATATTTATTTATTTATTTATTTGCAGTTTGGGGCTGGGGCTGGGTTTGAACCCACTACCTCTGGCATATAGGGCTGGCGCCCTACTCCTTTGAGCCACAGGTGCTGCCTAACCTCTGCATTTTTTTTTTTTTTAGACGGAGCCTCAAGCTATCCCCCTGGGTAGAGTGCCATGGCATCACAGCTCACAGCAACCTCCAACTCCTGGGCTCAAGCG
>NW_003852540.1:4260767-4262344 GCF_000181295.1 Otolemur garnettii | reverse complement strand
TTGTCTCAAAAAAAAAAAAAAAAAAAGAAAAGAAAAGAAATTTTAGCTGGCCATTGTGGTGGGCCCCTGTAGTTCCAGCTAGTCAGGAGACTGGGGCAAAATGATGGGTTGAGCCCAGGAGTTTGAGGTTGCTGTGAGCAAGGCTGATGCCAGGGCACTCTAGCCTGGGGCAATAGAGGGAGACTCTGTCTCCAAGAAAAAAATAAAGGCAGGTTGAGTTTTGAAGCTATGACTTCTATTAAGGACAAACTGTCTGCCAAACTCCTACTTAGTTTTCTCTAACTCAGCATCCATAGTCCAGGGGTCCTCAAACTTTTTAAACAGGGGGCCAGCTCACTGTCACTCAGACTGTTTGAGGGCCGCCAGACTGCAGCCCCGGGACGAGTCAGCTGCTAAGCAGGACAGGCAGCAGCAGAAACATGGCCGGATAAATGTCCTCAGCAGGCCGCATGTGGCCAGCGGGCATAGTTTGAGGAGGCCTGATCCGTATTGTTGCTGCTTAGGTTTTAAACCCTCTGCTCTTACTTTCTACCTGTGTTCATCTCTTTCCAACTGTCACAGTTTGCCACTGTCTCCATTTGTTATTTTTTTCCCTTTACACCTCAGTTTTTGTGCCTCTATGATGGAAAGCTCACACAATCCCTGTCTCAGTTTTTTTTCCCCACATCTCTATTATTTCTTTCTCTCTCTTGCTTCATCTCTGTGTTCTCTCCTTTTCTTTGTTCCTTTCCTTGGATATTTGTTTAATTGTTCTGCCCTCCCCACCCCTACTTTTTTTCTTCCTGCGATTCCCCTTGTCAGCCCCTTTGCCTATTCTTCTATCTCAAAGGACATCCCTGATTCTGACTTGTCCTCATCTTCCTACCAGTCTCTGCCTATCAGTTACTGTCAGCCTCTGTCTTTGTACTTTGCACTGTAGCTGTTTGTCTTTTGTCTTTCTGCCTGTCTCTCACTCCACACATTTCCTGCTTTTCTGTTGGTGAATCTTTCCAAAGGCTGCCTCCCCTTCGTTCTGCTCCTGTGCTTCTCAGCTCCCTGGACTAATCCCCCTTCTCTATTTCCACCTCTCTTCTCTCGCTCTGCTAATCTCTCTATCTGCCACTTTTTCCTCTATCTCTCCTGAGCCAGGTCATTGCCCTTGCCACTCACTCCTACTATTTCGCTGTCTGGACTATCCGTGTTTTCCACCTTTGGGATCCCCTCCTGACTTTTATTTCTACTTTTCTTGTCTTCTTTGTTTATGGCTATTTTACCAATTCTATGACAGTCTTCCTCAATGTTTTGGCAAGACTTTTCTCTCACTTGCTCTCAATGTCTCTTTGCCTTTGTCTCCTCTATGCAATTTATCCTCCTTTCTATCTGTCCTCCAGTCTATGTGTGTCTGTTTCTGCTATCCTTTTGTCTTTCTCTACCTCAGCTAAATTAGTAGGATTAAAAAAATAAAATCCTGTCTCTTGGCTCGGCGCCTGTGGCTCAACCGGCTAAGGCGCCAGCCATGTACACCTAAGGTGGCGGGTTCGAATCCCCAGCCCGGACCCGCCAGACAACGACGGCTGCAACCAAAAAATAGCCGGGCG
>NW_003852540.1:4259205-4260628 GCF_000181295.1 Otolemur garnettii | reverse complement strand
AATAATAAAATAAAATCCTGTCTCTTGTTTTTGCTCTTGTATCTTTTTTTTCTGGGGGATGTTTAAGGGTTATCTCTTTCTATTCATTGTTTAACAGAAAAGCAACTTTTATATGCTCTACACTTCCTCTGACCTGATGTTCTGATTAAGGAGGGAGGGGTCTTATGCAATAGAAAAAATGTAGCAGAAGCAACAGGGAGGAAGGAGAGCTTCTGAATTCCAGAAAAGGGTCAGCTATTCGTTTATCCCTGCAGCCCAGTGGAAGCCTCCTCTCCCCTGCTCTGCCTCTGGCCTCATTCTTTCATGAAAGCCTGGGCCTGGGAAGACCCTCCACTGGGGACCCAAATACATGTTTGAGTCCCTTCTATGATGCTGGACTTCAGTGCTGTCCTAAGAAGACAGATCTAGTCCTGTGGTCATTCCTCTAAGAATCTACATTTTGTTTGAAAAAGTCAGAAGAGGCCCAGGGCCTGTAGCTCAAGTGGCTAAGGTGCCAGCCATATACAGAGCTGGTGGGTTAGAATCCAGCCTGGGCCTGCCAAACAACATTGACAACTACAACCAAAAAATAGCCAGGCATTGAGACAGGCCCTGGGGTGCCAGCTACTTGGGAGGCTGAGGTAAGAGAATCGCTTAAGCCCAGCAGTTGGAGGTTGCTGTGAGCGGTGATGCCACAGCACTCTACCTAGGGTGACAGCTTGAGGCTCTGTCTCAAAAAAAGAAAAAAGAAAAAGAAAAAGTCAGAAGATACTTAAAAATATTTAAAAGGCTGGGTAAAGTGGGACCAGAGTTAAGTACAAACACAATAGTATGGCTTTTTTGTTTTTGTTTTACATAAAGACAGAGTCTTGCTCTGTCACCCAGGCTGGAATGCAGTGACCTGATCATAACTCACCATAGACTCAAACCCCTGAACTTAATCAATCCTCCTACCTCAAGCAGCTAGGATTGCAGGCATGTGCCACTATGCCCAGCTAATTTTTAAAAAATTTTCAACATCAGAATCGGTGTCTTATTATGTTGTAGAGTCTGTTCTCAAACTCCTGACCTCAAGTGAACCTCCCATCGCAGCCTCCCAAAGTTCTGGGATTATAGGCATGAAGGATTGTGTCCAATCAGTAAGGCTTGAGCACCAGAAATACCAGCAGCAATTGCTATGGCCTGGATTCTGTCTCTGGGCAACTATCATGACCTTCTCCACTGGCAGTAGATAGCACTTCTTGGGCCCTCCTCCCACAGCCAGAATTTGGTCATAGGTGAGGACTGTCTTCCCTCTGACATGTCCCCTCTATTCCAGATCTCTCTGATCCTAGTAAGACCTCACCCTGTGCTAAAGCAAAGAGTCTCTGTTTCCACTGGCAATTTCTTTCTTTCTTTCTTTCTTTCTTTCTTTCTTTCTTTCTTTCTTTCTTTCTTTCTTTCT
>NW_003852540.1:4257952-4259094 GCF_000181295.1 Otolemur garnettii | reverse complement strand
GCCTCCCAAGTAGCTGGGACCACAGGCACCCGCCACAATGCCCGGCTATTTTTTGGTTGCAGCCATCACTGTTGTTTGGCGGGCCCAGGCTGGATTCGAACCCGCCACCTTAGGTGTAAGTGGCTGGCGCCTTAGCTACTTGAGCCACAGGCGCCGAGCTTCCACTGGCAATTTCGTCCAGTTATTGATAGCTCTGGCTGTTACCTGTTAAGTTTGTTTGCAGGAAAGAGTGGTCATCTGATGATGGATTTCAGAGAACAGTAACCCAGGTTCCCACCCATCCATCAATATCAGCATTGCTCCTTAGACCCTAGGAAGGAGGAGGGATGGATGTGAGTTAGCTGGAAGAGGAACAGAGAGACTGATGATCCAGTCAGCCCTACCCCAATAAGGGATCATGCACTGAAAACCACAAACCCCTGTCCTGGCCCCACCTCCCCCAGGACTGACAGCACAGGAGCCTATGGCTTCTCTCTAGTCCTTCAGGTTGAGAGTGGAATTGTCTATGGTAAGAAGCTTACCATCCCAACATGTCCTGGTCCTCCTGGTTTCCTTATGCCCAGTGATGAGTCGGTGTGGCTGAGATGGTAAGACATCACAAACCAGGATTCGCACACCCAGTGTGATGCTTATGACACTCACAGTGACCAGCCCAATTCCACCAAGGATGACCAGAGCAAGAGGCACCTGGTGGTGCTGCCGGAGTAGCCACAGACTCATCCATCCCAGTGGCACCAGGCGGAAGAGGACCAGGGTAGTCAGGGTGGCCCAGCTAGCCACACTGAAGGCCAGGGATGGGGCCTGGTGAGAAAGCAGCAGCAACTTCCGCAGGTGCAAGCAGACAGAGTTCAGCTCCAGGAGCAGGGACACCATGGAGTAGCCCACGTAGTGGCCAGACAGAACAGCAGTGCTGAGGCAGCTCACCGCCTAGGAGCCAGGGTCAGATGTCAGCAGACTCCTATGACCTGCCCTATCATGTCCCAATGGTGTAGTCCTTAAGAAAGGGACTCGGGCTCAGCGTCTATTGTCCCAGCTACTTGAGAGGCTAAGGCAAGAGAATCACTTAAGCCCAAGAGTTTGAGGTTGTTGTGAACTGTGACGCCACAACACTCTACTGAGCGTGACATAGTGAGACTCTGTCA
>NW_003852540.1:4245648-4257635 GCF_000181295.1 Otolemur garnettii | reverse complement strand
AAAAAAAAAAAAAAGAAAGGGATCCCAAGCATTTTATGAGACTCCCTAAACTCCCAATCTTTATTTATGCATTGTTTTTGAGATAGGTTTCACTCTACTGCCCAGGTCAAAGTGTAGTGGCATCATCCTAGCTCCCTTTTTTTTTTTTTTTTTTGAGACAGAGTCTTATTTTTTCACCCTTGGTAGAGTGCCCTGGCATCATAGCTCAAAGCAACCTCAAACTCTTGGGCTTAAGCAATTCTCTTGCCTCAGCCTCCCAACAGGTGCCTGCCACACTGCCTGGCTATTTTTACAGATGGGGTCTTGCTCTTGCTCAGGCTGGTCTCAAATCTGTGAGCTCAAGCAATCTGCCTGCCTTGGTCTCCCACAGTGCTAGGATTACAGATGTGAGCTACCACACTTGGCCTCATGCTAGCTCACTTCACTCTCAAACTTCTGACCTCAAGTGATCCTCCTGCTTCAGCCTCCGACTAGTAGGGACTATAGGCACATACCATTATGCCCAGTTAATTTTTCTATTTTTTTTAGAGATAGAGTCTCACTGTTTTGCTCAAGTTGGTCTAGAAGTCCTAGCCTCAAGTGATCCTCTGGCCTTAGCTTCCCAAAGTGCTGTGATTATAGGCCTAGAACTGACCTTTATGCTTACCCTTATTTTGGAGGCCTGATTGGCCTTAAAATAGCCCTTCCATGGGATGGAAGCTGACTTGGCCAAGGGGCATCTGCCAGTCCCCTTGGCAGATGAGGGAACTAGCAGATGCCCCTTCCCTCAATTGCCATTCCAGGCTTCTATACACAATGTTGACCATGGAATCCCTAATTCTGCTCAGAAAAGCTCTGTAGTCAACACTTCTGTGACCAGCTGGACACCTGTGAGGGACTCAGATCCTTAGGCAGTGCCCAGATTCCCAACTGTGGCCAGTAGTCACCCTCCCACCCCTAATTCAGCATAAGACTGAGAAGGTGAAATGATAGCTGGGATGGGAGATGCTCTGGGAAGTCAGAGGATGGGGAGTTGAAGAGATACTTGGAACCCCAGGCCTCCCTTCCTGCCTGAGGTCTTCCCCCAGAGTCTCACCACCAAATGGTGACAGAGAAGTTCCCAGGCCTGTCTCAAGGTCTGGTTCCACAGCATGTCAGCTCCATCCGCCAGGAAATAACCTGTGGGGATTGGGGGGAGGGGGAAAGAGATGTTAAGATTCTCCAGAACTGGTATACAGGATAGAGAGGATTCTAGCCCCCTCCCCTCCTTTCCCAGGTCTTTAGTTTCCCTCAGTAAAGCTTCCATAGACATTCCTTGTGGGGAAGGGGGAAGAGAACTTAGAATTACTGATGGAAGGCTTCCCCTGTGAGAAATATATATATATATATATATTTTTTTTTTAATCCATGATTCCTGGCTCATAACTCTCATAGCCCTTGTTACAGTAAAACAGAATCTCTCTCTCTGATCTTTTCCTGCCCTCCTTTTATCTGTCCAGGGCAGGACTCTAATCTGATTATGGATCCCTAAGACCCTCATACCAGAGAAGGTTCTGCTCCAAAGCACAGAATAAGGAAAGCTGCACAGAGAGGCCAGGAAGAATTGAACCAGGCAGGCCTTAGTGGATTTAGATCACGCACTTTTTGTCCACTCACATTTCTATTGCTAGGGTGTCAGTCATGCCTACATAATGAAGCCGCCATAAAAACCCTAGAGGTGGTGGGCGGTGCCTGTGGCTCAAAGGAGTAAGGTGCAGACCCTATATGCCAGAGGTGGCAGGTTCAAACCCAGCCTGGGCCAAAAACCACAAAAAAAAAAAAAAAAAAAAAAGAAAGAAAGAAAGAAAGAAAAGAAAAGAAACTGTTGGCTTGGCGTCTGTGGCTCAAGCAGCTAAGGCGCCAGCCACATACACCTGAGCTGGTGGGTTTGAATGCAGCCCGGGCTCACCAAACAATGATATCTTGAACTAAAAAAATAGTCAGGTGTTATGGCAGGCGCCTGTGGTCCCAGCTACTTGGGAGACTGAGGCTGGAGAATCGCTTGAGCCCAGGAATTGGAGGTTGCTGTGAGCTGTGATGCCAAAGCACTCTACCCAGGGTGATAGCTTGAGGCTGTCTCCAAAAAAAAAACCCCTAGAGGTCTAGGTTTGGAGAGCTTCTGGATAGCTGAATGAGCTGAATACGAGGAGGTTCAGATAACTGTTTCTCCCAGTTGGGTGAACCACTCTAGTAAATTAATCCAACCCAGAGAGGAAGTCCTGTGAACCTCATCTTCCAGCCAGTCGGTCAGAAGTTCCAGAGGCTCAGACTTTCTACTTACCCGAGGGAGGACTGAGCCCTCACCCTATAGGATTTGATAGCTATCTTCAGGCAGATAGTGTCGGAATTGAATCAAAGGACACCCAACTAGTGTCTGCCGCTTGGTGTATGGAGGAAAACGCCCCCACATTTGGCCACAGAAGTCTATTTGGATTGTTGTGGTGTGAGAGTAGGAAAAAAACACGGTTTGAATTTTTTCCTCCA
The DNA here is from genome assembly GCF_000181295.1 of Otolemur garnettii. Taxonomy (NCBI): domain Eukaryota; kingdom Metazoa; phylum Chordata; class Mammalia; order Primates; family Galagidae; genus Otolemur; species Otolemur garnettii. The sequence goes on along the minus strand of NW_003852540.1, from coordinate 4,255,133 downwards.
AGTCTCCCCTCCCCCCCGCCCTCATTGGACCAGCCTTCCCTGCAGACTCACCCACAGACACAGCCACCAGCACCCGGGCCCAGGGCGGGTGGGCATGAATGGGGTCGGCAGCCATCTGAGGGTACAGCAACAGCCTGGGGCAGATGGGGGAGCCATGGTCACCCTATTGAATACCTGGGCCCATTCCCCTGCCGGGCATGTCCCCAGCCCAGCCTCAGACTCTGAAGGTCTGGAATCGATTCTGAAGATGCTGCCGGGTCTTCTAACCTCAGCCTTCCTCCCTCGCCCTCACACCGAGCCCCTGGAACTCTGGAGCCCCGCACCCGAGCAGCGCCCCGACCCCGGCGAGCAGGCTGTGCACCAGGGAGACAGAGATGTTCCGCCACTTCCAACGGTCTTGAGCAGCACATCCCGGCGTGGGCAGCAGCTGCAGCCCCCAGTGCAGCCCCCGGAACACGGCAAAGGAGGCCCCAGTCACCAGGAGCCCTGAGGGCGCCATGACCTGGCTGGTGGGCTAAGTCCGGATCTGGCTCTTTGGACGGTGCGCGCGCTCTCAGCAGGGAAGCATCCGATGTCCCCTGCAGAGATTGTGAACAAGCTTCCCAGCAGGGCTAGATCCCTGGGCTTCGGCACCCGCCCAGCCTTCAGAATCTGCGGGAACTTTTCCCTGGCTTGTCCACGCCCCATTCTTGGGCCGGGCGGCGATTGGAGTAGCTGTGGGGCCACCGCCCCGAGAGCCACAGCAACCGATGGTGTCCTGCCCTAGCCGGAATAGCTGTTTGGGGGCTCCCGGACACCAAGCTAAGCAATGGCTCTCAAGAGGACTTCTGGGATGCTATTAAGATTGGTCTTCCCCCAATTCTGTGTGTGTGAACCTTGGGAGTTCCAGAAATGGGTCGCTAGCTTCATCTCACCCGACACCCCTGAGGGCCCTACCCAGTTAACTTTCACCTCCTATTCCCACACCTCTCACCTACTGGTTGTCCTTCTCACCCACCCTCACATCCCTGAAGGTGGAGGCAAGTGCAACCCATTCCCATTTGCCTAATCTAACCATCGCCCCCACCCTACCCATCCCTCCCGGTGTCACGTGGGGATAAGGCGGTTCACTTCCTTGTAGCCACCCTTCTGCCTCCTGAGGTGTCCCAGGCCTTTTAACACATCATGGTAAACCATAATTCCAGGAGTCCTGACCCCTTAATACCTCTCAAATGGAACAACAGCCCCCATTTTGCTGCAGTGACCCACTGAGAACCGTCCCTGCCCCAACCTTTTTCTTTTGCCCTAACAAGACCCTTATTAGGGAGGAAATCATGCACCACTATAGTATTAAAAAGCATCCCCTCTCCCAGGGCTTAGTACCTGTTGGGTGAGTGGGAAAATATCTCTTCTATGAGTGTTAAAAAAAAAGCTAACACAGGGTCTCCTTGTTGCTGGGCTAGAATCGGAAGAGAAAAACAAAACTCATCCTCCTATAAGTAGGACTGTTAGGATTCTAGAGCCCTGCAGCCTTGTGAGGAAAATCCTCCCCCAGCCCCTAATCCCCTGAAGAGAGTGACAGGTTTTTACTGTTTTCCTTTCATCTTACTCCACTCCACACCTCTTTAGCTGGCTGACAGCCAGCAATTCAGAGAGCTACTTCCTGTGCACCAGGAGCATGGATTCCAGCTACTCCTAAGGAATGAAGTTCATAAAAAACAGATGCCCACATAAAACCACACATTCTCACTAAAGGGCTGGGGGCTTCCCTTCATTCTTCTACACCCACTTCTTCAAAGGTTTTGGAAAACATTTCACTGGATCATTTGAATTTTATTTTATAAAAAGAATATATAATTAATGTAGAAAATTTTAAATTACAGAAAAACCACAGGAAAATCACAATTATTTTATTCCACCATCCAAAGTTAACCACTATTAACATCTTTGAGTATGTCTTCAGTCTTTTTTATCTGTTCTATGAATACAAGTATATATTCATATTTTTAAAAATAAAATTGAGATCACATAATATATATTCCTTTTATAACCTTTTTAATGTTCAAAGAGCATTTTTCTTTCTAGTCAAATGTTCTTCTCCATGACTTTTAATAGCTGTGCAGTACTCTACCATATGGATGGATATACAATAATTTACTTAAGCAATCCCGATTGCAAATTTTCATTACAGCAGAAAAGGAATGAATTCCCAATCAACAGTTACTTCTCATTTTTGTCTATTGCAATGCTGGATGAACGTCTTATAACTAAATCCTTAATTATTTTCTTAGGATAAATTCCCAGACACACAACGACTAGGTCAGAGGACAGGGAAGCTTTTAGGGTATATGATACATATAACCAAAATGCCATCTGAAAGGCTGTATGAATTTATACTCCCACATGCAATGTATGGGAGTATTATTTCAGGACTCTTTTGCCAGTGTTAGGGCCTTTTTCTGTTATAGTTTGCTAAAGGAAAAATGCTTTCAGCTATATTTAATTACTAATGAAACATACATTTCTTTCATGGTTTTATCCATTTGAGTTTGTTGTGAATTTCCTGTTATGTCCTGTCACAGCTGGCTTTTGTTCCTTGAGGCTGCTTATATAAAAATTACAGGCTGAGAATAAGGTAGAAGTAGGAGGGTGAAGTCACAGGATGCTTTGCTATGGTTCCCCATCTCTGAAGGGGGCAGAAAGACTGGAGAGAACTGGTCAGTGAAGTCATTGTCAGAGGCTGGCTGTTTTCTCTCCTCTTGGGATGCTCCTGGGCTTTATGGGTGCCCTTGCTGGATGTCCAGATAGGGCCCTGTGTTCTCCAGGTCTGGTCCTTCACTGGTCTCTGTGTTCCCAGGCTGCCCTTCCTCACCATGATGGGTGAAGATGGCAGAGCCATATTCCCAGGGCTGGAGGGAAATGCTGGCCAGTGAAGCAAAGAGGGGAAGAAATGACAGAGGCAATGTCCAAGAACACACCAATCTTTGTTACAGCCTATGAGTGGACTCAGTCTACCTCCTCTATTGCTGTCCCACATACATCATGCCCCTCAGTTTAAGCTAAAGAGGAGTGGGGTTAATTATCTCCTCTCCTCTACATCTTTCAGTTTCTCATAAATGGAGAATAAGGTAGACCTCCTGCACATCTCTTCCCACCACATAGAATAAATAGCTTCCTATAACCTGTGAACTTGGCCACCTTCAGGTAGGGAGATTGGGCCAAGACTGAACCACATCAGAACACCTAAGCCCAAGAATAAGAATGGATCAGGAGTGAGAGGTGGCAGGTTTACACTGCTTGATGCCCCAAAGGGGATCATGTCCCATAATTTAGCTGTCCTGGTTGGTGGAAAACAGAATTTCCTGCCTGCACAGGACTGAGCTGTCTTACATACCATCTGGAAAGCAAAGTGAGGGAAGAAATAGAGCAGCACCACGTATCATCAAGGGGCTGGGCAGTATAATCCTAGCACTTTGGGAGGTCACTAATTTGAGACCAATTCGAACAAGAACAAGACCCCTCTCTACAAAAAATAGAAAAATTAGTCAGGTACAGTAGTATGGCCTATAATCCCAGCTACTCTTGGGAGACTAAGGCAAAGGACTGCTTGAGCCCAGGAGTTTGAGGTTGCAGTGAGCTACAATGATGCCACTGCACTCTAGCCTGGGTGATAAAATGAGACATTGTCTCAAAAAAGAAAAAAGAAACAAGAATGCCATTGGGGCTTCCATCCTTCTTTGGATGGCAGGGGACTCCTTGGACCCTGCCTGATGGGAAGCCAGTATAGAGACCCATCTTTCTAGTCCCTCACCTTGGTCTAACCCCATTTTCTCCCTCCAACTCTCCCTGGTCCCCAACTCCTGGAGTTATGGTGTCAGGGATGGGGAATGGACAAAAACTCATGTGAAAGGTATTTTTTTTTTTTTTTTGAGACAGAGCCTCAAGCTGTCCCCCCCTGGGTAGAGTGCCATGGCATTACAGCTCACAGCAACCTCCAACTCCTGGGCTCAAGCGAGTCTCCTGCCTCCACCCCCCAAGTAGCTGGGACCACAGGCGCCCGCCACAACGCCCGGCCATTTTTTGGTTGCAGCCGTCATTGTTGCTTGGCGGGTCTGGGCTAGGGATTCGAACCCGCCACCCTAGGTGTACGTGGCTGGCGCCTTAGCTGGTTGAGCTATAGGCGCCGAGCCATGTGAAAGGTATTTTATTCTTATCCACACATGGAGGAGAACCCAGGCTCTGAGTGTGCACAGGTGGGCTTCTGATTCCCACATGTACACTCATCTGTATGGCTCTCTATCTCACAGGTAAAGAAACTAAGACAGGAGGTCTAAGGGTCTAAGATATAGGTAAGTATAGGTAAGTACCCCGAATCTAGAGTCTGGGCTGGTCTAGGGAAATACACAGAAAGGTAAGAGCAGAGGGATGATTGCTCAGATTAGAGTTTCAGTATCACTTTTTCTCCGAAGAGTAAACTTACTTTTGGACCATACCTGGAAAGGCCAGTAGGGAAGAATGGGAGATAAGGAAGGTGGATCAAGAAAGAAATTTGCATAAAGAGGTAGACAGAATTTTTCTCTCCACTTCTTCCCATTGTCACATGTAGACCAAGTAACTTTGGGCAATTCAAGCCTTCTAGTCCCCAGTTCAGCCAGTGTCTCTAATCTAAAACTGCTCTCTTGCTGGGCCATTTGGGGTGTAGGCTCTCCCAACTACACAGGGTTTCCTTTCCCAAAAGGTATCATAAGCCCCGCTGTTTAGACCTTTGCAGCCCCATTTCGGTCACCTTCCAGATGATAGAGAAAGCAGCTCCTCTTCTTCTTCTTCCTCGAAGTCAGGGGCAGAGGGCAACAGTTCTTCAACTGGCAGCTTTAGCTGGGTCAGGACATAAAGCTTGCCACTGAAGAACTACTGCGGCTCAGCCAGATGAGGATGTGAGAGATCAGGCTCCTAAAGGGAAGGGGAAGGAAAATGGGAAAGATCTGAGCAGGCCTATATCACAGGGACACTGTCCCAGTGGCCACCAAAGTCTTGTTCCCGTAGAGCTTCAACCTTCTAGTGAATGGTTCTTGGCTCTGACCTGGGCCTATAGGCAGGAGCTGTTAATTTCAATGAGGAGCAAGAAGCATGTCTAAACAGACTTCCCTTGCTTCTCTTTCCAAAACTGGGGGCAAGAGAAACCCAGTCCTGCTCATCCCCCTGCCCTAGCAACCCATACAGGGGGCCGAGCCCTCTCAGCAATCAGAAAGGTCAGAGCCTGGGATCTTGGACACACTCATCAGTCATTCAGGTACTAGGTGAGAAGATGTACCTCAGTTCCAGAAATGAGAGTTCAGCGATCAGCCCAACTGACTTGTTCCCAGGGAGTTCAGCTGGAAGGAGAGTCTGGGGGCCTAGACTGGGAAAGAATGAGGAAGGGAGGAGGTATAGAGTTTGGAAGGTCAGCAGAGGCTCCTGGGAGTGTGAGAGAGGGGACAGCAGCCCAGAGGCTGAAGGGAGGGAGGTACAGGCAGGGTGGTTGGGCAGCTTCCCCAGGACTCTTAGATGCCAGGCATTCCGCTTTCACATTCCGGGTACATCTGGTATGAATTCCAAGCTGTCTGCCGGCCCCTCCATGTCTGAACTTTGTTCCAAGTTCCAAGCCCCGCCCCCACAGTTCCAACGCATGAATCAGCAGGAAAAGCCGGGCCCAGCAGCATGGCCCAGAGAGGGGGCTGGGGGCGTGGCAGGCTTGAGGGCTGTGAGCCGGGGAGGGCGGGTCTGTGCTGACAGTCAGTCCAAGGGCATGGACTATGCCAGCTTGAGGGGCCAAGGCAGTCTTGCCTTGGGATTTCTGCACTCAGGGGGTAGGAAAGATTGGAGGGGGTGGGTGGGGTTCAAATTCCAAAACCTTCTTGGGAGGCATGAACTTTGTGGTTATCTTCCTTTCCCTAGATGACCAGTCCAACTCTGTCTGACTCCCCTGTCTCATAGGGCCCTGTTCAGCCCACAGGACTCAGCAGCTGCTAAGAGTCTGTGCCAAGCAGGTGCCCTTGGCTGCAGGGCGGGGTGGGCCCAGGGCACTGACCCTCTGACCAGCTGCTCCAGCAACCCTTTGGCACTCTGACAGCTCCTAGCTGACAGCTAGGATGACAGGCCAAATGATTTGGAGGCTGGAACTAGGGCCGAAAAGAGGTGGGGGCGATAGCCTAGCTGGAGGCCACAGGGAGGGGCCAAGAGTTGGCCGGGAGGTGGGAAGAGAGGGAGCCCAGTGATGACTAACCCAGGAGCCCCACCCAGCCAGCCGGCTTCCCAGGCGGTCAGGGCCAGGCCTGGGCTAGGGGCCTCACAACCGGACAGGCTGGGGGGAGGTGCAGAGGTGACCTTCTCTCAGCCCAAGACGGTCAGTTAGTGTGGGGATGGGGGGGTTAGAGTTTCCAGGCCCTCCTCTTGCCCGCTTTCCCCCGCCCAACCGCTGTGAAACCCTAACCTTTGGGTTGCATAAGGCCCCCCCGCACCACCGCCCCCTACTCCTCTCCCCTCCCCCCTTACATAACATCCCCTGGAGGGAATGAGAGGAGGGGCCGGCCCGCCCAGCGACCCCTTCCCTGCCAGGGCGCCGAAGTGGCCCTGACCCAGTGAGCGCCAGTAGAGGCAAAGCACCTCCCCACTACCCACTCCGTCCAGATTCTCGCCAGGCAAAATAGTCGGCTCCTGTATTCCCAGACCAGAGGGCGCCTAGGTTAACCGCCCCTGGCCCTCCGGCCCCTAGTCCTCCTTCTCTAGCTACTTCACCAAACCTTCCGCCACAACTGTCCCGGATTCTTTCTTTAAAGCTCCTGACACACTACTCCGACCAGTCCAGGCCCCTGTCCCCCAGAGCGCCTCTGCCCCCGCCGCCCCCTCTTCTCCTCCCCCGGAAAGGCAGGGTGTGGCCGTCAGAACCCTACTTTCACTCATCACCCTGTTACTAGGGTTTCCCCCTGTGTGCCCGGGTCGCCAGCTCACACCCACCTGGTGCTGGGTGTGGGGGTTGTTGAGGGTAAGGGAGCAAATCACTGCGTCAGATCCCCACGGCCGGCGGCGCTGTCTCTTCCCAGCGCCCAGCACACACCGGCTCCAGTCTCCGATCAGCTGGCGGCGTCGTGACGCACAAGCTGTGATTGCACCGCCCAGGGCCAATCACCGCCCACTGCTGGGCAACGTGACCACTCCCACTCGGGGGCGCCAGCGCTTCGCTCTGATCCCGCCTCTCCCGACACCTAGACTCTGATTGGCAAGGAGGCCGCCCCTTCGCTTAGCAAAATTGCACTAAGCCACGCCCTCCAACTCACAAGCTGGCCAATAAATGAAAAGGTGTGGCCAGCCCCAGCGTAAGCGACTTGCTTAGAAAAGCACTACGTCAAACCAGAGTCCTAAAGAGCAGAAGAAAGTAAAGGCGTGTGTGTTTGCAGTGCATACTGGTTAACGTAGTTCTTGGTCGGCTACCCTCGTTCCCAGAATCCAGCGCGCTGTGTGAGTTGGCATTTTTAAACTGATCTCTGAATCCATCCCGGTGAAGTCCTTAAAGGGCTATAGCCCTTTTTGGAGGTATGAGTGCACGACCCTTAAACTGACTCGCTGCCCTCCACAGGAAGTTGTAACTTTCTAAGGAAAGGTGGGGCAGGGGAAATAGCGGGAGAGGGCAATATTGAAGATTGATCTCAGCCGCCAGGGCAGTAGCAGCAAGTCTACCGTCGGAAAGCACTCCTGAGGGCTTTTGGGAAAGGGAGGATCGCTCACCTCGTTCAGTCCCAGCCTTCACTGGCCAGACCTAGTCCAACTCTCAGGGGCCCTTCCCAACCAGGGGAGCCAGTGGCAGTAGAGCCCCAGAACCTCTTAAGAGACTCCTAACAAAAGATTCATTTGGCACAATCCTCACCTTAGGGTAGAAGGAAGGCTCTGGTCAGAAATTAAGGAATGGGCCATGCCAAAGTGCAACTAATCACCCAAAGAACCTATGATTGATCCCCACCCCCATACCCATTCTGTCCCGCCTTCCAAAGCTCTTCACTTACTCAGGCCTACTTAGGGAAGAGATTTTAAAGGTGGAGACCAATGAGGAGGCTGCTCCTTCTCCACGGACCAATCAGAACCTTAGAGGTGCGGGGGATGGGCAAAAACTGAAATGAACCCAATGACTTGGCAAAAGCTGCAGCAGATCTGCTTTTTTAAAGGAGCAAGCCTAGGACCTAGCCCATCCCATCACTTGCCCCCTCCACTAGCACTAAAGAGAAATGGGGGCCCATGACTTTTCTATAAGCTCCACATTGGGGGTGATGGTAACTGAGCCTGAGAGATGAGCCATAAGCTCCACATTGGGGGTGATGGTAACTGAGCCTGAGAGATGAGCCTGGAGCGTGAGATAGTACTTTCTGTGTTAAGTAAGGTCTCTGCGAGGTAATTGTTATGGATCCTTGAAGCTCCAGAATTCTGAGCCCTTGTTCAGAACATTGTGCCTTTAAGGAAACTTCCTGTCTTCCGCCCCAGTAACAGCTGATTGTTGGAAAGTGTGACCTCAGGGGACGAATCAGCTGTTACCACATCCTCCTCTTTGCCTGCCCTCCTCCATCCCTTTATCCACCCCCACTACCCCTCCCCCGCGGGTGGTGAGGGAAAGAAATGGAACCCTAAATATGGGGGACTTGATTGTATGATCTTTCCTCTCCCTCATCACTCCTGGACTGTCTCTCCACCCCCACTTGCTCCTTAATTCTTAGGTTCTGAGCTTGGAACGGAAGGTATTTCCTGTCAGCACAGTCAGCTCAGACTCACCCTCCCATGTATGGGGGGAGGCCAGTGTGGAGAAACCCAGAGTGGTGGCTGGCTGGGTGTGTGGGTGCTCCAGGAACAAGTACTGGGGACAATACACAGAAGCTGAGGACCAAGTCTAGGGAAAAGGTTTGCCAGGGAAAGCAAACCTGGGAATCAGAACCCTGCTTCCCAGGCCAGCTGCCTCCTACTCTCTACTCAAGCTGCTTTATCCCCAAACAGAGGTCTGCTGAGGGAGTCCTCTTGGTTTGTCCATTCACTTCACTTCTAACTGTTCTCAGATGCTGATGCCGGCTGCACCTTTTTTTACTTTCACCAGTACCCTGCCCACATGTCCACCTCCCACAGTGGTGCTAATGTGGAGCTACTCAAAGACTGCAGGTGGACACATTGGCCCCAGAAGCCTGGGGAAGTCCTGCAGGAAGACCCAGGAAAATATTCTGCCCCAACCTTGAGTTGGGAATCAGGGTCACTCCAGGACAAGCTTAGTGTGAAGTCCCAGCACTGACTTGGCAAGGCTGGGAGAAACTGAGCAGGGCCTTGGCCAAGCTTGGAAGAACGAGAAGTCTCACCAGCTGCCCCCACTCTCCATGATCCTGAGCATAGAAATCCCATTCCCTTCCCACTCAAGGCCCTTGGGGTGCCCCTTTTCCATTTGTCCTGCTCATTAACCACGCCCTAGCCCTCACCCAGGCCAAAAGCCCAGGTTTGAGTCC
>NW_003852540.1:4242054-4243442 GCF_000181295.1 Otolemur garnettii | reverse complement strand
TGTAGTCCCAGCTACTTGGGAGGCAGAGGCAGGAGAATCGCTTGAGCCCAGGAGTTGGAGGTTGCTGTGAGCTATGATGTCACAGCACTCTATCCAGGGTGACAGCTTGAGGCTCTGTCTCAAAAAAAATAAAAAATTTTAGATTCTTGGGACTGGGTGCAGTGGCTCATGCCAGTAATCCTAGCACTCTGGGAGGCCAAGGCAGGTGGATTGCTTCAGCTCAGGAGTTCAAGACCAGCCTGAGCAAAAGAGAGACACCCCTTCCCCCCATCTCTACTAAAAAAATAGAAAAATTAGCCGGGTGTTGTGGTGGGCACCCGTAGTCCCAGCTACTTGGCAGGCTGAGGCAAGAGGGCCCAAAAGTTTGAGGTTGCTATGAGCTATGAAGCCACAGCACTCTACCCTAGGGTGACAGAGTGACTCTCAAAAAAAAAAAATAGATTCCTAGGTATCACTCTGAATGAAAGTACCCCTAAAGTTTGAAAACCACTGTACTCAGGCTCAGATCGAGGTAGGTGTTGATGCCTCAGAAATCTCGGTGCACTAATGCCCCTCCATTGCAAGGACATCTCTATTCTAGGGAAGGAAAGAATTGCCAGAGATAAAGTTACAAACACTCAAGGTCACTGCTGCAGTGTGAAGCCAGCACCACCAGAGGGCAGGGTACATGCAGAGTTGTAGAAAGAAAAAGTAATCCCTGCTCAGTGTAGGTAAACTAAGACTAGAGCAAAGACCACCTCAGCCCAGTTCTATTGGTACTAACAAGTGGGCACTACTTCCTGACCATCAAAACACATTCACTGGTTTCAGGTTCTTAGATCAAAGTTGGAGATGAGAGATTGTCACAGAGCACCTCACTTCCCAGGTGCAAAAACAATAGTGCACAGCTAAGGAGTACAAAGAACACTGGTTTTAGAATAGGATAGACCTAGGTTTGAATCCTTGAGCAAGTTACCTAAGATGATCAATCAGCTTTCTCATCCTAAAAAACTGGGACTTAAAAATATTTTCTTGGCTCCACACCTGTAGCTCAGTGGCTGGGGCACTGGCCCCATACACCGGAGCTGGGGCTGCCAAACAATGACAATTGCAACCAAAAAATAGCTGGGCATTGTGGTGGGCACCTGTAGTCCCTGCTACTTTGTAGGCTGAGGCAAGAGAATCACATAAGCCCAAGAGTTGGAGGTTGCTGTGAGACTCTGTCTCCAAAAAAAACCCTGAATCTTCTTTTTTTGTTTTTTGTTTTTTTGAGACAGAGCCTCAAGCTGTCCCCCTGGGTAGAGTGCAGTGGCTTCACAGCTCACAGCAACCTCCAACTCCTGGGCTCACGTGAGTCTCCTGCCTCAGCCTCCCAAGTAGCTGGGGCCACAGGCGCCTGCCACAACGCC
>NW_003852540.1:4232123-4241024 GCF_000181295.1 Otolemur garnettii | reverse complement strand
CACCTTAGGTGTATGTGGCTGGCGCCTTAGCCGCTTGAGCCACAGGCGCCGAGCCTGGACAGCTCTTGATTATCACCTGTAAAATATAAACAGTAATAACTGTGCTCCTTACCTCACAGAGCATTGTGAGAGCCAAATGGAATGTTACTGATGAAGTGCTGAGGAAAATTAAAAATCTTCGTTTGGAACGTGGCACGGAGCCGCTTAAGGGACTCTATGTCAAAAGGCCCAGCTCTGTCCCAGATTGTGTAATTAACACTTTTCTTAAAAGTTGACATTTCTGGAAAAAGCCTCCTTAGACCCGAGTTCTGGTGGGTACAGGGAGGGGAGAAGTCAGCAGCCCTCCCCCGCCCCCCAGCAGGGCCCACTGGAGCCCCTTCCAGCCCCTGGAGGGAGCAAAGACCCGACCAAGCCAGAGCGGAGCAATGAGCTAGAAGACCCTAAGACCCTCGGGTGGTAGCGCGGGCAGGAAGCAGAGTCCCGCCCGGCGCTTCTGAGCCACGTGCGGTTGTTTCCGTGTCGGGGCGATCACGTGACCCGCATCAGCTGACCAGTCACGGTGGAACCCGGCGCTGGCGCCCTGCAGCCCTTGCCCCGCCGCGCCCTGAGCGCAGGACCCTATGGAGGGGTAAGAGTGCCCTTCGCACGCCCCTCCTCTGTCGCCAGCTCTCCCCTGCTACCTCCACCCCACTCCTTGTCCCTTGCCCCTCTCAACTCCCGCGGTCTGACACCCCGGAAGCCATCGTGAGGAGGGCCGTGGCTAGGCTCAGCCCCGCGCTGCCCCCCGGCGGCCAGGAGGAGATGGCTCAGGGGAGCAGGGGGCGGGAAGTCCCTCTTACCACCAGGGCCGAGGGCTGGCACCCGCCCCCAAGCCCAGACATGGAGGAGCTGCTCCGGAGCGTGGAGAGGGACCTAAGCATCGACTCCCGGCAGCTGGCTCCTGCTCCGGGGGGCACCCACGTGGTGGCCTTAGTGCCCACGCGCTGGCTGACCAGTCTCCGAGAACGCCGGTTGCCCCTGGGACCCTGCCCCCGGGCAGAAGGCCTGGGCGAAGCGGAAGTCAAGACTCTACTGCAACGCTCAGTGCAGAGGCTGTCCCCGGGCTGGACGCGCGTGGAGGTGCATGGTCTGAGGAAACAGAGGTTGTCCTATCCGTTGGGCGGGCGCCTGCCCTTTGAGGAGGGGTCTTGCAACCCTGAGACCCTCACTCGCTTCATGCAAGAGGTGGCAGCCCAGAATTATCGCAACTTGTGGCGACATGCATACCGCACTTATGGGCAACCCTATAGTCATAGTCCTGCACCCTCAGCTGTTCCTGCTCTGGACTCAATAAGACAGGCTCTGCAGGGGGTATATGGTTGCTCCTTCCAGCCAGTGGGTGAAGCTGCTCAATGCTTGTCATCTCCCAGAGATGGCCCCTGTCCCTCTCAGGGCAACTCCACCTGCCCCAGTCTTTTGAGAGTGGAGGCTCTGCTGGAGTCTCCAGAGATGCTGTACGTGGTACATCCTTATGTGCAGTTCTCTCTGCATGATGTGGTCACCTTCAGCCCTGCCAAGCTGACCAACAGTCAAGCCAAGGTGCTCTTCATTCTTTTCCGTGTGCTGAGGGCCATGGATGCCTGTCACCGCCAGGGGCTAGCCTGTGGGGCCCTGTCTTTGCACCACATTGCTGTGGATGAGAAGCTTTGTAGTGAGCTCCGACTAGACCTGAGTGCTTATGAGAGACCCAAAGAGGATGAGAATAAGGAGACCTCTGTAACAAGGGATGAAACAGGCGTGAAGTCTAGAGAGGAGGGGCAAGGGGGACCTGGGCTTCTCCCCTGGCAGGAAGAACTTAGGGGGCTTGTGTTAGATTGGGTCCATGGCCGCATCAGCAACTTCTACTACCTCATGCAGCTGAATCGTTTGGCAGGTCGGCGGCCCGGGGACCCCAACTACCACCCAGTTTTGCCCTGGGTGGTGGACTTTACCATGCCCCACGGGCGCTTCCGAGACCTGCGCAAGTCTAAGTTCCGTCTCAACAAGGGGGATAAGCAACTGGACTTCACATACGAGATGACACGGCAGGCATTTGTAGCAGGTGGGATGGGTGGTGGAGAGCCACCTCATGTTCCTCACCACATCTCAGATGTGCTCTCAGACATCACGTACTATGTGTACAAGGCTCGGCGCACTCCCCGCTCGGTACTCTGTGGACATGTCCGAGCACAATGGGAGCCCCATGAGTATCCAGCTAGCATGGAGCGCATGCAGAACTGGACCCCTGATGAGTGTATCCCTGAGTTCTACACCGATCCCTCCATCTTCTGCTCTATTCACCCTGACATGCCTGACCTGGATGTGCCATCCTGGTGCAGCTCCAACCAGGAGTTTGTGGCTGCTCACCGAGCACTGCTGGAGAGCCGTGAGGTGTCCCAGGACCTGCATCACTGGATCGACCTCACCTTTGGCTACAAACTCCAGGGTAAGGAGGCTGTAAAGGAGAAGAATGTGTGTTTGCACCTGGTGGATGCCCACACTCACCTGACCAGCTATGGTGTGGTGCAGCTCTTTGATCAGCCACACCCTCGGCGCCTGGCTGGGACTCCTGCCCTCACCGCCGAGCCTCCACTCATCCCCAAGCTGTTTGTCCAGACCATCCAGGAGACCACAGGCCGAGAGGACTTCCCAGGACAGCTTCCAAATGGGGTGGGTCAGCTGGTTTTAGAGGCCATGCCCTGTGAGGCTGGCTGGACCAGAGACAGGCCTATAGCAGGGGAAGATGATTTGGAACAGGCTACAGAAGCTCTGGATTCAATCTCCCTTGCTGGGAAGGCAGGTGACCAGATGGGTGCCTTCTCCAGTCAAGCTACCCCTGGCCTCCTGCCTTTTTCAGTGGCCTCAGCCTCCCGAGTAGGCCGCAGGAATAAAGCTACTGGGGCAGAACTTGGGGAGGGTGAGGAGGGGAAGGTCCTTCTTCCTGAGGGGTTCAATCCCCTACAGGCTCTGGAAGAGCTGGAGAAAATGGGCAACTTCTTGGCCAAAGGCCCAGGGGGCCCATTGGAGGTGCCTGAGCAATCCCAGGTACAGTCAGCTGTGCAGCTGCGGGACCTCTTCCATCGGGACATGCAGGCACTGGGTGTCCTGTTGGCTGAGATGGTGTTTGCCACAAGGGTCCGGACACTGCAGCCTGACGCACCTTTGTGGATACGTTTTGAGGCTGTTCGGGGACTCTGTATGCGCCACCCCAAAGAGATCCCTGTGTCTTTACAGCCCATGCTGGACACACTCCTGCAGCTAGGTGGATCTGAAGTTCCCACAGTAGCAGAAAGGGGCAGGCTGGACCCACTGTTTGAGTATAGGCCTGTCTCCCAAGGATTGCCCCCACCCTGCCCAGCCCAACTCCTCAGTCCCTTCAGCTCTGTGGTTCCCTTCCCGCCATACTTCCCAGCGCTGCACAAGTTCATCCTCTTGTACCAGGCAAGGCGTGTGGAAGACGAGGCCCAGGGACGGGAACTGGTGTTTGCTCTGTGGCAGCAACTGGGTGCAGTGCTGAATGACATCACCCCAGAGGGCCTGGAGATCCTGCTACCCTTTGTGCTGTCACTCATGTCTGAGGAACACACTGCTGTATACACAGCTTGGTACCTATTTGAACCTGTTGCCAAGGCACTGGGCCCCAAAAATGCCAATAAGTACCTCCTGAAGCCCCTTATTGGTGCCTATGAGAGCCCCTGCCGGCTACACGGCCGCTTCTACCTGTACACTGACTGCTTTGTGGCCCAGCTGATAGTGCGGCTGGGCCTACAGGCTTTCCTTGTCCACCTGCTGCCGCATGTCCTGCAGGTGCTGGCTGGTGTGGAGACCTCCCCGGAGGAAAGCAAGGGCCTGGTGGGAACCGCTGAGGATGAAGAAAGTGGGCTTCCAGGGACTGGGTCTGGCTCCTGTGCTTTTGGGGAGGAGATTCAAATAGATGGGGAGCCTGTCACTGCCTCAGGCCTGGGGCTCCCAGACTATATGTCTGGCGTCAGCTTCCATGACCAGACTGACCTCCCTGAGACAGAGGACTTCCAAGCTGGGCTCTACGTGGCTGAGTCTCCACAGCCCCAGGAACCTGAGGCTGTGAGCCTAGGGCGGCTAAGTGACAAGAGCAGCACCAGCGAACCCTCCTTGGGCGATGAGCGGGCTGCAGATGAGGGTGGTGCCCCTGTGGACAAGAGCAGCCTCAGGTCAGGCGACAGCAGCCAGGACTTGAAGCAAAGTGAGGGCTCAGAGGAAGAAGAGGAGGAGGAAGAAGGCTGCGTGGTGTTGGAGGAGGAGGAAGAGGGGGAGCCAGATGAGGTCACCGTGGCATCTGATCTCACTCTGTCTGACACAGTGCTGTCTATGGAGACAGTTGTGGCCAGTGGCAGTGGGGGAGATGGGGAGGAAGAGGAGGAACAGCTATCTGAGCAGTCAGAAGGCAAAGAACAGAAGATCCTCCTTGGTAAGTTCCCAGGTCTGGTAGGTATTGGTCAAACACTCTTTTGTATGTCCCTCAATATTTGCTGAGCATCTACTCTGCACCAATTAGTGGATCAAGCCAGATCTGCATGCCACACAGATGTAGGCCTGCCTTTATGTTGCTCACATCTAGCAGGGGAGACGCCACAGTGCAGATGACCCTATTCAAATGTAATACACTATAAAGAACGTGGCTAGGTTGCTATGAGAGAATGGAAATGGTGCTTTTAGATCTGTTTTTTAGGGATCAGAGAAGGATTTCTTTTTTTTTGAGACAGAGTCTCACTTTGTTGCCCTTGGTAGAGAGCCGTGATGTCACAGCTCACAGCAACCTCCAACTCTTGGGCTTAAGCAATTCTCTTGCCTTAGCCTTCTGAGGAGCTGGGACTACAGGCACCCGCCACAGTGCCCGGTTATTTTTTTTTTGCAATTCTCATTGCTGTTTTAGCTGGCCAGGGCAGGTTCAAACCCGCCACCCAAAGAAGGCTTCCTTGAAAGTAGAGACAATTGAAATTCAAGTAGCAGTAGAAAGTAGGTAGCAAAAGTGATAGGGTCTGAAGTAGGGAAGAGCATTCCAGGTTGAGGGAACAGCATAAACGAAGCTCTGAGGTTGTCATGGTCTGTTAAAAAAGAGAAGCAATAAAAGGTCAACATGGTTATACTGAGCGTGCACAGGGAAGAGAGGCCAAGGGAAGGCTAGGGCCCAGCCAGGCCTCATTAAGAAGCTTGGGAATGGTTTGGCGCCTGTGGCTCAAGTGGCTAAGGCGCCAGCCACATAGGGTTCGAATCTAGTCCAGGCCCACCAAACAACAATGATGGCAGCAACCAAAAATAGCTGGGCGTTATGGCAGATGCCTGTGGTCCCAGCTACTTGGGAGGCTGAGGCAGGAGACTCGCTTGAGCCCAGGAGTTGGAGGTTGCTGTGAGCTGTGATGCCACGGCACTCTACCCAGGGGGACAGCCTGAGGCTCTGTCTCAAAAAAAAAAAAGAAGCTTGGGAAGACTCTTTAAGAGGGTGGCCTTCCTGCAAGTTATGCCTGAGGAGAGGAACCTGGAGCAGAGTCCCACAAGCTGGGGCCTGGGCTCCCCTGCCACTGCTATGTGTAGGTGGTGGTATAGGATGGCTAGGCTTAGGCTAGGCTCCTTGGCACAGCAGCAGCCAAAGTGGACGAGGTGGGGTGGGAGGAGTGAGGAACCCTGTTATCTGATGAGCTCAGTACCTGCTCTCGCCCTGCAGATACAGCCTGCAAGATGGTCCGCTGGCTGTCTGCCAAGCTTGGCCCCACAGTGGCCTCTCGCCATGTGGCCCGGAACCTCCTCCGCCTGCTGACTTCTTGTTATGTTGGTAAGGCCCGTGATCAGTGCTAGAGTTAGCTTCCTTCTGGACCCTCTCCCCATCTTCAGCCCTCTCTAGGAGTTCCTTCCCACCCCCACTTCAAACCTCCTTCCGGCCTGGTCCTGGGTCCTAGTTTATAAGCTTCTTCCTTCCTTGGGAAGGGGCTGGGCGGATTCTGAGCTAGAGTGAGCTAGAAGTAGCTTCCACAGTCCAGCTGCCTGTGGAAGGGCAAGCTGCCTCTTGTTCTTGCTTGCTACTCAAGGAAAGTGACCTTTCCTTGACAGGGCCCACTCGGCAGCAGTTCACAGTGAGCAGTGGCGAGAGTCCCCCGTTGAGTGCTGGCAACATCTACCAGAAGAGGCCGGTCCTGGGTGACATAGTGTCAGGCCCCGTGCTCAGCTGCCTTCTCCACATTGCCCACCTGTATGGAGAGCCTGTTCTTACCTACCAGTACCTGCCCTACATCAGCTACCTGGTCAGTCACTGGTTTGGTGGGCCTGAGGGTGGGGAGGCTAAGGGCCAGCCCAGTGTCTTTGGGGTACCAGGGCTTCCATGGGCTAGCCTGGCACTGATGTACCTTGTGGCCCCAGGTGGCCCCAGGTAGCACCTCAGGCCCCAGCCGACTGAACAGCCGTAAGGAGGCAGGGTTGTTGGCTGCGGTGACCCTGACTCAGAAGATCATCGTGTACCTCTCAGACACCACGCTCATGGACATCCTGCCCCGGATCAGCCACGAGGTCTTGCTGCCTGTGCTTGGCTTCCTCACATCCCTTGTCACAGGGTAGGCCCCTATCCCTTCACCAGAGTGGGCCCAGCTCAGCTGAGGGGCTGCAGAGCTTAGGGAAGAGGAAGCAACACAGGGTTGGGGAACAAGAGTCCTGGTTCTGGGGGTAGTGCCAGTGGCTCAAAGGGGTAGGGCGCTGGCCCATATGCCAGAGGTGGTGGGTTCAAACCCAGCCCCGGCTAAAAACTGGAAAAAAAAAAAAAAAGAGTCCTGGTTCTGAGCAGGCCAGGGTCTCAGTGTCCTCATCTGGTTTGGATCAGTTTGCCTTAGAGCTCCCTTTTGTTTAAGACTTTGAGTAGATTCTGATTGAGTCCTACAGAGTAGGGGCCAGGACTCATGAACTCTGTTTCTAGATTCCCAAGTGGGGCCCAGGCCCGGACTGTCCTGTGTGTGAAGACCATCAGCCTTATCGCCCTCATCTGCCTGCGCATTGGACAGGAAATGGTCCAGCAGCACCTGAGTGAGCCTGTGGCCACCTTCTTTCAAGTCTTCTCTCAGCTATATGAGCTTCGGCACCAGGTTGGCAGACCTGCCTGGCTGGGCTGGGCCAGGGTGGAAGCTGTGTACTCGGCTGACTCCCTGGGCCTCCTGCCAACAGGATCTGAAGTTGGATCCCGCAGACCGCAGTGAGGGCCTGCTGCCAGAGGTGGCCTTCTCTGATGGGCAGCAGCGGCCAGTGGACCCTACCCTGCTGGATGAGCTGCAGAAGGTGTTCACCTTGGAGATGGCATACACAATCTACGTGCCTTTCTCCTGCCTGTTGGGTACTGCCCCATCTCATTCCCTTGCACAGCTTTTGTAGCTGTCTCCTCCCTCAAGAGGAACCATTCTCTACCCTTCCCCCAGAGTCAGCAGTGGGTTTTAAGCACAGTTTTTTTGGTCAGAGCAAAGGGCTTTGGCCTCAGACCCATATAAATAGGGACTGAGCATTAGCCAGCAAGAGGGGTGCAGGAGCTGGCCAGCTGTGTCCATGGGAAGGGCAGGGGAGTCAGGTTGACGTACAGTGGTCTCCAGGAGCCATCTGAGAGGAAACGAGTGTGGCCTGCTCTTTATGTAGCTTCCCCCATGCACTACTCACTGTGCTAAGCATATCCAGGTGTCATCTCCCTGAATAGGATGCACAGCCCTGTGATTAGATGTATTGTCATCCCTCCACTGAAATCTAAGCTCTGAGAGGGCAGGTCATCGTCTGTCTTGTTCACTATTCTATTTCTGATGCTCAGCAGGGTGTCTGGCACACATAGAAGAAACTCATGTGTGCATACTGACTGAACGAGAGCACATTTTTTTACTGGAGAGGAAACTGAGGCTCAGAGATGAAGAGTTACTTGCCCAGTGTTGCACAGCCAATACCTTCCCCCTCTTCTGTGGTTCCCAAGCCTTTGGATGGGTGGTAACAGCCACCTGCCATCTTCCCTGATCTTTGGACCTCTCCCACTCCCATCCAGGCGACATCATCCGGAAAATCATCCCCAACCACGAGCTGGTTGGGGAGCTGGCGGGGCTGTATTTGGAAAGCATCAGCCCGAGCAGTTGCAATCCTGCCAGCATGGAGCCCGCTGTGCCCAGCTCCAGCCCTGAGTGGGACTCTCAGGGTGGAAGCTGCCCCCAGGATGACGGCCACTCAGGGACCTTTGGGAGTGTCCTGGTGGGGAATCGCATACAGATCCCCGGTGACTCTCATTCAGAGAACCCCGGGCCACTGGGTTCCATCTCAGGGGTGGGTGGTGGAGGCCTTGGCAGCGGAAGTGAGGACAACGCCCTGAAGCGGGAGCTGCCACGGAGCGCCCATGGGCTGAGCGGGAACTGGCTGGCGTATTGGCAGTATGAGATTGGTGTGAGCCAGCAGGACGCCCACTTTCACTTCCACCAAATCCGCCTGCAGAGCTTCCCAGGCCACTCAGGGGCTGTCAAGTGTGTGGCACCCCTGAGCAGTGAGGACTTCTTCCTGAGTGGCAGCAAGGATCGTACTGTGCGCCTCTGGCCACTGTACAATTATGGGGATGGTACCAGTGAGACAGCCCCACGTCTTGTCTATGCCCAACACCGTAAGAGTGTCTTCTATGTGGGCCAGCTTGAGGCCCCACAGCATGTGGTGAGCTGTGATGGGGCTGTGCACGTCTGGGACCCCTTCACAGGTGAGCGGGCCCAGGTGAGGCCTGTTCTGTTGTTGCTCTCCTGTGCCACCAGGCCTCTGGAAAAGGAACCTGAGGGTGGGGGTGTAATGATTTGTAGTTTGGGGAGACCCAGTGAGGCTGCACAGAGGAGCAATTAGGGCTTAGAATCTTTTTTTTTTTTT
>NW_003852540.1:4222090-4231879 GCF_000181295.1 Otolemur garnettii | reverse complement strand
ATCACAGCTCACAGCAACCTCTAACTCCTGGGCTCAAGTGATTCTCCTGCCTCCGCCTCCCAAGTAGCTGGGACTACAGGCGCCCGCTACAATGCCTGGCTATTTTTTGTTTGCAGCTGTTGTTTGGCGGGCCCAGGCTGGATTTGAACCCACCAGCTCAGGTGTATGTGGCTGGCACCTTAGCCGCTTGAGCCATAGGCACCAAGCTCCTGTCATTATTGTTTTACCTGGCCCGGGCCAGGTTCAAACCTTCCAGCCTCAGTGTATGTGGCCAGTGCCCTACCCACTGAGCTATGGGTGCCACCAGGGCTTAGAATCTTTTAGACTTGAGTTTGAATTGGCTCCACCAGCTTACTTGCTGAGTGACTTTCAGCAAGCATCAGTTTTTCCATCTGTAAAATGAGAATCAGAAAAGCTGGTTTAGAAGATAATGTACATAGGGGTTTGGTTTAATGTGTAGCACATACTACATCTTTGGTAAATGGTTGCTTGATTACTTTTTGACATCACTGTAGGGAAAAATGTGACTTAAAAGGGAAGGGGACGGAGTAATATTGGGACAGAGAGAGGGAGGTGGCCTTGGGTCATGGGTGCTGTCTGAAGAAAGGAAGTTGCTCTGGGGATGGGAACCTGGCCTAGCCATGGAAGCAGAAGGGTGGGAAAGTCATGAGACTTCTGTAGCATTTTCTGAGGATCCCTGGGGGGTGGGAGGTAGGTATGGGGTAAGTCCAGGGACTAGAATGCCAAGGTTCTTCTTCAGCTGCTGGGACCCCAGATCCACTGTGCCTTCTCTTCCCAGGGAAGACCCTTCGTATTGTGGAGCCACTGGACAGCCGGGTGCCCCTGACCGCTGTAGCTGTCATGCCTGCCCCTCACACCAGCATCACTATGGCCAGCTCTGACTCTACCCTGCGCTTTGTGGACTGCAGGAAGCCTGGCCTGCAGGTCAGAGCGTGTCCAGTTCTCTAAGTATTGGCTCAGTTCTCTGGGGACCTGGCAGAGAAAAGGGACTCAAAATGTTCCTGCCACTTGCTAATTTCATTTGGAGACATATCACCCACAACAGCAAACCCTGGAGGATGGGACTCTGTCCTGTGATGGGGATGGGGTTCTGGGCTTTTCACTTAATGAAAGTGAAAGGCTCAAGCCTTCCAGGTTTGTGGGCTTGGGTAGTGAGCAAGACCTTTGGGAGAACAGGGTGGGGTGGGGGGTGATGCCTCAGCTCAGCCTCACTCTGTCTGCAGCATGAGTTCCGCCTGGGTGGCGGGCTGAACCCTGGGCTTGTCCGCTCCTTGGCAGTCAGCCCCAGCGGCCGTAGCGTTGTGGCTGGCTTCTCCTCCGGCTTCATGGTTCTCCTGGATACCCGCACAGGCCTAGTTCTTCGAGGCTGGCCAGCCCATGAGGGGGACATCCTGCAGATCAAGGTAACAAGCTAGGTTCCCTTCTCTTCCTCACTGCCCAGCCCCTTGTTAGGGCTTACCTGCCCAGGGACAGGCTTGAGCTGGTCTCCCCTACATCTTGTCAAGGGCTGATGGGCTGTTGGCCCTCCTGGGCCAACTCAGGAGACAGGCCACAGAGGTGGGAGCTGGGGGCAAAGCCGACCCTGCTGCTCATGGAGATGCTCTAATGAATAACTCTTGTCCATATTTATCTTGCTTGGAGGATCAGGGGTCAGGCCCTGTCCATGACCCAGTTTAGGTTAAATAAAGCTCAGCCAGGAGGCTGTTTACTGCCCCAGGCCACTGAGCAGAGTCCATGCCCCCTGTTGGGCTGCCCTTGTGGGGGCAGGAGCAAAGCTGACCAAGGGAACCCTCTGCCATTCTCAATCTTAGGCCTCAGGGAGCTTCTCTGGGAGGGACAAGAAAGGAGGATAAGGGCTACTTGTGGGAGGATTTCTGAAGGCAACTGGGCCTCTTCTCCCCGGCTTGGGTAGGAGACAGCGGACCTACATTGCCAAACTGAGGGCTGCTCCCTCCAGGGCCCAGGTGCCTGTAGATTCTGACTTTCCAAGAAAGTGTCAGGAGGGCTCTGGGGTCAGCCTGGGTGTTAATCCTGGCTCTGCTACTGACTGGCTCCCTGACCTTTGTATGATTACTTAACTTCTCTAAGCCTCAGTTTTTTCTCTGTAAAATGGGGACAGTGGCAGCATCTACTTCATGTGTTTATTGCAAAGATTTTTTTTAAAGGAAGATTAGTGGCTCAGCGCCTGTGGCTCAAGTGGCTAAGGCGCCAGCCATATACACCTAAGGTGGAGGGTTCGAATCCAGCCCGGGCCTGCCAAACAACAATGACGGCTGCAACCAAAAGATAGCCGGGTGTTGTGGTGGATGCCTGTGGTCCCAGCTACTTGGGAGGCTGAGGCAGGAGTTGGAGGTTGCTGTGAACTGTGATGCTACAGCACTCTACCCAGGGGATCAGCTTGAGGCTCTGTCTCCAAAAAATAAATAAATAAATAAAGGAAGATTAGTAAGAAATGTTTATTTTCAAATACACTGTACATGGGGAGAATCACAACAAGAGTGATTACCCCTGTTGTGAAGAATTAATGCGATCTAGCACAATGCCTGCACACAGTTAGTTCTCCAATTAGTGTTGACGGGGTTATTGACGCTTAATATGTTACTATTAATCAACATTAATATGATGTGGGAGGGTGGCAGCCTGTCACTCACTCAGGATGGCCTGTCTTCCCTGAGAGAAGGGGGAAGAAATGGGAAGGCCTTGGGGGTATACAGGAGAGCCCAGACCCCTGCTGAGGATGTCCTCTCCCTGAACAGGCGGTGGAAGGCAGTGTCCTGGTCAGTTCCTCCTCTGACCACTCCCTGACTGTCTGGAAGGAACTGGAGCAGAAGCCCACGCACCACTACAAGTCAGCCTCTGACCCCATCCACACCTTTGACCTGTATGGCAGCGAGGTGGTCACTGGCACCGTGGCCAACAAGATTGGTGTCTGCTCCCTGCTGGAGCCACCCTCCCAGGCTACCACCAAGCTCAGCTCTGAGAACTTCCGTGGCACGCTTACCAGCCTGGCTTTGCTGCCCACCAAACGCCACCTTTTGCTGGGCTCAGACAATGGGGTCATCCGTCTCCTGGCATAGGCTGAGGCAGGAGCTGGCTGGGCAAGGGCAAGCAGACATCCCCTCCTTTACCCTTGTTCTCCTAGCAGCTCCCTTCAGGCAGGCCCCAGGCCTCATACCATGTGTACCCTCATGGCCTGCCAGATAGGGTGGGGGCATCCTGGCCCCTGAGCCACCAACATTGCCAGAAGGGGTCTCCATTCATGGCTTGGAAACATATTGCTCCTAACCAGCAGGAAGCAAGATGGAGAGCAGGAAAAAGTATCACTACTCTCATTTCCCCCCAGTTCTGCTCTCTGGGTCCACGTGGAGACAGAGAAGTTCCAGGAGGGGGAAGGGAGACTGGCCCTGCCCAGCCAACCTCCAGCCAACCTCCCAACTCCCCCTCCCCACTGGGCTTTTTCTGCCCCTGTCCCTAAAGGATGGGGAAGCTGCCCTAGTCCAGGACACTGATGGTGCTTGGACTCTAGCCTAAGAAGGGCTGGCCATGATCCAGGAGTTAAGGGCCTTGTTCTGGGATTTAGGTGTCCACTTATCCAGGCCCTGCCCAGTGTGGGAGCAGGAGGGAAAGAAAGGGTAGTATCAGGGAAGAGGAGGTGGGCTGGCCGGTGGTGCCTGCCAGAAGTGAACCCATGCCTTGTCTGCCCACCTCTAACCACAGTGTTTGTGCCTTGAGCTGAGGAGGCAGCCCCTGGGCCCAGAGCCTCTGAGACAAGGGGGTAAGAAGAATCATCTCTGCATCTTGGGCCTCTGCCAGGGTCCTCACATTCTGGAGTGGATATGAGGTCTGAGGGTTGGCTCCTGCTGCCTCCTCACTATTTGCAATAGATGTAAATATGATCAATAAATCCTTTGGAAGAGCCATGGAACAGAGTGTGGCTTGTCTTGATTGTGGAGGCAGGGCAGGGAAAAGTTGAGACTCAGGAGCTTCCAGGGCAGGGATGAGGGGGTGAGGAGGAGGGTAGGTAGGCAGCCTGATCACTGATTGCTCTCTGGGTGGCGCGGGGTACATGGCTTCTGGTTTGTGTGGCTCCAGGCCAGTTTCCAGAACCCTCACCCTTGGGTATGGTGAGGAGGCATTGTTCCTGAAGAGGTAAGACACTGGGAGAGTCTGTACCCCTCTGCATCTTTCCTCTCCCTACCCAGATTGAAAGCAGCCAACCAGGATCCTATGCTTATAAGGCTGGGGGTGGGCATCCTGTCCTGGCTTCTCTGTATAGCTTCCTGCAGCCTCCCTCTCTCCCCTTGGGAGGGGGAAAGGAAAGGACATTGGAAGTGGGCATCTGGATGTGACTCTAGGGCCAGCTCTGTGTCCTTCGGCAGATCATATATCCTCTCTGAACCTGACTGATTCAGGGATAATCCGTACCTCGTGGGGTCTCTGGAAGGCTTGACAGAGTGCCAGGCTCCTGTCCTTTCTGGATAGGCCCTCTTGGCTGGCTAGACCCAGCCTCCTCAACTCTGTCCTTCTGGGCTTTCTTTTTCCAGGCTCAGGTGGGACCCAAATCCATGGAGGTTCTGAGTGGCTATCTGAAGATTAGATGTGCTAGCGGGAAAGGGGCTTCTGGTCCCAATATCAATGTTTAACCGGATGTGCCAGTCAATATTTACCAGAAGAGAAAGCGATCTGAAGAGGGGTTGGCTAAGAGCAAAGGTCCTGGTGGGAAGGGAGGGCTTGACTGGGCTGGTTGGGGCCTGAACAGAGCACAGGGAGCACCCACGTAGGACCAGAGGAACATCGTGGGCGCAGCAAGGAGCTTGCAGAGGTATCAGTGGAGGGGTGGCACAGTCGGCTCCTTGGGCAGGAGGAGAGGTGGGAAGCTACCCAGCCTGGCTGAGGAGTTGGAACTGGATTTACTCAGGAAGCCTATAGTTTCCAGCCCCCCAGGGTTAGCATGGGGCTGGGGGACAGGGAGCTTTAGGAGAAGTCCCTCAGGGACTTGAAAAACTGGAGGCCTTTTCTTGCTAGGGAGCTTCGAATACCCATGTTGGAGTTCTGGCCCCTGGCCAAAGGCTGTTGTGTGTGATAGGAGGGATGGGGGTGATACAAAGATCTTCCAGAAGGATTGGCCTTGACATGGGGGTGGAGTGGAGGTGGCGGTGTAAGACATGCTCTGATAGATCCTCCTGAGACCAAGGTCTCCCCTTGCCCACCTGCCAGCCTAGCTTCCTAGAGCCAGCCTAGTACAAAGTAGGGGTTAAGGGCTGTGATTCTGCTAAGTCCAAAGGTGGCTCTGCTACTGGACAAAGCCACCTCACCACCCCTGCTTAGACCTTGGGGCCTCACAGTCCTGTCCATCCTGTGGACAACACCTGACCACCCTGGGAAAGGCTGGCCAAATGGACAACAGGTTGGATAGGAGCTCAGGTGGGAGCTCTACAGGGGAGGTTTCAGGGCAGGCTTCCTGGAGGAGGGAGCCTTAAGCTAGGCTGACCACACGATCAGTGGTATGCCAGGTACCAGGCATTGTTTTCAGGGTTTAGAAACACTCTTTTTTTGGACCTCACAATGTACATAAGAAGAGGTAGGGACTTTTGCCACTATTCCATAAGATGAGACAAAGGTCAAAGGGGTTAGGGATGCCCAAGGTCCTTTAGCAAGAGTCAGAGTCTGGATTCAGTTTCAAGTCTAACTCACAAGGCAAGCCCTTGAAAAATGAGGACTGTTTTTATTCTGATATTTCACCCCTTTTAACCAAAAAATTCTCAGTGCATGAAATGTGAAAAACCAGAAACTACAAATGGTTGTCAGAGGAGTCAAGGAGGCAGGCCCACTCCTCAGAAAAAAAACTCACTAAAAAAAACCACCACTCTAACCACCCTAATGTGCTTAGAGTGTGTGATCTAGTTCTGTAGTGGCTTTTACTTCTTGGCCATGCTGGCTCAGGACCTGGGCATGTCAGTGAACATGGTGGTGGTGATGGCGGTGGGGGCAGCCTGGCTGGGCCAGGAGCAGTGTCAGGAACTGAGGCTCCCTGTCTCCACGCAGGAACATGGCGCTGCTCTGGGGGCTCCTGGTGCTCAGCTTATCCTGCCTGCCAGGCCCGTGCTCGGTGGTGAGGCTGGGCTGAGGTCGGGGCAGGGGCGGGCAGTTGTGGGAGAGACCCGCAGGGCTGAGAGGAAGAGAAGCTCCTCTAGGGTTGAGGGCAGGTTTGGCTCCAAGAGGTGCCCTCCTATTCTTGTCCCTTTCTCAACAGTTCTCTCCTGTGAGCGCCCTGGAGGCCACCGGCCAGCAGGTACCTGGGAGTGAGAAGCCTGTGAGGGGGAGGAAGACCCCCGAGGTCTGGCCCATGGCTTGGGCGGGGTGGGGAGCTTGTGGGAAGGGTTGCTCTCCATCTGCTTCCTCCTTTTCGCAGTCAATTAATGGGCAGACCCAGGAGAAGGTGTCCCCGTTAACCCTCCTCAAGTTGGGCAACCAGGTACAACCAGGTGGGGATGGTGAAGAGTGGGCGGGGCCAGAGGGAGGCAGGCCAATCCGCAGGGGCAGGATAGGGGGCGTGGCCCTGAGGCTGAGGCTCTGGAGTTCGCAGACCAGAGGGACCAAAGTGGGAAGGACTACAGGAATAGAACAAATGCCCAGAATGCAGGTGCCCACTGTGTGACTCTTCCTCTCTCTTCAGGATGGGACAAGGTCCCAGGCACAGGGGCTATGAAAAAGACCTTCAACACAAGAGCCTGGAGCTGACCTCTTGACCTAACTGATCCTCATCTGTTCCTGCAGGTGCTGGGTGGCCAGACACTCTTGAAGATGTCCCCAGAAGTCTGCAAGGGATCTCCAACCCCAGAGCAGACCCACAGGCTGGCTCAGGCTATGATGGCCTTCACTGTTGACCTATTCTCCCTGGTGGCCCAAACATCCACCTGTCCCAACCTCATCCTGTCACCCCTGAGTGTGGTCCTGGCACTGTCTCAACTGGCACTAGGTACTGTGGCTGCAACAGAGTTGGGAGGCCAGTAAGAACTCATTACTCCAGAGGTTATTAATGGGTGGTACCTCCATCAGGGTCACTTGGATGTTCAGAAAAATGCAGATTCCCAGGCCCCTGCTAGTCTCTATGAATTAGATATCCAGGGACAAGTCTGGTAGCTCATCTGTAATCCTAGCACTCCAGGAGGACTGGATGGGTGGATTGTTTGAGCTCAGGAGTTCAAGACCAGCCTGAGCAAGAGTGAGACACAGTCTACTAAAAAGAGAAAAACTGAGGCAAGAGGATCACTTGAGCCAAAAAGTTGGAGGTTGCTGTGAGCTATGATGCCGTGGCACCTTACCCAGGGTGACAGCTTGAGACTCTGTCTCAAAAAAAAAAAAAATATATATATATATATACACACACACACACATATATATGTATATGTATATATAATAAAAATAGAAAAACTAGCCTGGTGTTGTAATGGGCACCTGCAGTCCCAACTACTCCAGAGGCTGAGACAAGAGGATTGCTTGAGCTCAAGAGTTTGAGGTCTCTGTAAGCTATGACCCCATGGCACTTTATCCTCCTCAAAAATTCCTAGGAATTGGGCAGGCTGGCAGATCTGCTTATTTACAAGTTATCTCTGTGATTCTATGTAAGAGTTTGATAGCTACAATATCTTCCATTGTACTGGAGGGTCTCATTGTGGGAAACTGAGGTCCAGAGAGGGAAGGCAACTTGCATAAGATGAGGTCACCCAGCCTGTCAGCAGCAGAGATGAAAGTATAACTCAGAGGTGGGGGGAGTGCGTATGAGAGGAGGATGTGTGATCACAAGGGCACACTCATTGCAGCCTCTGGAAAGGGCTGGAGTGGGCAGTGGGGGGTAAAAAGAACACACAGCCTGGGGCTCAGCCCATGTGATCCCCTCCAGGTGCTCAGAACCAAACACTGCACAGGCTGCAGCAAGTGCTGCACGCAGAGTCAGAACCATGCCTTCCCCACCTGCTGAGCCACCTTTGCCGGAACCTGGGCCCTGGGGCACTCCGATTGGCTGCCAGAATGTATGTGCAGAAAGGTAGGTGCTGGTGGCAGAGAGCTCACTAGGTAGTGCCCTGGGGTGGAGCATGGTTAGGGACACAGCCTCGGCCTCAGGTAGCTATTCCCAGCATTGGTGACTGTGGAACCCTGAGCCCAGGGAACAGCTTGTGACCCTTTGTGTGTAGGATTTCCTGTCAAAGAAGATTTCCTGGAACAATCAGAACAGCTTTTTGGTGCAAAGCCCATGAGCCTGACGGGAAGGCAGGAGGAAGACCTGGCAAACATCAACCAATGGGTGAAAGAGGCCACAGAGGGGAAGATTGAGGAATTCCTCTCAGAGCTGCCAGATAAGACGGTGTTGCTTCTCCTCAATGCCATCCACTTTCAGGGTGCGCCCCTCCTCTTCCCATGTCCCTAGCCCCGTAAGCTGAGCTGGGCTGTGCAGACTTTGTTCTCAAGGTCCCTCTTCCTCCTCAGGGTGGGCCACAAGACACGGAGTTGTCTGGGTGTGGTGGGGTGGTAGGTCCAGGAACTGGATGAGGTTGTAGAGAGGGTACCATGGGAGAACAATCTGGAAAGACCCAGGTGCAGGTAGTTTCTGGGAACAGTGCAGGGGATGGGGAAAATACAAGCACGATTTCAAACATTTTGCAGAAATGCCTCAGACTGCCTAGGGGCCAACAGGCACTGCGCCCCCTGGGGTCTTGGCCTCTACCTCTCATCCCTTGAATCGGTTCTGGGTGGGATGAGCAAGAGGCTGTGGGTGTGGAACCTGTGCTGGTCCCAGTCTACAAGACCCCTGCCCTCTGCCTGCAGGTTTCTGGAGGAGCAAATTTGACCCAAGCCTCACCCAGAGAGACTCCTTCCACCTGGACGAGCAGTTCACGGTGCCGGTGGAGATGATGCAAGCCGGCACGTACCCTCTGCGATGGTTCTTGTTGGAGCAGCCTGAGATACAGGTCACCTTTGGTTGTCCAGCAGGGTTGTGAGTGTACTGGGATGTCCTACCTTTCTTGCAGGCATGTCGCAGGGGCAGGCAGCTATAAAAGGTTCCACTACATCCCCACCTAGGACTGAGACTGTGGGCTCTTTGAGGTTCATTCATTCACTGAAAATATAAAGGGTATTTGCTATGTGCTAGATATTGTTCTAGGCACTGTTTTTCTTTTTTTGGGGGGGGGGCACAAGGGAGACCAGGTCTCTGCTCTTAGGAGGGAAGATTCATGAACAAATGTAAATTAACAATAATTTCAAACTGGTAAGGCTCGGCGCCTGTGGCTCAAGCGGCTAAGGCGCCAGCCACATACACCTAAGGTGGCGAGTTTGAATCCTCAGCCCGGGCCCGCCAAACAGCAATGATGGCTACAACCAAAAAATAGCCAGGCGTTGTGGCAGGTGCCTGTGGTCCCAGCTACTTGGGAGGCTGATGCAGGAGATGTGCTTGAGCCCAGGAGTTGGAGGTTGCTGTGAGCTGTGATGCCAAGGCACTCTACCCAGGGGGATAGCTTGCAGCTCTGTCTCAAAAAAAAAAAAAAAATTCAAATGGGTAAGTGCTACTGAAAGAAAAATTTAAAAAGAAGGTGATCTGTTAGTGACTGAGGAAAGTTATTTTTTAAAAATTTTAGTTTTTTAAAAAATATTTATTGAAGGAAATAATTTTTTTTAATTAAATCACAGCTGTGTACATTAATACAGTCATGGGGTACAGTGTGCTGTTTTTATGTACAATTTGAAATATTTTCATCAAACTGGTTAACA
>NW_003852540.1:4216454-4221890 GCF_000181295.1 Otolemur garnettii | reverse complement strand
AGTAGCTGGGACTACAGGAGCCCGCCACAACGCCCGGCTATTTTTTTGTTGCAGTTGTTTAGCTGCAGGTTCGAACCTACCACCCTCGGTATATATGGCTGGCACCGTAACCACTGTGCTACAGGCATTGAGCCTATTTATTTAAAGACAGAGCCTCACTCTGTGCGTCATAACTCACAGCGACCTCAAACTTTTGGACTTGAGCAATCCTCTTGCCTCAGCCTCCCAAGTAGCTGGGACTATAGGGGCCTGCCACAATGCCTGGCTATTTTTTGGTTGTAGTTGTCATTGTTGTTTGGCAGGCCCGGGCTGGATTCGAACCCACCAGCTCTGGTGTATGAGGCAGGCCCCTTAGCCACTTGAACTACAGGCACCAAGCTAGAAGATTTATTTTATTTATTTATCCTTTTAAACTTTTTTAGTGTTTTTTTTGTTTGTTTGTTTTGTTTTGTTTGTTTTGAGACAGAATCTCACTCTGTTGCCCTGGGTAGAATGCTGTGGTGTCATAGCTCACAACAACCTCAAACTCCTGGGCTCAAGTGGTCTTCCTGCTTTAGCCTCCTGCATGGCTGGGACTACAGGCATGTGCCACCAGGAAGATTGCTAGGAGAATTCCTAGGCTTTACCTAGGAACTGGAAACGCAATGGGCTAAGATCCCACCATGTCACTCCAGAGTATTGCTCTGTCTCTTAAAAGAAAACAACAAAGGCTCGGCTCCCATAGTTCAGTGAGTAGGGCACCAGCCACATACACCACAGATGGCAGGTTCAAGCCTGGTCCAGGCCTGCTGAACAATAATGACAACTGCAACCAAAAAATAGTCGGGCATTGTGGTGGGCACCTGTAGTCCCAGCTACTTGGGAGGTTGAGGCAAGAGGATTGCTTAAGCCCGAGAGTTTGAGGTTGCTGTGAGCTGTGACACCACAGCTCTCTACTGAGGGTGACATAGTGAGATTGTCTCAAAAAAAAAAAATACAAAAAAGTTGGGCATGGTGACTCACACCTGTAATCCTAGTACTCTGGGAGGCTGAGGCAGGTAGATTGCTTGAGCTCAGGATATTGGGACCAGCCTAAGCAAGAGCTGGACCCTGTCTCTACTAAAAATAGGAAAACTAGCTAGGCATTGTGGCAAATGCCTGTAGAACTAGCCATTTGGGAGGCTGAGGCAGGAAGATTGCTTAAACCCAGGAGTTTGAGGTTGCCATGAGCTATGATGCCACAGCATTTACCCAGGTTGATAGACTCTGTCTCAAAACAAAACAAAACCAAACCCATGTAAACCAAAAACACCCTCCACAAAACAAACAAAATGAAAAATGGAAGTACATGCTGGCCCAGCCCCCACCTAGGTTTGGGTGCTTTCTGGTCCTCATGTTCTCTCCTTCCCTTATCTGTAGGTGGCTCACTTCCCCTTTAAGAACAACGTGAGCTTTGTGGTGGTTGTGCCCACCTACTTCGGGTGGAATGCATCCCAGGTGCTGGCCAACCTAAGCTGGGACATCTTGCACCAGCCCTCACTGCGGGAGAGGCCCACTAAGGTCCGGCTGCCTAAGCTACATCTGAAACATGAAATGGACCTGGTGGGCACCCTCAGCCAGCTGGGTAAGGAGGTTGGGCATGTGCCAGTCCCTGAGGTTGGGCTGGGCTGAGTGGGTGAGGAGGAAGCCTCTAGCTGGCAGTAGGTCTGAGTCAGATCTGGTCCTGCGTCCTGGGTTTTCCAGGGATTATAGAGGTGAGAGAGTTTGAAATGAGCCCCTGGGCCCTTTGGCCTAGGGGATACCCCCAGGGAATGGGGACCTACTCTGTTGTCCAAGGCCAAGCATTACAAAGAGTCCTGGGTAGAGAGCCTGGAGAGGTCCATGAATCTCACTGGCTCCTTTGAAAGGAGGAAAAGAGAGGTGTCATGCTGTTAAAGAGATGCACCTCTCCATCAGCAATTGGCTAAGAAACTTCTATATCCCAGGTAGAAACGGTACCAGGCACCATATACAAAGAGCCCAATCTAATGGGGTGGACAGATGAGGAATGAGGTACTCACAATTTAGCATAAGTGACAAGACAGAGGGCTTTCTCTCTAGTTCACCAAGGAGAGTACTGAAAAAGTACATAGTCCAGACTGTGGAGCTGAGGATCAGGGGAGGCTTCCCGGAGGAAGTGATGTTTAAGCTGAGACTTGAAGGAGTTAAGCAGGGATCTGTGAGTTCATGGCTGTTCTCTGGCCAGGATGTTAGACATCCTCCCAATCAGGTTGAGGCAGTTTGTGGAGCAGTGAGCTGCTCTGATCAGCCGTCCTGGCGCTGTGCAGGTCTGCAGGAGCTGTTCCAGGCCCCTGACCTGCGTGGGATCTCAGACGAGAGCCTGGTGGTGTCCAGCGTGCTGCATCAGTCCACACTGGAGCTCAGCGAAGTTGGTGTGGAGGCAGCTGCAGCAACCAGTACGGCTATGTCCCGCATGTCCTTCTCCTCCTTCAGTGTGAACCGCCCCTTCCTCTTCTTTATCGTTGAGGACACCACAGGCCTGCCCCTCTTTGTGGGCAGTGTGAAGAACCCCAACCCTAGTGCACAGCGGGAACTCAAGGAGCAGCAGGATTCCCCTGACAACAAAGATTTCCTCCTGGATCAGAAAGCCTTCCCCCACGGGGACAAGTTCTTCCACCCTGACTTGAAACTTGCACCCCCCTCGGAGGAAGATTACCCCCAGCCCAGCAGCCCCAAGTGAGGGGCTGTGGCCACCAACATCCCGAGTCTCTGCCTGGACCAGCCTCTCAACTCATGTGACTCTTTCCAGCCAGCTCTGTGGGACTAGGGGAGAGGAGCCATTCCTTCCCATTGCCTCTTTGGGAGTCAGGGTGGGGTGGGGGTGGGAGGAGGGCAGGCTCTGAGAAATCTGAGCCTGATCCCTCCTCATTTCTTCCAAAGGGGCTTAGAAGGTGTCCTATTCTGTGGCTTGGGCAGTGGCAGGGCAGCTGGGAATCCAATTTTGATAGAAGATGGGTTAGGTTATTCCCTGCCAGCTGGGATACCTCCACTTTTGTTTACCAGAGAGGGAAGGACACAAGGGAGAGGCTGCCTTTGGACACCTCCCAGGACATTTTAGATAGGGAGAAGAGAGGCCCTAGTGGTAGCTCAGGAGCCAAAGTGCTGTCCCAGTCCCTCCTGGGGCCTTGTGTCCTGCTCTGTAGGTGGCATAACCTGACTCTAATATAAGTTGGTGAAGCCCGCCAGCCCTGAGCCCAGCCCCAACACCCTGTTGCCCTAATGTCCCCACTGTTCCTTGGAGATGCCAACACTGCCAGGATTCCTGTTCCCTCCTCTCGCCTATCTCCCTCCTCTGCCCAGTAGCTCAGGAGCTAAGGCAGGGAAGGGCCCCATTAGCTCCCTAAGGCTCTTTTGTAAAGTTTTTGTAGTGATTTTTATGCCACCTGAATAAAGAATGAATGGCTGTGCTGGTTTGCTGTCATTGTTCTGGGCATGGGTGGGAGCAGGGCTAGTGCCAGGGAAGGCAGGGAGGTGGCTGCAGAGTAGTCCTCTCAGTGCCACGTTGGGCTCCAGCCCCTTGCCAGTCCTTGTCCACCATGCAGTCCCCTCTGACCTCGCCAGCCCTCCCCAGGGCCACCTCTACGCCAGCCTGGCTCTGCTCTTGGCCTGTTCCTCTCTCCATGCCTCAGGCAGCTGGCAACAAGGGTGGCTCAGAATAGCGCCAGCCTCCTGGTTTGGGAGAAGAACTAGCAATTAGGAAGCTTGTGGAGTTTCTAATTACACACCAGTCCCTCTGCCAGGAGCTGGCGCCTGCCAGCTGGGGCCAGGCTCCTGGGAGTACCCGGCTCCAGCTGGAGACTGTCAGTGCCTGAGGATTTGGGGGAAACAGGTGGGGGAAATTTGGATGACTTCCTCTGTGCCCCAGCCCAGGAGCTGGGGACAGCATGGGTGGGCATGCTTCCCT
Organism: Otolemur garnettii; assembly: GCF_000181295.1. NCBI lineage: Eukaryota > Metazoa > Chordata > Mammalia > Primates > Galagidae > Otolemur > Otolemur garnettii. The sequence goes on along the minus strand of NW_003852540.1, from coordinate 4,217,947 downwards.
GGTGGGAGAACAGGATGTCTGTGTAGCAACAGCCACCTGGAGCCCTAATGTGCAATGGTTAAGAGCCAGTACTCAGGGGTCAGAGAGACCTGGCATGGAATCCTGCCTCTCACAAGCTGCAGTGTGGGGAGGCAATGTATAAGCAAGGGACGTGCACAGTGAGTCAGGGGCAGCTAAGACATGGTGAAAAATGCAGCAAGGAAGGGGAGGGCTGTGAGGGAAGGGCATGCTAGAAAGGTGACATGGGATCAGGGAGTTAAATGGGGTGAGAAAGGGCACTGTGGAGGTCCTAGGGAGGAGGGGCCTGCCAAAGGAATGGCAAATGCAGAGGTCCTGGAGTGGGAGTACTCTGGGAAGCTCAAGATGGGCAAGGGACTGTGGGGCTGGAGTGGAGGGGAGTGAGGGGAGGAGGAGGAAGGAGTCAAAGGGTCAGAGGGGAGCAGGGAACAGATCCCACAGGGCTCTAGGGCTATGGTAAAGACTGTGGTTTTTATCTTGGGAGGAGTAAGAAGTCACTGGAGGCTGGGCTTTGTTACTCATACCTATAATCCCAGCACTTTGGGAGGCTGAGGTGGGAGGATTGCTTGAGGACAGGAGTTTTAAGACCAGTCTAAGCAAGAGCTAGATCCCACCTTTACAAAAAATAGAAAAAAGGCTGGGTACAGTGTCTCACACCTGTAATTCTAGCACTCTGGGAGGCCAATGCGGGTGGATTGCTTGAGCTCATGAGTTTCAGAACAGCCTGCATAAGAGTGAGACCTCGTCTCTACAAACAGAAAACTAGAAAGGCATTCTGGCAGGTATCTGTAGTCCCAGCTACTTGGGAGGCTAAGACAGGAGGATTGCAGGATTGCTTGAGTTCAAGAGTTTGATACCATGACACTTAACACCAGGATGACTAAGTGAGACTCTGTCTCAAAAATAAAAAAGAAAGGTCGGGCGAGGTGGCTCATGCCTGTAATCCTAGCAGTCTGGGAGGCCAAAGCAGGTGAATTGTCTGAGCTCATGGATTTGAGACCAGCCTGAGCAACAGCAAAATCCTGTCTCTACTAAAATACAAAAAACTGAGGCAGGAGGATGGCTTGAGCCCAAGAGTTGGAGGTTGCTGTGAGCTATGATGTAGTCACGGTACTCTACCCAAGGCTGTAGCTTGAGACTGTCTCAAATAAAAAAAAGAAAAAGAAAAGAAAAAGTCATTGGAAAGTCAAATCTCTAAGGTTACCAACTTCATTTTACCTAAATCATTTTCAGCATTCTCTTCCTCTCTGTTTTGGCTCCCAGTGTCCTGGTCTGGGCCTACTCAACATTCCTGAGGGTCATGGTCACTGTCCTTGGTCTGGCTGCCCTAAGGGCACATTCCACCTTACAAACACTTGTTTTTGTTTTTGTTTTTGTTTTGAGATAGAGTCTCACTCTATGGAGCTGGGTAGAGTGCTATGACATCATAGCTCACAGCAACCTCCAACTCTTGGGCTCAAGCGATTCTCTTGCCT
>NW_003852540.1:4214055-4215174 GCF_000181295.1 Otolemur garnettii | reverse complement strand
GAAAGAAAGAAAGAAAGAAAGAAAGAAAACTAGTGTGACTAGAGTGTGACAAGCCAGAGAGAATCAGGCAGATGAAGATGAACCAGACCACACAGACTCTTTCAGGCCAGAGCAAGGAGTTTGTATTTTATTTCAAGGTATAAAGGGAAGCTGTTAAAAGGTGTTCTGCTTTAAAAATTTTAGATGAGGCTCCATGCCAGTAGCACCGTAGTTATGGCACTGGCCACATGCACATGTACTGAGGATGGCGGGTTCAAAACTGGCCCAGGGCCAGCTAAAAAACAATGACAACTGCAACAAAAAAAAATAGCTGGGCATTGTGGTGGGCGCCTGTAGTCCCATCTATTTGGGAGACTGAGGCAAGAGAATCTCTTAAGCCCAAGAGTTTGAGGTTGCTGTGAGCCGTGATGCCACAGCATTCTATTGAGGGTGACATAGTGAGACTCTGTCTCAAAAAAAAGTTTTTAGTTGAAACGTAATGGGCATAATACACACATACCCATATATAACCTGAATGAATTTTTTCATAAACCAAGTACCTCCATACAACCAGCACCCAGATCAAAAAACAGAACTCACGGGTGGTGCCTGTGACTCAAGGAGCAGGGCACCAGCCCCATATACCAGGGGAGGTGGGTTCGAACCCAGCCCCAGTCAAAAACTGCAAAAAAAAAAACAGAACTCACATTCCTGACTTCTAGAATCAGATATTAGTCTTTCTTGTTTCCAGACTTTCTATAAAGGAATCATACAATCCGCGCTCTCTTTTGTCTATGTTCTTTGGTTCGGCCTCATGTTTGGGGGACCCCTCTGGATGGCGATATTTCCCTAACTGCAGAAACCTTTTAATTGCAGGGTGTTATGATCTGAGTTAAACTCTGGGAGCTCACTTGGCTGTCTGTGAACAGATTGGAGAGGGACAAAAGAGGGAGCAGGAAGACTGGTTAGCAAGCAAGTGGCATAGGTGGCCTGGCCCAGGGTACCAGCTGTGGACATGGGGGAAAGAGGTCAGAATTCAGATGCATTTTGCAGATTGATGTTATGGAATTTATAGATAGATTATATGGGAAATGAGAGAAACACTCAAGGACCATCATCTTAATTCTTTTTTTTTTTTTT
>NW_003852540.1:4209219-4213171 GCF_000181295.1 Otolemur garnettii | reverse complement strand
TCTCTCTCTCTCTCTCTCTCTTTTTTAAAAATTGAGACAGAGTCTTACTATTGCCCTCGGAAGAGTGCCATGGTGTCATAGTTCACAGCAACCTCAAACTCCTGGGCTCAAGCTATTCTTTTGCTTCAGCCTCCCTAGTAGTTGGGACTACAGGCGCCCGCCACAATGCCTAGCTATTTTTTTTGTTTGTTTGTTTATTTAGCAGGCCCGGACCGGGTTCAAACCCACCAGCCCTGGTGCATGTGGCTGGCATCCTAACCACTGAGCTATGGGCACCCAGCCAGGATCAGAGATTTCCATTTTGAACATATTATAATGGAAATGCTACACTAATACAGGGTGATCTTATGCCCCAGTTCCTCCAGGAAAGTTCAAGTCATGTCTTTAGTTCTAGCTTAATTAATAGAATTCCCTTTGGCTCTTATAAGTGTCTCTGTTTGTTTTATTTTTCTTTTTTGAGGCAGAGTTTCACTTTGTCACCCTCGATAGAGGGCTGGGGTGTGGAGGTTGCTCACAGCAACTTCAAACTCTTGGGCTCAAGCGATCCTCTTGCCTCAGCCTCCTAAGTAGCTGGGACTACAGGTGCTCACTACAATGCCAGGCTAATTTTTCTGTTTTTAGTAGAGATGAGTGTCTCACTCTTGCTCAGGCTCCTCTCAAACTCCTGAGCTCAAGCAGTCCACCTGCCTTAGGCTCCCAGAGTGCTAAGATTACAGGTGTGAGCCACCATACCCAGCCAAGTTTATTCATCTTTAATGTCAAGTAGGTAACCATCTCTTTGGTCAGAAGTAGAAGTGTATATCTGGAGCATACAAATACATTTAAAGTCACAGACCTGGTGGAAATCAACAAATGGGAGATATAGACAAGACAGGAAAAGCAGTTCTAGGCTCAAACTAGCAGAAGAGACCCAAAAGATGGGGTGCTTGTGGTAGAAAAGTGGAAGGGTGTGGCTCGGCGCCTGTAATACAGTGGTTAGGGCGCCAGCCACAAACACCAAAGCTGGCGGTTGGAAACACAAACACCAACTTAGGCCTGCCAAACAACAATGACAATTACAACAACAGCAACAAAAATAGCTGGGCATTGTGGTGGGCACCTATAGTCCCAGGTGCTTGGGAGGCTGAGGCAAGAGAATCGCTTAAACCCAACAGTTGGAGGTTGGGTACTATACCCAAGGAGACATAGTGAGACTCTGTCTCAAAAAAAAAAAAATATGGAAAGGTGTGGATGGAGTCAGGGTTTCAAAGAGGAACAATGGTCTGCTCTGCTGCTTGCTGCCAAGGACAGCAACACAAGGTCACCTATAAACATGCTGACAGCAGTTTCAAAGGAGAGGTGGGGACAAAAGCAAGTCTGGGGTCTGGAGAACCCAGAGTACAGGCAGCACAAGCATAAGAGGAAATCACTCTTTCTGAGGGAGAACTGAGAGATGGGCAGTGGCTTTAGGGGAAGTGGTGTACAGGAGGTGTCTTTTTTTTTTTGAGACAGAGTCTCACTATGTCGCCCGCAGTAGAGTGGTGTGGCATCACAGCTCACAGCAACTTCAAACTCCTGGGCTTAAGCGATTCTCTTTTTTTTTTTTCTTTTGCAGTTTTTGGCCAGGGCTGGACTTGAACCCGCCACCTCTGGCATATGGGGCCAGCACCCTACTCCTTTGAGCCACAGACACTGCCCTTAAGTGATTCTCTTGCCTCAGCCTCCCAAGCAGCTGGGACTACAGGCACCCGCCACAATGCCCAGCTATTTTTTGTTGCAGTTGTCATTGTTGTTCAGCTGGCCTGGGCCAGGTTTGAACCCGCCAGCCTCGGTGTATGTGGCTGGCGCTGTAACCACTGTGCTACAGGCACTGAGCCAGGAGGTGTCTTTTAACAGGGTGGAATAGAGGATGTTCGAAGCCTGGATTATGCAGGAGATGGTAGAAGGGTGTTCCTCAGGAGTGAAGTCCTTGAGGAACATACATGGAAGCCCCTTGTTTTGATGGGAACAGGACACACTCCTTTTATAGTAATCAAATAAAAGAGAATTCCTTCTTTATAATTTATTATGAGATAATTGGGACATAAAGAAAGGTATAATGAATTACATAACACCATGGTGCTGCTTAAGAAATAGTCTCAATATAGTGATAGCCCTATGTATTCCCTCCCCAGTTCTTTCCCTGTCCCTATAACTACCATTCAGAATTTGGGTATTTTATCATCATCATCATCATCATTTTTAGAGATGAGGTCTTGTTAAGTTGCCCATCATGAATTTGAGCTCCTGGCCTCAAGTTGTCCTCTTGCCTCAGCCTCCTGAGTAGCTGGGACTATGGGCATGTACCACAACACCTAGCTAATTTTTTTCTATTTTTAGTAGAGACAGGGTCTTGCTGGCCTGGAACTCCTGAGCTCAAGTGATCCTCCTGCTTCAACCTCCCAGAGGGCTAAGATCATAGGTATGAGCCCCCACACCCAGCCTACCACGTAAGTTTTCATCCCCAAGTGATACATACAATATGGGTTTGCATGGTTGTTTTTTGTTTGTTTGTTTGTTTTTATAAGACAGAGTCTCAAGCTGTTGCCCTGCGTAGAGTGCTGTGGCATCACAGCTTATAGTAACCTCAAACTCCTGGGCTTAAGTGATCCTCTTGCCTAAGCCTCCCAAGTAGCTGGGACTACTGGTGCCCACCACAATGCCCAGCTAATTTTTGGTTATAGTTGTCATTGTTGTTTGGTGGGCCTGGGCTGGATTCGAACCTGCCAGCCTCAGTGGATGTGGCTGGCACCCTAGCCGCTTGAGCTACAGGCACCAAGCCAGGTTTGCATGTTTTTAAACCTTACATAACTATATCATACTGTTCCTACCCTCCTGCAATTTGTATCATTCCTCATTGCTAGACAAATGTGTGTTGATATACAGGTATGAGACCTCACATCATTATTTTTCATGGCTGTAGACTTTTCCACCCTTCAGTCTCCTGTTGATGGACATTCAGGCATCTTCCATTTTTTGCCACTACAAACAAGGCTGCTCTAACATTCTCACACATACTTTCTTGTAGACATAAATGGAAGTCATTTTAGCTCACAAGCTTAGGAGTGAAATTGCTGAGCTGCATTTGGGGGCTTGCCCACCTGTCACTACCAGGCCTTTCACTTACAGTCATGCATAACTTTCACATTTTTGCCAGATTGTTTTTCAACGTGGCTATATTGATATACAAGGTCTGACAACTAAGTTCGAGAACTCACCCAAGAAAAAGTGCGACATAACTCATTGCTGAATATCACTATGATTGCCTTTGAAGTATTCCCCTTGGCTACCCGGTGACCATAGTGATATTCACCATAAGGTATGTAGCGCTTTTTCTAGGATGAGTTCTTGAACTTAACTGTCAGACCTCACATGATAACAGCTCTGATGGCCATTTAAGAAAAAGAGTTCCAAAATTGCTTTGAAGGATGGTAGGTACTGGCGTTGGTGCACAGCTTCCCAAGGGAGTACCTTGAAGGTGACTGTAGTGATATCAGCAATGAAGTATGCAGCATTTTTTTCTAGGATGAGTTCACGAACTTTGTTGTTCAGCCTAGTATGTCAGCAGGGCATAAGAGGTCCTGGTTGTCCATATCCTCATCAACGCTTGGTATATTGCTGGATATTTAAATTTTGTCAGTCTTATGAGCATGGAATACAATTTCCTTATGGTTTTAATTTACATTCCCTAATGACTAGTGAGAAAAAAACATTTTTTCATGGTTTATTGGCCCCTTAGGATTCTTATTCTATGAATTATCTGGGTCTATTTTTCTGTTGAATTATTTTTCTTGATTATTGATTTTATAGTCCTTCCTATATTACAGTTAGTCAATTTCTTTTTGTCAGTTATCTGTGTTACAAATATTTTTTCCCGGTGTTAGGCTTGTCCTCATTTTGTTTTATGGTGTCTTTTCATGAAAACAACTTTTTT
>NW_003852540.1:4207753-4208833 GCF_000181295.1 Otolemur garnettii | reverse complement strand
GATACTCTTGCCTCAGCCTCCCAAGTAGTTGGGACTACAGGCGCCCCCCACAACATCTGGCTAATGAAAACAACTTTTTTTTAGTAGGGATGGAGTTTCACCTTTGTTCAGACTGGTCTCAAACTCCTGGGTTTACAGATGTGAGCCACCAGGCCTATACTCATCTCTCTCTCTCTCTCTTTTTTTTTTTTTTTACAGTTTTGGCCAGGGCTGGGCTTGAACCCTCTACCCCTAGTACATGGGGCCAGCACCCTACTCCTTGAGCTACAGACACTGCCCTGAAAACAACTTTTTTTTTTTTTTGGAGACAGAGCCTCAAGCTATCCCCCTGGGTAGAGTGCCATGGCATAACAGCTCACAGCAACCTCCAACTCCTGGGCTCAAATGAGTCTCCTGCCTAAGCCTCCCAAGTAGCTGGGACCACAGGTGCCCACCACAATGCTCAGCTATTTTTTTGGTTGCAGCTGTTGTTGTTTGGCGGGCGGGCTGAATTCGAACCTGACACCTTAGGTGTATGTGGCTGGTGCCTTAGCCACTTGAGCCACAGGCACCGAGCCTGAAAATAACTTTTTAATTTTAATGTAAAATTTATCAATCTTTTCATTTGCAATTTGTGCTTCTTTTGGTATCTTGTTTTTTAAAAAAATCTTTCTGGCTTGGCGCCTGCAGCTCAGTGGCTAGGGCACCAGCTGCATTACACTGGAGCTGGCAGATTCGAATCCAGCCCGAGGCCTGCCAAACAACAATGACAGCTGCAACCAAAACACAGCCAGGCGTTGTGGGGAAGAGTCCCATCTACTCTGAAGGCTGAGGTGGGAGAATCACTTGAGCCCAAAAGTTTGAGATTACAGTGATCTATGATCATGTCACTGAACTCCAGTGTGGGTGACAGAACTAGATCCTTTCTCAAAATAAAAACAAAAACAAAGGCAAACAGTATATGTAATTAAAAATTCCCTAGTAATCACATTAAAAAAAATATGTTAGGGTGGCGCCTGTGGCTCAGAGGGGTAGGGCGCCGGCCCCACATACCAGACGTGGTGGGTTCAAACCTAGCCCAGGCCAATAACAAAAAATAAA
>NW_003852540.1:4201501-4204765 GCF_000181295.1 Otolemur garnettii | reverse complement strand
AAAATAAAAAATAAGAAAGGTGTGTGGATGTGTGCATCTTGGGGACAGGGGTGGTGGGGCAGCAGTGGGTTAAAGCTAACACCAGACAATGATGCAATCATAGAATCCAAATTGAGTGCAGGTCACTTTAAGAAAAGAGCAGCTGTAATCTGAAGCCTGTTGGACGCTGGATTAGGAGGCCGCAAAAAAATCTCTTGTGCTTACTGGAGCCCCCTCAGTGTGCAGGCTTAGAGAGACCCAGGCTGGGAGTGGAGCTGCAGCGGACTCACAGGTAAAGCAGCTCCCTGGCTGGTCCGCCTGTCAGGGAAGACGGGAGAGGCTCCCTTGGGCTGGGGGCACCAGGGAGAGGCAGGGCACCCCAGGGAGGTAAAAAGAAGGGTTCAAGGGAGAGGAGGTGGGAGACAGTAGCCCCTGTAGTTTGGGGACAAGGGTGAGAGAGGGCAGAGGGAGTGGGGGGTGGTCAGGAGGTTAGGACCCAGTGATCCCCAAACCCCATAGTACCAATAGCAGAAGAGGCTGGAAAGACTTTTGAATGAAGTGAGTGGGAAACAATGGAGGGGGTGAGGAAGAAGGGGGAAGCTAAACTGTTGGGTCAGATCTGAGCAGCACACTGAGAGAAAGAGGCTCTCAGGGAGCTTTTTGCACCAGGGGCAAGGCAGCCCCTCCTGCAGCCTAGCCCTGGCTTCCCGCCCTGGGTTCCCTGCTGCTTTTTCAAAATCAAGCAGTGCAGATTACAAAGGTAATTTCCCAATACTACTGAGCAGCTGGCCTGCTGAGCCTTGCCTAGGGGCCTGGGATGGAGGACCTTTGGGTCCTTCCATCCAGCCCCCACCCATTCTCTTCTAGCCAGAGACCAATGAGGTCGTGGCCTCTCACAAACAATGCCCACTATTTAGCCCCAGCCTGTGGGGCTTGAGGGCTGGGCCACCAGTACTGGGGAGGAGGGCTGTCCCCTCTGCACCCTTTCTGCTCTCCGAGGCAAGCCACAACAAGGAGAGGGTCTGAGCCAAAGAAAAGCTGTAGGCTTCCCAGAAACCCCACCACTATCTGGACCATGCCTGTCTACCAAGAGTTCAGCCCTCAGGCTGGTGGTGGCATCCAGGGAGTTCTGTTCTTAGGGCTCGTTCTTATGGGGTGTGGGGAGTTGCAACTCTGGAGTGACCTAGCCTGACTCATTCAGCTCCCAAGATTTCAAAAAGAACATTAACTGGACCTGCTGGGGTCATCATGGGTGGGCCAGAAGAGACCCCCACCTTCACCCCAGGATCTTCATCCTGGAGCCCAGAGACCAGGGAGAGGGAGATACTCTTCCCTTTATAATCTATAAGGTCCACTGCCATGTGGCTTGAAGGCTGTGTGGCTCAGGAAAAGAGGAGGAGGAGAAGGAGGAAGAGGAGGAGCAGGAGAAAGAAAAAGGGGTGGTGGGGGCGGAGGAGGAGGAGGAATGGTGTTTGTCTCCTAACTGGGTTTAATGTGAAACATATGTATTGGCTTGAATTCATCCTCTTAGCTTGGAATCACAAAATCCCAGTTCTGTGTCTCTTAATTTGGGCAATGTGGCACAAACAAAACCAGATCTTGGCCCAGCAGGGAACGTATCTACCTCCTCTCTGTGCCCTCCCCCACCTGGTAGGACAGAAGTCTAGCTTGGATACTGCCCTTTGGACAGCATGGCATTAGTGTCCCTGTGCAGCTGGCTAGCTGATGGTAGCCAGCCCCAATCCATAGAAGAATCTCCCTGGACAGGGTGTTGTGTGTACTGAGGGGCCCAATGCAGACTCTTACTGTTCTTGTAGGGGGCTTTCAACAGTCTCTCCCTGGACCATGCCAGGCCCCACCCAGAGCTGGCAGGAGCCTCCCTGCCAGCTGGAGCATGGTAGCTCATGTCTATAATCCTAGCACTCTGGAAGGTCTAGGCAGGAGAATCACTTGAGCTCAGGAGTTCAAGACCAGCTTGAGCAGCAAGAGTGAGACCTCTGTCTCCACTAAAAATAGAAGAATTAGCTGGGTGTGGTGGCAGGCACCTGTAATCCCAGCTGCTCGGGAGGCAAGGGAATTGCTTGAGACCAGGAGTTTGAGGTTACAGTGAACTACAATGAGGCCACTGCCCTCTAGACACAACAGAACAAGATTCTGTCTAAAAAAACAAAAAACAAACCCCAAACAAAACTCTCCCCTTCCCTAATCTCTATGGCTAAAAGTGAAACATTCAAAGATGTGACATTAATATTGCATGTTCCTGTGTTTAGTCTGGGCCAGCTTTGGACCTGGTGCCTGCCCCTGACAAGTTTCCTCACCTTACTTCACCCACATTGTGACCATGATCACCTGATCTGCGGCTTGGGCTTCGGCTCTGTAGGGACTAAAGTCCCACCCTCAAATGCATTTGAATCATGAATTTACTGTGTTTGGACACTGTGCCAGGATGACCCCCGTGTCCTCTCTCAATTCCTTGCCTGGCCAGAGGGACTAAAGCCAACATATTTTCCTGTCAGCTCCCTCCATGCAGATCCAATAAATCACTGTGCAGGGGCTCAGGCCAGGGAGGCTCCTGCCAACTCTGGGTGGGGCCTGCAGGGTGGAGAGCGGCTGGAAGCCTGGGTGGTGTCCACATCTCTATCTTGTTCTGCAGAAAGCTTTTTCTGTGGTCTTGAGGGAAGGTTTCCCCCTGAGTGGCATGCAGGAGAGCTACTGGCTGAGAGTCCGGGGTTCCGTGGAACTCTCACTTGGAGACATGAACTCCAGATTGGGGTTTAGAAAGAAAGCCGGGATGATTCCTGCCTTAAGCTGAGAAAACTTAGAGGCAATCTTTTGTTGCCTTTCACGCTCTACAATATCATCCAATGGATTATCAGACTTAATTTTAAGGATTTTAGCCAACAATCACATACTGCAACACCACATTTTCTAATCCAATTTGTTCTGGGAAGTCAGAAAAGTACGTGTGCCGTGGGGGTGGTGCTGTGAGTACATCCAAGGATAATGAAGGGTAACAGTGTGTATGTGTACTGCCAGGGAGGTGAGGGGCAGGGGGGATAAACAAGTTCAGATTTTAAGTTCCTGATGGGGCTTTAGGGGTAGAGGGAGGACCAGCTGAAGCTCCTGACTGCCGAGGGCTTGTCCCACTTTCTAACCAGAAGGACTCTTGGAAGATCTCTGTGGACCACTCCAGTTGCCTTCATTCTCTGCCCCTCTACCTCCTCCACCAGATCCTGACTCCACGGTGAACTCAGAGATGAGATGAATAGAGGAGGGTGGGGCCCT
>NW_003852540.1:4198398-4200329 GCF_000181295.1 Otolemur garnettii | reverse complement strand
TGGTATATGGGGCTGACGGCGCCCTACTCACTGAGCCACAGGCACCGCCCCTTAAGAGCTATTTTTGAACTGGTAGGGGAAGAAGGCATTCATCCACAGGGGAGAGGTGGGGGCCCACAGGACCCTAGTTGAAGGGAGACATATTTTGCTCCCAGAATCATTGGAGAGCTTATATATCTCTGGCACTGTCAAGGCATTATCTAATTTAATCCTCAAACGATAGGTAAGTACTGTTTTATTTCCATTTATAAGAGAAAAAATTGTGATTTAGAGAGCCAGTAAGATATAACTGAGGCAGGCACAGCGACATGTGACTGTCATCCCAGCTACTCAACTCACTTGAGCCCAGGAGTCTGTGTCCAACCTGGATAACATAGTGAGACTGTCTCAAAAAAGGTGGTCGGAGTAGAAGGGGGATTTGGGGTAATCCCACTTAATGGGCACAATGTAGGGGAGTATGGCCTACCTTTTGGGTGTGGGACACAACTACAAGAGGGTCTCTACCTAACAAACTCAAATATTATCACCTGGTTATTTGTACCCTTACTTTAACCTGAAATTTCAAAAAAAGAGGACACAGAATTGAGATTTAAACCCACGCTTTCTGACCCTAGACCCTGCACTCCTGACCAAGAAAGCAAAGCTTGCTATGGAACCATTTGGGAAGGGAATGGGATTCCTTATGAGGCCACAGATTTTAGAAATTTAAGAGGGTTTGAGAATTTGGGGGGGAGAGAGTAGAGGCTGGACTGGACACCTCCATTATTGGTATTTGGTGATTCTGATGGAAGAGACCTGGGTTTTGTCTCCATTCTCTCAAGAGACATTAACCTCAAATCTATCAAATGAGCTGGCAGGCGGCCTCCAGGGAAAAGCTCACAGAGAGGAGCCCACTAGGGCTTCACTGCTCTGGAGCTTTAGGTCTGAGGTGGGTCCCTTGACATAGACGGTGAGATGAAAGCACAAACTCATGTTGTGACTGTGGTCTTGAGGCAGGTGGAGGGATGGGAGGACACTGCCAGGAGGGGTCATCCAGCTGGGTTCTGGGTGCCCACTTCTAGGCTGGGGAAGCTGGAAGAAAGGTACTCAGCCCCACCCAGCCCCTGCTCCCTGGGGGGCAGAGTGGTGGGTGAGGTCTGTGCTTTGTGCTTTTCTTGTAGGATCCAGGATGCAGGCCCTTGTGCTACTCCTCTGGGCTGGAGCCCTCCTCGGGCACAGCACCTGCCAGAACACTGCTGGTATCCTGGAGGAGGTCAGTAATGGTTGGAGTGGGGGTGGCATCGGCATTCCCAGTCCGCTGTTAGTGGACAGCATGGGGACATGATTGGGAGTTGGGCACTCAGGTCACATGGAGGGAAACCAATGCTAATGTCGGGGAGCAGTGGGCAGGTGCCTGTCACATGAGGGAAGGGCTGCTGAATATATTAGCAGGAGCCCTGGACTTTGTTGTGAGGTTTGAGTTTGAATTCTGGCTCTACCTTTCACTAGCTCTGTGAACCTAGGGGAGCCTTGGGTCAATCTTACCTGTGTTTCCTTACCTATAAAATGGGACAGGGCAGTGCGTGTGGCAGGGGGTAGGGCGCTGGCCCCATATACCGAGGGTGGTGGGTTCTAAACCGGCCCCGGCCAAACTGCATCAATAACAACAACAAAATTAGCCGGGCGTTGTTGTTGCAGGCCCCTGTAGTCCCAGCTACCACTCTGCCCCCCAGGGAGCAGGGGCTGGGTGGGGCTGAGTACCTTTCTTCCAGCTTCCCCAGCCTAGAAGTGGGCTGAGGCAAGAGAATCACCTAAGTCTAGGAGTTGGAGGTTGCTATGAGCTGTGATGCCACAGCACTCTACTGAGGGCGATAAAGTGAGACTCTGTCTCTTTTTTTTTTTTGAGACAGAGCCTCAAGCTGTCCCCGTGGGCAGAGTGCCGCGGCATTACA
>NW_003852540.1:4196100-4197868 GCF_000181295.1 Otolemur garnettii | reverse complement strand
GCTTGAGCCACAGGCGCCGAGCTGAGACTCTGTCTCTTAAAAAAATAAAAATAAAAATAAAATTAAAATGGGACAAAAATACCCATCCTTATGGGAGCCCTGTGACCATTCATTTATTTCTCATTTACTGAACACCTATTCTGCAGGTGGTGGGGATGGATGGAAATGCAAAAGACTTAGGTACTCAATCTTTTGAGATATTATACATCGACAAGTATGAAATGAAGTAACTCAAATGAAACAAACTAGCAAAGAGCCTGGCAGGTGATAAGTAGTAAGTAGTAGCTGACTCTGACAAAATGTCAGAAAAGCAAACATTTCCTTCAGGTTAGAGTAGTCGGGGGAAATCTGTGATTGAGCCAGCCTGGGTAATTGTGAGACCCTGTCTCTACAAAACAGTAAGAAAAATTAGCTGAGGCTTGGCACCTGTGGCTCAAGTGGCTAAGGTGCCAGCCACATACAACTAAGCTTGCAGGTTCGAATCCAGCCTGGGCCTGCCAAACAACAATGACAGCTGCAACCAAAAAATAGCCAGGTGTTGTGGCAGGCGCCTATAGTCCCAGCTACTTGGGAGGTGGAGGCAGGAGAATTGCTTGAGCCCAGGAGTTGGAGGTTGCTGTGAGCTGTGATGCCACGACACTCTACCCAGGGCAACAGCTGGAGGCTCATCTCCAAAAAAAAAAAGAAAAGAAAAGAAAAGAAAAATTAGTTGGGCATGGTGGCACACATCTGTAGTCCCAGCTACTCAGGAGGCTGAGGTGGAAGGATTCCTCGAACCTGGGAGTGGAGGTTGCAATGAACTATGGTGACACCACTGTGCTCTGGCCCAGGTGACATAGTAAGACCCCGCTTCAAAAAAAACTCAAAAAACAAAACCAAAACGTAAACCAAAAAAACTGTGTTGAAGGAGGAGACATCTGACCAGGACCATGAAAGACATGTGGGCTTGGGGTGGGGGTGGGGTCTAGGCAGAGGCCTGGGAGTAGAAAGCAAGGTTGAGCAGACGGTGGCCTAGTTTAGTCTGAAAACAGGGTTTCTTGAAGGTTCCTTGTCATTATTTAAAAAAATATGTCACAGGCTTACAGCTCACAGTTCCCAAGTATTTAAACCTGGCCAGCTAATCTCTCTTCTGGGCTGCCTCTCCCCAGCAGAGAGCTCGTGCATAATCAGAGTGCAAACTCATTCTAACATTAGGCTGAATGTACCAAAATTAGAAGGAACAGCCTCAAGGGGCCAGAACGACAACCCCACGCAAAGCCATGAGGAGTCAAGTTCTTCACTGCTAATCTACACTGGTCCTTATACTCAAATCCAGGACTTCCTGTCTCCTGCCAGGGCTCCCCGGACCTCCATGGCACAGGGGCACCAGTGGAGGAAGAGGACCCCTTCTTCAAGGTCCCTGTGAACAAGCTGGCAGCAGCCGTCTCCAACTTTGGCTATGATCTATACCGTGTACGATCCAGCATAAGCCCCACAACCAACGTGCTCCTGTCTCCACTCAGTGTGGCCACGGCTCTCTCTGCCCTCTCGCTGGGTGAGTGCTCAGATGCAGACAGCCCCAGACAGCCCCACGGGGTCCCACGCAGGCTCTTCACGTATGTGGCTCTCTAAGATTTGGAGATACTCAAGGAGGCTGGCTGGCCCCAGAGGGTACCTGTCCATGGAAGTGGGATCTTGAGGGCTGCACACATACAGTTTCCTCACTCCTTGGGTGGGTGCTGGGTGCTACACATGTGAAGACTCCTTCTTTTTTTTTTTTTTTTTTTTT
>NW_003852540.1:4192757-4194377 GCF_000181295.1 Otolemur garnettii | reverse complement strand
GCCACCTTAGGTGTACGTGGCTGACGCCTTAGCCGGTTGAGCTACAGACGCCGAGCCCTCATCTCTTTTTAGGCCAGATGCCTTAATCTACTTTAGGAAAACCTCTAAGGGTACAGTCACTATTTCTTCCATTGCCTTACAATTCCGAATCCATCAAGAATATCTCTAAAATCAGCCTATTCAGGCTCTCAGCAGACAAAAGAATAAGAGTATGGGTATCCTTGTCCCAGGAGAAGACCTGATTTGGACTCTGGTTGGCAGTTACCAAGGCTCACGCCCTTGTCTCTCTGGCAGGAGCTGAGCAGCAAACAGAATCTGTTATTCACCGGGCTCTCTACTATGACTTGATCAACAACCCAGACATCCATGGCACCTATAAGGAGCTCCTGGCAACCGTCACTGATGCCCAGAAGAACTTCAAGAGTGCTTCCCGGATCATCCTTGAGAAGAGTGAGTTGCCTTTCCAGCCTGTGCTGCCTGAGGAGTGTGGGTTCTGTGCTCCATGCTGGGGGATTCTTTTTAAACAACAGGTAATGCATACCCAGGCCAGGCCTGGCCCTGGTGGGTAGAGCCCTGTGAGCCCCAAGAAGATCAGAAGGAGGAAGTGACTACAGGAGACAATGGGAGTGGAGGGGAGAGCATTCATGTGAAGAGGAACAGCAGTGAGCTAATTGTTGTTCCCTGTCCAGTGCCTGGGCAAGGCAGTAAACATTCTAGCAAGTCATGGGAAGACACTAGGCAGGAAGTCTGGGCCTGTTGAGAGCTAACCCAGAACCTAAGCCTCGCATGCCTTCAATGAGAGGATGCTGGTTTCTTTCTCCTACACTGACATCTACTTTACCTCTTCTCAGAGCTGCGGATAAAATCAAGCTTTGTTGCTCCACTGGAAAAGTCATATGGGACCAGGCCGAGAATCCTGACTGGCAACCCTCGTGTGGATCTTCAGGAGATTAACGGCTGGGTGCAGGCCCAGATGAAAGGGAAAATCGCTAGGTCCACAAAGGAAGTGCCCGATGAAATCAGCATTCTCCTTCTCGGTGTGGCTTACTTTAAGGGTGAGGGCTTCTCTACTTGTTTTTTGACCAAGGGTGGATGGCAGGGATCAGTGGGGGTGGGGGTGGGGCGGGGCTGGGAAAGGCAAGTCAAAGACCTTGCCCAGCACCAACGCAGGACGCTCTGAGAACTGCACTTACCTGAAGCATGTCTGCTTGTCATCAGATGTAAAGCAAAGCAGGCCGTCTACAAAGTGTGAGAGGCTTGTGGAGGAAGAACAGCAGAAAGGGGAAGAGTGAACACCGGGCCTGTCTGAAGCTAGGCACTGTGTTAGATTTCTGGCTTTTGAATCAGCTCTGCCTTTACTAGCTCTAGAACTCTGCACAAGTTTTATAACCTTTCTGGGCCTGTTTTGATTGATTGATTGATTGATTGAGTCAGAGTCTCACTCTTGCTCTGGGTGGAATGCCGCTGTGGCATCATCAGAGCTCACAGCAACCTCAAACTCTTTGGCTCACGCCATCCTCTTGCCTCAGCCTCCGAGTAGCTGGGACTACAGGTGCTGCCACCACAACGCCCAGCTAATTTTTCTATTTTTAATAGAGATGGGGTCTCGCTCTTGTTTAA
>NW_003852540.1:4189158-4192263 GCF_000181295.1 Otolemur garnettii | reverse complement strand
TCCTGAGCTCAATCGATCCACCCACTTCAGCCTCCCAGAGTGCTAGGATTGAGGGTGTGAGCCACTGTACTCAGCCTGCTTTCTCATTTTTATTTTATTTTACTTATTTTATTGACAGGGTCTCACTCTGGCACCCTAGGTAGAGTGCCATTGCATCGTACGTAGCTCAACAGCAACCTCAAACTCTTGGGCTCAAGCGATCCTCTTGCCTCAGCCTCCTAATGCCTGGCTAAGTTTTCTATTTTTAGTAGAGATGGGCTTTCACTCTTGCTCAGGCTGCTTTTGAACTCCTGAGCTCAAGCAATCCTCCCGCTTCGGCCTCCCAGAGTGCTGGGATTACAGGTGTGAGCCACCTGGCCAGCCTGTTTTCCCATCTTTAATGTAAGGGTAATACACATTACTTCATAGATACCTTGTATATGTTGTCTTTTATTTTCATAATGACCCTAGAACTGTAACTAGGTCATGGCAGGTGCTGAACAACATCTTGCTTTTGGGCTGTGGTGATGTACCCAGAGATCATTCCACAGGCCTAGCATGAGGCCAGCCCCATTCAGATAAGGCCTTGTGTGTATGCGGTTGGGCAACCTTCCCCTTAAAATGCTTGGTAACTGTCCATCAGGCAGCAGTAAGAGTGGACTCTTAAGTGCTTAGAGAAAAGTCTGCAGGCTTCCTACTCTAAGCACGGATCTCCAGTGACAGAACCACTGGAAGGTCCAGTATGTTACAGGCCACAGTAAAGGAGCTTGGTCATCAGCTCACTCAAGTCACTTCACCTCTTCGGGCTTCAGCACGTTTTTAGCTATAAAGGTGATCAGAGGATCTCAGAGATCTCTTCTTTGTCTGACCTCCTTTGATACTGTTGCACGGAAACACTGCTGTAGAAGTGTACACATGTTTACTTTTTTGGTAAGCTATCATAGCACTTGTATGACCCAGACAGTCAAATTGACAAAACCAACTTATTTCCATTTGAGTTTGCTTATGGAAAGTATTTAAGGTTCTGGAAATGTTGTGGTCCAAACCACATATGCTGATGTAAAGCTATTCCTTGATGTGTCAGAGACTCTGACAACTAAGATTCCTTCAGTTGGATTATTTTGCTTTGTTTGAGACAGAGTCTCACTCTGTTGCCCAGGCTAGCATGCCATTACATCATAGCTGACAACAACCTCAAACTCCTGGGTTCAAGTGATCTTCCTGCCTCAGCCTCCAGGGTAGCAGGGAGTGCGGGCCCCCGCCACCACAATGCCCAACTAATTCTTTTACTTTTTTTAGTAGAGATGGGTTTCCTCTTGCTCAGGCTGGTCTTGCACTAGTGAGCTCAGGTAATCCACCTGCCTCAGCTTCCCAGAGTGCTGGGATTATAGGTGCAAGCCACCATGCCCGGCATAGAGTGGGCAATTTTCAATAATACGGTTTGGAGACACAGCATGGTCCCACTGCCTCTCTGGTCTCCTGGGACTCAGGGTACTCCATTCATTTCATTCCAGGGCAGTGGCTAACAAAATTTGATTCCAGAAAGACTTCCCTCAAGGATTTCTACTTGGATGAAGAGAGGACTGTGCGAGTCCCCATGATGTCAGACCCTCAGGCGATTTTGCGCTATGGCTTCGATTCTGATCTCAACTGCAAGGTCTGTAAGGGCAGGGTGGGTGGTGGGTGGAGGGAGAGGACACAGAGGGGCAAAATGGTGTAGTGGAAACAGAATGACCTTTGAGGCCCCACAGTTGTCTAATTTTGCCTGCTGTTTGACTCTGCGCAAACTAGAAACATCTCTGAGCCTTTCCTTTCCTTTTTTTTTTGACACAGAGTCTCACTTTGTCAGCCTTGGTAGAGTGCTGTGGCATCAGAGCTCACAGCAACCTCAAACTCTTGGGCTTAAGCGAGTCTCTTGCCTTAGCCTCTTGAGTAGCTGGGACTACAGGCACCTGTCACAATGCCTGGGTTTTTAGAGATGGGGTCTTACTCTTGTTTAGGGTGGTCTCAAACCTGTGAGCTCAGGCAATCCACCTGCCTCAGCCTCCCAGAGTGCTTTCTTTTTCTTAAATGGGATAAGGGAGGCTGGTCATGGTGGCTTGCACCTGTAATTTCAGCACTTTGGGAGGCCTAGGTGGGAGGATTGCTTGAGACCAGGAATTGGAAACCTGGGCAATACAGGAAGACCCTGTCGCTACAAAAAAATTTTAAAAAAATTTAAGAATAGCCAGGCTAGTACATGGTGGTACACATCTGTATTCCTAGCTACCCATGAGGCTGAGGTGGGAGGATCACTTGAGCTTAGAAATTTGGACTATGACTGGGCCACTGCACTCCAGCCTGGGTGACAGAGCAAGACCTTGTCGCTTAAAATAAAAAATTAGGGGGCGGCAACCACATACACCCATAGCTCAGTGGGTAGGGCGCCAGCCATATACACCAAGGCTGGGGTTCAAACCTGGCCTGGGCCAGCTAAAACAACAATGACAATTGCAACAACAACCACAACAACAAAATAGCTGGGCATTGTGGCAGTCCCAGCTGCTTGGGAGGTTGAAGCAAGAGAATCTCTTAAGCCCAAGAGTTTGAGGTTGCTGTGAGCTGTGACACCACAGCACGCTACCCAGGGCGACAACTTGAGATTCTGTCTCAAAAATAAAATAAAATAATAAATAAAAAATTGGAGTGGGGGATAGTTATCAAACTTATCCTCTGGGCAGCACCTGTTGTTCAGAGAGTAGGGCACTGGCCCCATATACCGAGGGTGGCAAGTTCAAAGTTGGCCCCGGCCAAACTGCAATAAAAAAATAGCCGGGCCTTCCGGGGGGTGCCTGTCGGGAGGCTGAGGTAAGAGAATTGCCTATGCCTAGGAGTTGGAGGTTGCTGTGAGCAGTGTGACGCCACGGCATTCTACCAAGGGCAATAAAGTGAGACTCTGTCTCTACAAAAAAAACACTTATCCTCTTAGGGTTTGCTGTAAGGGTTAATAAGGTATGTGAAATGGGCACTCAAATGTTGTTTCTATCTTCTTCTTTTTTTTTTTTTGAGACAGAGCCTCAAGCTGTCCCCCTGGGCAGAGTGCCGTGGCATCACAGCTCACAGCAACCTCCAACTCCTGGGCTCAAG
>NW_003852540.1:4187210-4188280 GCF_000181295.1 Otolemur garnettii | reverse complement strand
ACTTCTTTCAATTCTAAGGTGGTAG
Organism: Otolemur garnettii; assembly: GCF_000181295.1. Taxonomy (NCBI): domain Eukaryota; kingdom Metazoa; phylum Chordata; class Mammalia; order Primates; family Galagidae; genus Otolemur; species Otolemur garnettii. The sequence goes on along the minus strand of NW_003852540.1, from coordinate 4,188,255 downwards.
TTCTTATTTGTGAAGCTGACAGAAGTGCCTGAAACATGTGAGAGTAATGCCATGTGTGCACATGTATACACTTCTGGGGACTCTTGAGGCCCCTCACACCATTTATTCCATGGACCTTAGGTTAAGACTCCCAGTTCAAAGGAATCATTTTATTGCTGCTCTGGATTGCTGTGCCCACTGCCCCCATTTCTAGCCCAGTGCTTTCTATAGATCAGATGATTAGTAAATTTTGGCAGGTAGACTTTGGGAGTAAACCAAGACCTGAAATTTAATTCTAGCTCCCTAGAACCCCATGAAAACATTCAGCAGATAACTTCAGTTGGTAATAGGCTGAGGTAAGAAAAGACAACAGTCTATTTGTTGAAAGAGCATAAGGTAATGACTTGTTGCCAGAATGCAGTAACCTCTGGGGACAATTGTTAGACAGATTAGGGCCTGCCAGAAAGATGATGCTAGGGCCCTACCATAGAAGAAGGGAAGGGAGCTCTTGGGGTATGTCTATATCCCAAGGCTCTTGGGCTAGAAAGGATTAACCTGCATTTCTTCTCTCTTGGTTCAGATTGCCCAGCTGCCCTTGACTGGAAGCACAAGTATCATCTTCTTCCTGCCTGGGAAAGTGACCCAGAACATGACCATGATAGAAGAGAGCCTCACCTCTGAGTTCATTCAGGACATAGATCGAGAACTGAAGACTGTCCAAGCAGTCCTGACCATCCCCAAGCTGAAGCTGAGTTATGAAGGCGAAGTTACCAAGTCTTTGCAGGACATGAGTATGTTTGCAGGATCCCTTTTTTTTTTTTTGAGACAGAGCCTCAAGCTATCGCCCTGGGTAGAGTGCCATTGTGTCACAGCTCACAGCAACCTCAAACACTCAGGCTTAAGCAATTCTCTTGCTTCAGCCTCCCAACTAGCTGGGACTTAGGGACCCACTGCAACACCCAGCTACAGGATCCCCTTTGTTCTTGGTGGATGGGGTTGAGTCTTTGAGCTATTTTTTTTTTGAGACAGACTCTCAACTCTGTTGCCCAGGCTAGAGTGTCCTAGT
>NW_003852540.1:4182020-4186282 GCF_000181295.1 Otolemur garnettii | reverse complement strand
AAAAAAAAAAAAAAAAAAAGATCCTCCAGCCTTGGCTTCCCAGAGTGCTAGGATTATAGGTGTGAGGCAACATGTCCCACCTGAGCTTTCTACTTTGCTAAGCAGAACACAAGGGCTCCATGACTTTGTAGGTGGCCATGAGTGATGCCTTAATTCCAAGAGGGCTGGAGGGGAAGACCAAACTGTCTTACCTAACAGACTCATTCTCAGTCCCATGAGTATATATCCTGTAATAGGGGCTTAGAACACTGTCTCTAACACAAGTCTGTTGGACATGGTTTCTTTCTTATTTTTTTGAGACAGTCTCACTTTGTCACCCTTGGTAGAGTCCCCTGGGGTCACAGCTTATAGCAACTTCAAACTCTTGGGCTTAAGAGATTCTTTTGCCTTAGCTGCCCAAGTAGCTGGGACTATAGGTGCCCGCCACAATGCCTGGCTATTTTTTTTTTTTTTGTAGTTGTCATGGTTGTTTAGCAGGCCCAGGCTGAGTTTGAACCTGCCAGTCCTGGTGTATATGGCCGGCACCCTAACCACCTAGCTATGGGTGCCAAACCATTGATGTGGTTTCTAATCATAACCTCACTTGCTGTGTGCTCTTGGACAAGTTACTGAATCCTCCACTAGCTCAGCCCTTAACATACTTATAAAAGGTGAAAAGATGTGCTCCACTCCTGGTTTGATTGAGATGATATTCTCCCTTGGGGAGTTGGGTAAGGCAGGGTTTAACAGAAATCTCTCTCCATTTCTGCAGAGCTGCAATCCTTGTTTAATTCACCAGACTTCAGCAAGATCACAGGCAAACCTATCAAGCTTACACAAGTGGAACACCGGTCTGGCTTCGAGTGGAATGAGGATGGAGCAGCAACCACCCCTAGCCCAGGGCTCCAACCTTCCCACCGCACCTTCCCCCTGGACTATCACCTTAACCAACCTTTCATCTTTGTACTGAGGGACACGGACACAGGAGCCCTTCTCTTCATAGGCAAAATTCTGGATCCCAGGGGCACTTAATCCTCCAATTTAATGTTCTAATACTCTAGAAGAAGAACACCCCAGAAGGATGGCAGATTATACATTACATGGAGGCTGCCCCTATGTTTCAATGTATACAATAAAAGAGCTTTATACTTAACTTTTGTTACTTATTTCTCTTCCTATTTTGAGCTATGCTCAGTTTATAGGAAGATAAATTGTCCTTTAGGATTTTCCTGGTTGTGTATTTATAGCCTGGTTTTATCTAACTGTGCAGAAACTCACCATTTATAAGAACTTAATTATCTGTGTTGTGTGACGCAGGCACTGCTCTGCTCGCGGGGGTGTTTAGGTTCTAGGATCACTAATCCTCCCAGGAAGGCATTTCCTGCATACTCATTAAATAAGCCAGACGTGCGATTTTTGTTTCTTTTTTGGAGATGGGGCCTCATTTTATTGCCCAGGCTGGAGTGCAGTACTGCAATCATAGCTCACTGTAGACTCAAATTCCTGGGCTCAAGTGACCCTTCTGGCTCAGCCTCCTGAGTAGTTGAGATTATAGGTGTGAGCCACTGGGCATCCAGACTTTAGGTTTTAAATGTAAGTACATTCCTCAGTCAAACTAATGTCATATTAACAAGATAGAGTAAGATAACATGTGGAAAGATAAGGCAGGTAATTTGTAACTACAGGAACTAATTTTACAGATCATTTAAAGAAAGAACTGGTATGTAAAGATTCTACACATATTCTTTTTAAGGAAGTATGCCTATTTTACAAAATAAAATAGAGCCTTTTTTTAGGAATATGAAACATGCCACATGTTTGGAGAATAACTGTGGAATTGTTTGCAGGACTACATTTTATTTTTCTTAAAAAAGTTAGCTTTACCAAAAAAAATCCCACTGGCCACTCTTTTGCCATAATGAATTATTAGAAAAGAGAAATGAAATTCTGCTTATGAAATTCCCTTCATTTAACAAATGTGTCAGTGTTAACTTTATTCCAAACAGCTTCCTCAAAAGCTACTGCCAGGCATCAGGGCTATTAATTTCCTAATGATAATGCCATGGTAACCAACAGGCAGTTCTTGGGCATGGCCAGGGTGGGCAAACTCAAAAGCAGTGTAGACCCAGCATTCTTTTTTTTTTTTTTCAGTTTTTGGCCAGGGCCGGGTTTTAACCCATCACTTTTGGTATATGGGGCCGGCGCCCTACTCCTTTGAGCCACAGGCACCGCCTGTAGATCTGGCATTCTTTCCCACTAATGCATCCGAACCACGTGATCACCAGTGGTATTACAGCAACCAGAGTTTAGACCCAGAGACTCCTGCAACCTTCTGAGCAGGATGGGGTCTGGATTATTCCACATATCCCAGTGGAAGGGAAAATCATCCCTATCTTCTGTCTCTTGATTTTGAAACCACAAACAGCAATGTCTATACCTTCAGCATTTTAAGTCTCTCTTCCCACTACCCAGACAGTCTATATTTCATTTGTCAGACTGGAGAGGTCTGGTAGATAACAGTAGTTTCTTTTCAGGCTTGCCAACAAATAGAATATGTCAGAAAGGAGGCACATGTGTTATAAAGTCATTACTGCAAGTTTGATTTTATTAGTGTTTGGTCGGTGAGTCTGTTAAGAGTATACAAGGAAAGCCAGAGAATAAAAACTGGAAAACTGTTAGAAAATTCAAAGTTGTCATTCCAGGAAGAAATTGCTCAACAATAAAATGGCTCCACATTTATTTCCCTATTCACAGTTTATACTCCATTAGTCCTAACAAAGGATTTGCAGAAGCTAGATACCATAAGTGTGTCTCCAGAGGTAAGCAGGCTTACTGATTTCTTGCTTTATAATTATTTTTCAATTACAATACTACTACTAAGAGTTTAAGTTCCCACTGGAGTGGTATACAACATTTCATTATGACTAGAAACCATAGGAATGTTCCAGGGAAACAGGCTATCATCATTTGGAGGTGGAATCTAACCAAAACCCCAGGCTAACATGCAGAAGCCTGCAGATCAGCTAAAATTCTTTTAAAGGACTTGGACTCTCCAGATACTAGTTTTAAGTCTTTTCTGGGAACTGGGAGTTTTTACTGGAGGACAGTTAACTATTTTAGGAAACATTCATCAAAACAGGCGAGTGTCTCTCTCCAACTGCAATGCTTTCAGAGTCCTGCCTGCCCCTTATATCCTAGGCTCGGGACTGTCGGGAAATCCTGTCTTTCCTGAGGACAGCTTAGCAGAGGCAGAATTTCTTTAACTCATCTTCTATGAGCTTCTTTCCTGGGGGCTGAAGTCCCCTTGGCTTCCTACATTGAAGGTCTCACAGGGATGGGTGGCAAGTCTATTAAACAGGATTTCATCTTTTGGAGCTCCTGGATCTCATCATTCCAAGGGCCATAGTGCACCAACAGAACTTTTTCTGCCTTCTGTATTGTGTTCAGAGCTTCGGGTACTGCAAACCTGAACAGATGTACGAGGAGTTAGTTCATTCATTCAGTGAAGCAAATACTGATTGAGGGCCTACATACGTGGTGAAGAAGAGAGTTATATGAGATCATCTCTGTCCTCAAGCAACTTATAATGAAGAAGACACTTTCCAAATACACTTAAGGCAGAGTTTGAGAAAAAACTTATATATATAAAAAAGAGGTACGGACTATAGGATCCTGAAAAAAACAGGCAAATTTCAAAGCTTTCAACTAGTATTTACCCCAAGGTTTATGCAGCAGTCTTTTTTTTTTTTTTTTTTTGAGACAGAGTCTCACTTTGTCGCTCTCAGTAGAGTGCTGTGGTGTCACAACTCACAGCAACCTCAAACTCTTTGTTCTTAAGCAATTCTCTTGTCTCAGTCTCCCAAGTAGCTAGAATTATAGGCACTCGCCCAACACCTGGCTATTTTTAGAGATGGGGGTCTCACTCTGGTTCAGGCTGGTCTCAAACCTGTGAGCTCAGGCAATCCACCTGCCTTGGCCTCCCAAGTGCTGGGATTACAGGCGTGAGCCACTGTGCCTGGCCCTAATGCAGCAGTTTTCATCTTAGTGAAAGTTTTCATCTTGGTGTCATCTTGTTACCAAGTTGACCCCTGACCTAACTCTGCAGCCCTTTCTCTCTGGCCAAATGGGCTGCCTTTACCTACCATTCATAATATTAGGTTTAAGCTTCAAACACTTTCTCATACCAAGGTACACCAATGACAGTTTTACCAAGATATTTCATCCAGAAATACTGAAATTAGGACTTTCCAAATCATCTCTAGCAAAAATGGATGAGGTGGCTC
>NW_003852540.1:4180455-4181346 GCF_000181295.1 Otolemur garnettii | reverse complement strand
GGCGCTGCCGTATTGGAGGATATTTTAACAGCACCTCTAGCCTCTACCCACTAGATGCCCCCCTAGCACTTCCCTTCCACATAATGACAATCAAAAGTATTTCCTAGGCCAGGTGTGGTAGCTCAAGTCTGCAATCCTAGCACTCTGGGAGGCTGAGGCAAGATCGCTTGAGCCCATGAGTTTGAGATTGCTGTGAGCTATGAAATCACAGTACTCTAGCCTGGGGAAACAGAGTGAGCCTCTGTCTCAAAAAAAAAAAAAGTTTCCAGACTGAGTTAAATGTTATCTGAAGGCAAAATCACTTCTGGTTGCAACACATGCTTTAAAAGGAATAGGATGCAGACTAGAGAGAAGGCAGAGACCCTGGAGTTGAGGGTGCTGGGAATGAGAGAGTCAAGGGAGGTGTGATTAGCCAGAGAGGAATGAAACGGAGTGCAGACTGGTGGGGGTGGGGCTGCCTGGCAAGTTCTCCCTGGGAAACTCACTTGAGATCTAAGAGCTTTTCCACACAGTCAGGAGGAAATTCCCAAGCTTTAACTCTAAAACACAGAGCAAAGATCTCATCTATGGAGGAAATAAAGAAGTTTCCACCATCTTAAAAACACTATAGAAGAAAAGTAATACACAAAAGAGCCTAATACAAGACAGAACATGGTAGCCTGCCTGTTTCCCATAACTCCAGGCGCTCTCCCGCCTGCCCGTCCTTTTTCTGCCATCTTTCCGTGCCACCATAATGGTGCGCATAAATGTCCTGGATGATGCTTTTAAGAGTATTAACAATGCTAAAAAGAAAGGCAAATGCCAGGTTCTCATAAGGCCACAATCCAAAGTATTGTCCGGTTTCTAACTGTGATGATGAAGCATGGTTACATCGGGGAATTTGAAATCATC
>NW_003852540.1:4177898-4179030 GCF_000181295.1 Otolemur garnettii | reverse complement strand
AAAAACAACCAACTCTACCTTCCACTTATGGTCAATTATTTCTCTTGACTCTAAAATCTAAGCTAAAGGTCAACTTTCATAAAGTAGGGTAAATAAATTCTCACAATGTCAACCTCTAAGGTAGAGTTTTCAGGGGTAATGGGGGAGTTCCACAACTCCTTTGCTGAAAAAAATTCTGAACACTTATATCCATTTGGTACATGACGTACTACTTTCTAGAAGAGACTTGTTCCGATTAGAACAGAACAACCTTTCTAGAAGTTACATCATCTAGCCCTGGAATTCAAATAAATGACACCAAACTTCTGGAATTGCATAAAGCTCACAGATATCAGTGATAACCCTTGATTGGTCAGGGCTACTTTAACTTAGCTCTTTGACATATAAGAAAACAACTGCTTAAATCATCTGGCTCTTTTCAAGGACACCACAGTAACTAAACTGGTTAGTGTTTGGTCTCATTGGCCTATATAGCCATCTTGTGGCTGGTATGGGGATAATTAAATTCAATTTTTCAATCATTACTGAGAATCCCTAAGTACAAGGTACTATCAGAATGAATTAAAGAGAAGGGGCTGGAAGACCAGAGCAGGGAGCCAGTCTCACCTAGTTCACCATTTCTGAGAAGCTTCCGGGCCATTTCAACCGCCTGTTGAAGGTCCTGTAACTGAGAAACTAGGTGGTCCCTGCTGATGGATTCTGTGCAAGATCTGTTGCCACAGCTCAGCATGTCATCTCCCTGTGGAAGTCAGTTTTATTTTTATTCCTCTGCCAGAGTTGGTATGTTTTTTTTCTTATATGATTACTCTGTAGTTGCTGACCCCACAGGGGAAAGAGCTTCCTGCAATAACACATCATAACCAAAGCCAGCTAGATTTCGTTTGATAGCAGCAATTCTAATGAAGGCAGTAGCTGATCTCACTTGAGATTTATTTTTTTAGAACAGAACTGGCAGAGTCCACAATTTCTTTCCATTTCTATAGCCCCCTCTCTACTCTCTTGGAGCCAGGACTTTGGATGATAGACATTTGTAGTGGTTATGCAAATGTCATAAGAAAACCAATAGAAAAAGGTGCTAGGGTGGTGTCTGTGGCTCAGTGAGTAGGGCGCCGGCCCCATATACCAAGGGTGG
>NW_003852540.1:4175380-4177423 GCF_000181295.1 Otolemur garnettii | reverse complement strand
AAAAAAAAAAAAAAGAAAGAAAAGGGTGCTAGGGCTTGGTGCCTGTAGCTTAGCAGCTAGGGCGCCAGCCACATACACCGGAGCTGGCAGGTTCAAACACAGCTCAGGCCTGTCAAATAACAACGACAACTACAATCAAAAAATAGCCAGGTATTGTGACAGGCGCCTGTAGTTCCAGGTACCTGGGAGGCTGAGACAAGAGAATCTCTTAAGCTCAAGAGTTTGAGGTTGTTGTGAGCTGTGACGCCATAGCACTCTACTGAGGGCAACATAGAGAAACTCTGTCTCAAAACAAAAACAAAAAAAAGAAAAAGAAAAAAGTGCTAGGTGAGGTCTCCCACCTGGCTTTCTAACACAACGAGCTCTGCATTCCACTAATAGTTCCCTTATGAATACTGTGCCCTTTGAGAGAAGAGGAAACCTCTGAGGTGGACATCTGCTATGTTTTGATGTCAGTATCTATTTCCTCATTTGGTAACAGCAACCCAATTTCTCCTGAGAATCCTCTCTCACCCTCTTATGGTCAGTGCCCTATAGCTGAGGGGATGACATGTGTCTCAGATGTGACCCATTCCTCTGGCACAAATGATTGCAGAAAAATGATGTGGCTCTGATTTTCCTCCAGCAAGTTACTGGGTCATTGAAACCCACTAATCTTTTTGTTCAGACTGCTGTTTGGCACATATCTTTATCCTCCTGGGTAGGGAGGACAGGAGGCTGGGACTGCTGGCAGCCATGTTGCCACCACAGAGGGAAGTCTGTCTGGGGATGGGGTTAACATAGAGATAATGGAGCTAAGAGAGGTAGACAGAAAAATTGGGTCTTGGTGACATTATCTGAGCCCCTGGATCAAGTTGTATTTGAAGTAGCCTTACTCTGAGACTTTTCAATGACTTAACCTGAACAAATACAATCTAGTCTCCTCCTTCCCCCAAGCCAGTTTAGGTATGATTTTCTGTCATTTATAAGAGAAATATCACTAAATCCAACCTTTCCCTGTGGTTCCTTTGGAGGGGTAACCAATGTGTGGGAATGATTGACTAAAATGGAAGTAATATTACTGCTCACAGCACCCATAAGTCCCCAGTGCTTCCTCCTAAAGACTTATCGCCTTTGGGCTGGACAAATGACCTCCAGGAAAAATGGAGAAGAAAAGGGAGACGGGAGATTTACCTGCATGGGTGTTCTGCATCTGTTACAACAGAATGCTTCCCACCTGGGCCCTGCAGCCACTCTGTGCGCCTCAGTTTGACAAGCTGGACAGTTGCAGTCAAAGAAATATTGAGACCTCAGCTTCTGTTGCCTTTTGGCCACACCCATCCGGCTCTCATGAGGCCCTGGGGAGAGATCACCCTCAGCTAATATTGAAAGCAGGCAAGAGTCAAACATTACTTAAAAACCTTCAGCTTATTAGAGGGCCTAGACAATTATTTACCATGTGACAGCTAACCTTCACTCAAACACTTGTGGAAGTGGATACTAAAATAAGCTTCCAAGTTGCTGAGACAGGAAGAAAAGGAAGCCACGAAGTTGTTCTAGCTCATTTTCAGAATAGGAAGTTTACAGGGATTAAGCAGTGAAAAAAACAGTATAGCCACAATAGGGCCCTAGTAAGAAAGAAGGTCTTTCTCTCTCTTTTGGTCTCAGTATGCACTGCCTCTTCCAGGAAACAAACACTGACAGGCGAAGTCACTGCCCAGGGGCTTGCTGGTTCTTACCCACCCTGTCCTTTTCTGCAGGAGAAAGGCAGGACAGTAGTGAGGAGACATGGCTCACCATAGCAGTGGAGAATCTCTTGCCCTTTTCCAATCTGCTGAGATGCCCGAATGGTGGCGACAGTGCTACAGAAGGATATGCTGGTGTTGGGGCTGCAGGAGTGGTTCAGGAGGCTGACAACAGGGAAGACGCCTGTGGCAAGGCGCACCTGCCTACTGTTGGTAATGATGTTCTCTTCAGATCCTGAAAGTGCAAGAGGGAAAAGGAAAGATGTGTCAGGACATCTATTCCTCAGAAGATGAGCCGGGCAGCTGGGCCTGAAGCCCG
>NW_003852540.1:4173071-4174336 GCF_000181295.1 Otolemur garnettii | reverse complement strand
CCATCATTGTTGTTTGGCGGGCCCGGGCTGGGGATTCGAACCCGCCACCTTAGGTGTATGTGGCTGGCACCTTAGCCGCTTGAGCCACAGGCACCGAGCCCAGTCTGCAATTTTCACTGAAGAAGACTCTTTTGTACATAGCTTTATTCAAGACCGTCTCATGTTCTAAACAATCTCTTTGAAAGACAATTAGCCTACAACTTAACTACATGACTGAAAATTATTTAGGAAGGGAGAAAAAAGCCTCTATGTCGTGATGCTGTCTCTGGACCCAAAGTCATATACTTATATTCATTTGTGAGAGCTTCGTACTCATGTGCAGGCCTATTTGTCCTTATTTTAGACACGGTTCTAACTAGCTTGGCTATTCAGTTTCTCAGGCACAGTCATCCAAAGGCAGAGAACTAGTAAGGGGAGAAGATGAGAGACAGGTTTTTCCTGATAATGGCAAAAGAGGTCACAGACTGGGGGAAGGAGGCAGAAAAGTCATATGACAACATAACAGCCTTCGGGCAAATAAACACACTAGTACCATTCAAGTTTTACTATATCCGAAATATTTCACTTAACCAGAGGCTTTCAGGGGTGTTTAATATTATAGTTTCTCTATGCTGCACTGGAAGAAGTGTTGTCTTGGGCCACACATTAAATAAACAAACACTGCCAGGTGCAACGGCTCTATCCTGTAATCCTAGTACTCAGAGAGGCTGAGGTGCGTGGATTGCCTGAGTTCATGAGTTCCAGACCAGTCTATGCAAGGTCAACATCCTGTCTCTACTAAAAATAGAAAAACTAGCTGGGTGTTGTGGTGGGTGCCTATAGTCTCAGCTACTTGGGAGGCTGAGGCAGGAGGATGGCTTGAGCCCAAGAGTTTGAGGATGCTGCGAGCTATGGTGCCACGGCACTCTAACCAGACTGACAGAATGAGACTGTGCCTCAAAAACATCAATCAATCAATAAATACACAAACACTAACAAAAGCTGATAAGGAAAAAAAAGGTATGTGTATAATTTTTGTGGTATCAGTCACCACAGATAGCCAAAAAAATCCTTACATAATCCATGTGACCCTTGGGCCAGGGTGGACACCCCTGTTAGAATGACAGCACACCCACAGGAGGTTTTTGGTTTGGGGTTTTTTTTTTGAGATAGGGTCTCACTTTGTTGCCTGGCTAGAGTGCCATGGTATCATCATAGCCCACTGCAACCTCTAACTTCTGGGCGCCAGGGATCCTCCTGCCTCAGTCTCCTTGAGGAGCTGGGAT
>NW_003852540.1:4169348-4172271 GCF_000181295.1 Otolemur garnettii | reverse complement strand
GTTTCCAACAAAATAGGGTGGAAGATGAAAGATATTGGTATTTAAAAGGACACATTCAGTTTTCTGGATAACTGGAAAACTATCAGATAAATGTGGTATCCCAATATATATGCCAGGAATCTCAATAAACCATTCACCAAGGAAGTAAGTAGTTTAGGTACAAATGTAATGAATAAAGAAAATATCATGACCCAGCATGTGAAAATGTTCTAGAAAGGAAAACATTAAATATAGAGACAGTGTTGTCTCTCTGCAGACAATTCTATTATCTGTTGCCATGGAGGACAAGAAGAGAACAAATAAATACAATTCACAGGAATCCAAATGACTCAATTTTCATCACTAATTCTAGAAACTGTATTAAAACCTTTCTCGGAGCTTCTCCTAAGTGTTTAACTGATTTCTGTTTCCTCTCCTCTCCCCTTTGCCCAATGCCTACCTTCTGGTGTATGTGCTAATGAGCAGTGAAAATGCTAAAAGGTAGGCAGCAGGAAGGAGCAGTACAGGGCATGAACAATTTGTAGTCTGAATAATCAGCCTCTGCATAATTAAAAGTTGACTTGCATTCCCAACTACTGATAACTGGCAATCTATATTAGAACAGTTGCTAAAATTTTCCCAGAAAAAATTATCACAATACAGTGAGTAATGTCAGCTTTGTAAATTATTTATAGATTGTCCTCTAACTGAAGCAGGCTCAGGAACTAAGTGGGGTATTTATGCCAGAGTTGAATCTCTCTCTAATTATTTCTAAAAAAATTAAGTATTGGGCGGCACCTGTAGCTCAGTGGGTAGGTCGCCGGCCACATACACCGAGGCTGGTGGGTTCAAATCAGGCCCAGGCCAGCTAAACAACAAAAACTGAAACAAACAAACAAAAAAATAAATGGGCGTTGTAGTGGGTGCCTGTAATCCTAGCTACTTGGGAGGCTGAGGCAAGAGAATTGCTTAAGCCTAGGAGTTTGAGGTTACTGTGAGCTGTGATACCACAGCACTCTACCAAGGCTGACATAGTTAGACTCTGTCTCAAAAAAAAAAAAAATTAAATATTGATTTAAAAAAAAATCACTTGCTATTTTGCTCATCTACTGGTAGAGATAATAGAAAGTGAGAATATGTATGTACCATATCAATGAAATTGAATATATTGACATTTTGTATTTAAAAAAAAAAAGAGGGAGCAATTCTTTACCAAAAGCACACCTCAGTAATATCCCTACTACATTTAAAATGAGATTTAAGGAAAGAAAATAAGGATTAATTCACAATACTTCCAGAATATACTTACTTTGGTATATATTCCGCAAAATGAGACATTTGTATGTGTGTGAAGTAATCAAGGACACAAACTGAAGTTAGATTCCTTGGTTGTTGAAGAGTAAAAGCAAAGGGCAGTACGCTGATGTGAAGCAACACAGAATCTTATTAAGCCTTGATAGAACATGAATCCAGAGAGAGATGAATGTGCCTTTGTCACGAAGATGGAACCACACATATCAAGGTCTCGAATATCATCTGCAGCCAATTCCGTCCCTTGAGAGAAGTACTCACAAGTACCAGTGAGAGGTATCTGAGGAACTTTTGATTAAATAGGATTTATGCAAAGATAATAACACAAATTTTTATAGGTTTTTGTCAAAGTTTATCCTAGTTAACACTTTAATACTTCTTCTGTGGTACTAATGAAACAGCTGCTAATGAAATTCAATGAGAACACTAAATTGAGAGGTGTTGGAACCCCAAAGAAATAATAAAAAGGGATATAACAAGATTAGAAATATGAGCAGACTAAACCAAAATTAGATTGAATTAAAAAATGAAAGTGAACGTTGCTGGTGGGCGTGTAACTGGTACAACCTTCTTGGAGGGCAATTTTATAATACGTATCAAGTGCCTTAAAAATGTTCATATGAAAATGTTACCAGTTGAATTATTTTTATTATTAAAAAACAAATTAAAACTATAAAAGGAATATATGATAGTCAGAAAAAATTACGAAACTGAATATTACAGAAAAAAATGACAGGCATATCTATCAAGCAAATAGAACATTTTGTCTTTTACTCCCTAACCTAAAATGCACATAATTAAAAAAACAAACCAACTAAACAATTCTGTCAAAGTGAGAGGCAAAAAAAACCCTGGCATCTTGATTTAAATTACTAGAGAGAGGTCAATTGTTTTTATTACTTTTCTTTCTTTTTTTTGGAGACAGAGTCTCAAGCTGTTGCCCTGGGTAGAGTGCCGTAGCATCACAGTTCATAGCAACTTCCAGCTCTTGGGCTTAAGCAATTCTCTTGCCTCAGCCTCCCAAGTAGCTGGGACTACAGGCAACCGTCACAACACCCAGCTATTTGGCAGCCTGGGTTGGATTCGAACATGCCAGCTTACGTGGCTGGTGCCCTAGCTGCTTGAGTTACAGGCACGGAGCCCATTTTTTATTTTTACTATTTTGATAAAGTGCTTTCTCATGTGCACTTTTTTTTTTTGGGAGACAGCCTCAAGCTGTCACCTTGGGTAGAGTGTCGTGGCATCACAGCTCACAGCAACCTCCAACTTCTGGGCTTAAGCGAGTCTCCTGCCTCCGCCTCCTAAGTAGCTGGGACCACAGGCGCCCACCACAATGCCTGGCTATTTTTTGATTGCAGCCATCATTGTTGTTTGGCAGACCCAGGCTGGACTCGAACCCACCACCTTAGGTGTATGTGGCTGGTGCCTTAGCTGCTTGAGCCACAGGTGCCGAACCTCTCATGTGCACTTTTATCTACCATAAAATTCACCCACTTTATTTATTTATTTATTTTTTGAGACAGAGCCTCAAGCTGTCCCTCTGGGTAGAGTGCCATGGCATTACAGCTTATAGCAACCTCCAACTCCTGGGCTCAAGCGAGTCTCCTGCCTCAGCCTTCCAAGTAGCTGGGAC
>NW_003852540.1:4163470-4165773 GCF_000181295.1 Otolemur garnettii | reverse complement strand
TTTTTTTTTTTTTTTCAGTTTTTGGCTGGGGCTGGGTTTGAACCCACCACCTCAGGCATATGGGGTAGGCACCTTACTCCTTTGAGTCACAGGCATGGCCCCCTGGATTTTTTTTCTTTTTTTGTAGTTTTTGGTCAGGGCTGGGTTTGAGGCTGCCACCTCTAGCATATGGGGCTAGTGCCCCACTCCTTTGAGCCACAGGTGCTGCTCTGGATTTTTTTTTTAAAACACAGGTGAATGTACCCAAAGGAAACATAATTCTGGAGAATACTCAACAGATATATTTTAAAAGGCAGCAATGGCCCAAAGAAGCAGAGGAAGATAGAGAAGAAAGGAGGGACCAACCTGAAATGTGATTGAGTAATATCATGAAACCAGGCCTGTGCTAATTTCAGATATTCCATATGCTTTAGGGTGGGGAAGAGAGTCTTGCCCCATAGCATCTCTCATGATACACCTATATTATGCCATACAACTTGGCAGCTGAATTAAAATTAAACATAAAAATACATATAAAAATAGGCTGACAAATTCTAGATTACCTAATGTGAGAAAATCAAAAGCACTAAGTGTATACAGTTTAGTTAAGCCACATTTAATATTAACCTGTCTCCAAATTCTAGGGTTATCCAACACCTAGTTTCTTCTCTCAAAATAGAGTTTACTACAAAAACTAAGAAAAGTATAATGAATGGGCCTGGTGTGGTGGCTCATGCCTGTAATTCTAGTACTCTGGGAGGCTGAGGCAGGTGGATTGGGCTGATTGCTTGTTGAACTCAGGAGTTTGAGAACAGCCTTAGCAAGACCAAGATTCTGTCTCTAACAAAAATAGAACAAAACAGCTGGGCGTCATGGTGGTTGCCTGTAGCCCCAGCTACTTGGGAGGCTGAGGCAAGAAGATCACTTGAACCCAGGAGTTTGAGGTTGCTGTGAGCTAATCTGATGTCATGGGACTCTAGCCTGGGCAACAGAATGAGACTCTGTCTCAAAAAAAAAGAAGAAAAAAGAAAAGAAGAAAGAAAAGTATAATGGATGGAGTAAATTAAAAGACATTTTCTGCTAAAATGGAGATCATACAATAAAAATACTGCAAATGCCATTTCTTTTTAAATAATAGTATGCCTACTGTCAGTACAGTCATACTGGAGATGTCACTCATAATGTTTTGGGCACATCCAACCTCCCTATCTAGGTTAAATAATGTTACCAGTAGAAGCTGGTTCAGGAAAGCAGGGCTAGGCTGGCTGGTCTGTATCTGGAGGAGGCCCCTTGATGGTTGGCCACCTAATCAAAGGACAAGCCATGTAGAGGCTGGCCAACAGCTTATGATGTAGTATGGTGTAAAAAGCTGTGCTGGATTCTTCTCTTGGAAATTAAGCATAGAAGAATGGGAAAAATTTGGCCAGGTGCGATGGCTCACGTCTGTAATCCTAGGACTCTGGGAGACTAAGGCGGGTGGATCACCCTAGCTCAGGAGTTCAAGACCAGCCTGAGCAAGAGTAAGACTTGCCTCTACTAAAAACAGAAAAACTAGCCAGGCATTGTGGTGGGTACCTGTAGTCACAGCTACTTGGGGAGGCTGAGGCAGGAGGATTGCTTGAGCCCAGAAGTTTGAGCCATTGCTGTGAACTATGACTCTACTCAGAGTGACAGAGTGAGTTTGTCTCAAAAAAAAAAAAAAAAAAGGGAGAAATTTGTCAAAGGGAAAGAGAAGAGACAGAGTAACTGAGTGAGTTAAGAGTCTGATACTTTACTCAATATCAGGCCCTGTTCTTTCTGCAGTCTGGTTTAACTATTGTTTCTATCCTTTCCAAGGAAAAAAATTAGCTTTCTCTAGATTCCTGTGCATGCATCCTTATAACAAACTTGTTATTACTAATTGAGACAGTTTTCCCTTACAATCAAAAACCTCTGTAATATAGATTTTAACTTTTTTTTGGCCAGGGCTGGGTTTGAACCCACCACCTCTGGCATATGGGGCCGGCGTACCCTACTCCTTTGAGCCACAGGCACTGCCCAGATTTTAACTTTTTAAAGAATTTTTACAAGCATAAATCTGTAAAGTTAAGTGAGATGAAACTACCATTTTACAAATGAGAAAACCAAGATCAAATAATTCTGGGTCACATAGATTTTTTTTTTTGAGATAGAGTCTCAAGCTGTCACTCTGAGTAGAGTGCTGTGATATCATAGCTCACAGAAACCTCAAACTCTTGGGCTTAAGCAATTCTCTTGCCTCAGCCTTCCAAGTAGCTGCGTCTACAGGCACCCGCTACAATGCCCAGCAATTTTTTTTTTTTTTT
>NW_003852540.1:4157425-4163048 GCF_000181295.1 Otolemur garnettii | reverse complement strand
GCCGAGCCTAGCTATTTTATTTTAAATTGTTGTTGTAGTTGTCATTGTTGTTTGGCAGGCCTGGTCTAGATTTGAACCTGCCAACTCCAGTGTATGTGGCTGGAGCCCTTGCACTGAGCTAAGGGCACCGAGCCTTGGGTCACATCGTTTTTCTTTCTTTTCTTTTTTTTGGCCAGGGCTGGGTTTGAACCTGCCACCTCTGGCATATGGGGCCGGCACCCTAGTCCTTTGAGCCACAGGCGCCACCCCACATAGTTTTTCAATGGTATAATAATAATATAAGATAGCCGTGTTTTCCCATTGGCTCACTGGTTGGAATGCTCTTGTTTTCTTCGGCAGTTCTTTCTCCCCAAACTTCAGCTATATCAAGAACAATATCATAAAGCACAGAAATCAGTTTCCCCCTTACCTGTCTGCTGTATGGTAGTTATTGCCTGGGCATTGCACTGCAGCTGTAACATGTGTCGCAGCATGGCCACTCCCCAAATATCCAAATCTGGACAGAACTCTGGAGCTGCTGCTGCTTTCAGCTTAGAGGATTTCAGACCTGTTGTGAGTGGCCGTAAACTGGCTGCTTCTAGCTGCCTGCACAGTGCAGAAACACTCAGAGCACAGAGAAATTTGTGCTCTGGGCTGTGGTTTTCAGTATGGGGCAAAAGGTTGAAGACAGCGTTATAATTATTCTCATACTTCCCACTAATATCACATCCAGGAATTGGGGTCTGAACTATTTCGCCATTTTCTTCATTTGCCCCCAAGTCATAATTAAGTATCTTGACCAGATTCTTGCTTTCAGGTGAACAGATGTCCTTGAGACTAGTCTCATCACGAAGCTTCCTTATGATTTTGCCTACATCCTCAAATCTAGCTAATAGAGTCAACCTCAGGGCAATGTGGCAAAAGACACCCAGTGTGAGAAGCAGCCCCCCTAAGGAACACTCTATACTATGGTAGAGCTCCCAGGCCTGCTGCAGACACTCTTGGCTGCAATACTTCACATAGCTGCATCCATCACAAGGAACTGTGGCCAAAGTGTGCCTCAAACATCGGTGACAATAGAGGTCCCCATTGGTGACTCTGGTTCTCCACTTGCTCTCTAAGCCGTGATGCAGTGGTTGCATTTCTCCTGGATTAAGGACACTCACAAAAGCATCCTCTTTCACCAGGAGCTCTCCTGGGAGAATATCTCTTGTGGCAATCAGATAGCGGCCTTTTAAAGGGTCAGTGCATAAGGTGACAGATGACGATGCACTGGAAATTTGTTCATTCTCTTCCCTTAGGTCCATGTCCTCAAAGGCTTTGGGTAGAGCTGCTGGGAGGATTTCTGTGAGATTTTTCTTTTCTTGTATCTTCATTTTCAGATGACACAGGTTTTTCTGTAGAATCTGAAAGCGGGAATCCACTAGGGTTGGTTTGACAGTGAAGTTATTAATACTTTCAAGATCACTGATGGTCTGGGTTGCCTCCTGTAGTCTCCCCAGGGTCACCAGACATTCTGCTTTACGCAACATTATCTTGGGTTGTAATCTTTCTGGATAGCCATGCAGCTGTGCTCTGATAATGTCGTTAAGACATGTCTGAAAACAGAAAGGAAATCCCAAAATGATCTTTGTCCCTACTCTTCAATGTCTACTGAAAATGTTTCCAAACTCTAGGGAGATGTAGGCAGGAACTACAGGTGCCCACCACAATGCTTGGCTAGTTTTTCTATTTTTAGTAGAGATAGGGTCTTGCTCTTGCTCAGGCTGGTCCTGAACTTCTGAGCTCAAGCAAACCACCCATCTCAGCCTCCCAGAGTGCTGGGATTACAGGTGTGAGCCACTTTGCCTGGACTTTTTTTTTTAATTTCAGGTTATTGTGAGGGTACAAACAACCAGGTCACAATTTTTGAATTTGTTAGGTAGAGTCTCTCTTGTAGTTGTGTTTTTCTGTTTTGGTAGAGACAAGGTCTATCTTTGCTCAAGCTGGTCTCAAACTCCTGATCTTAGGGGATCTTCCTGCCCACAGAGTGCTAGGATATAAGGATGAGCCATCACGCCTGGCCAATATTTTATTTTTGTTTTATTTTACAGATAGAAGAATTATAGTAAGGGACCTCCTCCTTCTTGGTACTAATGTCCTTTACAACCGTCGTGTAACCATGTGTATCCATCATTTAGCTCTCGATTATTTATTTATTTATTTTTATTTTTCAGACAGAGCCTCAAGCTGTCCCCCTGGGTAGAGTGCCGTAGCATCACAGCTCACAGCAACCTCCAACTCCTGGGCTCAAGTGAATCTCCTGCCTCAGCCTCCCAAGTAGCTGGGACCACAGGTGCCCGCCACAATGCCTGGCTATTTTTTGTTTGTCGCTGTGATTGTTGTTTGGTGGGCCTGGGCTGGATTTGACCCCGCCACCTTGGGTGTATGTGGCTGGCACCTTAGCCACTTGAGCCACAGGTGCCAAGCCTAGCTCTCGATTATTAATGAATACATGTGGTGTTTGTTTTTCCATCCCAAGATACTTCACCTAGCATGATGTGTTCTTTTTTAAGTAAGTAGAGCATTTTCAAGATTATTCCTATAATAATATAACTCACCCTTACAAGCATTGTGACATCCTGGAAAAAACCCTTGTAATTCATAATATAGACAAAGATGATAATAATGATTACTATTTATTGAGCACCTACTGTGTTCCAGGTACTCCTTTCAGCAGTCTGGACATATTACTTCATTTCATCCTCATAACAAGGGGTATGAGGAGGTGTCAGGGTAAATCTTATCTATTGGGTAAACGATGGGTACACTAAAAGCCCCAGCTTAACCATCATATAAGTTATCCATGTGATGAAAACATTTGTAATAACTTAATATTTTGAAATAAAAAACAAAAATTCTAAACATTAATAAAAATAAGGAAGTATGAACTGGAAGTGTGATCAGCAACACCTAGCTCAGCTGCTATCCACTCCAGCACTACTGACCTCCTGGATATAGTCCCTGCCCTTGGGGAATGTACCAAAGCCCTTCCTTGTCAATCAACAATACTCTGCATGGTCACCTGTGACAGGTGAAATGAATCAGGAGAAAGAACAAGTTTGGGCATACTTTGATGCGCTGCCTTCCATTTCATCTACTGCAGCATGGCCTGCTTTCAGTGTTCAAAGGAAGCAGCAGAAATGAAGGCCCAGCCCTCCAAAAGCGGCCCTGCAAGATCCTTTCCAATCAGACCAGTCATCAGACACTCACCTCATACTGACCCAGGTGGAAGAGGGCTGCAGAGCGATTAGCATAACACAGTGAAATGTCCTCAGTGTGAGGCCTTGAGTGGGAAACTCCCTGCAAAACAATGAACTGGTTAAAGGCATAAACAGAAACTGACATTTCTAAAACATATTCTTCAGCTAATAGGGGCTCTACTACCAAAGACTGTGTGAAATTGGGATAGTGACTGAACCTATTTACTTTAGCTGCTTCAAATTCATTTTTAACTACCTTAGAGGAAAGCTGTGGAGATCACGTGAGGAAATAAATATTCAAAACACTTTGAAGATAGAAACATCAGACATAGCTTCAACCACAAATAATAGTAAAATGGAAAACTGAGCAAAATATTTGCAAGCATAATCCTGACTAAAAAAATGGGGGAGGGGCACAAACAGAAATTCGCAGATGAAGAGACACTCATAGTTAATATGCAGAAAATGAATGGGTAGGTTCATATATGAACAGCCAAATACGTGAACAAGAAGCAAAAAGGGATACTTTTTCTACCATCAAATGGGCAATGACTAATAATAACCACAAAGGTAGCAGCTCAGATCACTGGAAAAAAGATGGGAATTATTTGAAAAAAGCACTGGGATAAGTAGTAGGCAGCCAAGGGGGAAAAAAGTTGGCAAAGTTGCCACCATATATGATAAACCTTTCATTGGATAAATTCCAAATGGATGTTACCATAAAAAAAAAAAACAAAACTACAAGGGCACAGGAAGAAACTATACAACCAGTCTAAAGCAATATTGGAGGAATCTCTAACTATGACATAAACCTAGAAGTCATGAAAAGGGTAATAAATTTGACCACAGGAACATAAAAAATAGCTTCATGGCAAAAGCTAATAAAAGCAATATCGAAAGGCAAACATTGGCATGGAAAAAACATTTGTAACTCATAATGCAGTCAAAGAGCTAATTTCTTTACTTCATTAAGAGTTCCTACAGATCAATAAGATGACAAACAATAAATCAATAGGAAAATAAGCAAATGATAGGAACGGTTTTTATGAAAAATACAAATAGCTCTTAAACATATGAAAAATGCTCAAACTCATTCATAATCAATAAAGGGCAAATTAAAACTGTACTAAGATATCAGTTTTTACCTATCAGATTGACTAAAATAAAATTGATAGCACACTGAGTTAGCAAAGGGGTAAAATAGTGGGCACTGCCATTCTGTTGTTACTGGGAGTATATATTGGTCTCATGATCATGGAGGGCAATTTAGCAACACATATCAAAACCCTATGTTTTATATACATATAAAATCCCCAATGGCCCAACAATCCCTCTTCTAGGAATTTATCCTAGACATATAATCATTTATCTTATAGATATATGCAAAATGACACACATGTAAAGGTTCTCATGTATTATTTGAAATAGCACAAGATATGACACAAATGTTGATCTGCAGAACATTGGTTAAGGGCCGGTACCATGGGTTAGGCCTGTAATCCTAGCACTCTAGGAGGCTGAGAAGGGTGGACTGCTTGAGCTTAGGATCTCAAGATAGCCTGAGTAAGAGTAAGATCTTGTCTCTAAAAAACAGCTGGGCATTGTGGCAGGCGCCTATAGTCACAGCTACTTTGGAGGCTGAGGCAAGAGGATCACTTGAGCTCAGGAGTCTGAGGTTGCTGTCAGCTGGGATGCCATGGCACTCTACTGAAGGTGATAAAGAAAGACTCTGTCTCATTAAAAACAAAAGAACACCAGTTAAATATATCATGATACATCCATTTAATGGAATACCATGTAGCCATAAAAAAGAGTGAGGAAGCTCTTTGTGTATTGATGTGAATGATCTTGAGATGATTTTTTTTTTTTTAGATAGAGTCTCACTCAGTTGCCCTGGGGTTGAGTGCCATGGCATCATAGCTCACAGCAACCTCAAACTCTTTGGTTCAAGACATTTTCTTGCCTCAGCTTCCTGAGTAGCTAGAACTACAGGCACTTGCTACAATGCCCGGCTAATTTTTTTGTTTTTTAGAGACAGGGTTTTGCTCTTCCTCAGGCTGGTCTTAAACTCCTGAGCTCAGATAATCCACCTGCCTCAGACTCTCAGAGTGCTAGGATTACAGGTGTGAACCACCATATCCTGGCCTTTTCAGACTACTGTTAAGTGAAAAAAGCATGGGGCCGAACAGTATGTACAGAATGTTATCATTTATGTAAAAAGAAGGTGCGTGCACAAGTGGAAAATTACTTGTATTTACTTATATATGCTTGAAATACCTTTGGAAAGACACATTTAACAGTACTAGCTCATGGGGATGAGGAATAGGGTGGTCAGGGGATATAGACTACACTATATACTCTAATAACCCCTGAACTCTAACTATGTGAACACGTTTCCTTTT
>NW_003852540.1:4155402-4157009 GCF_000181295.1 Otolemur garnettii | reverse complement strand
AGGACAGGAGACCTCTCCCCCAGGCAGGAGGCCTGCCGCAGGCTATCTACGAATGAGCAGGGAACAAAAGACCTCTCATTTTTCCTTGCTGGAAAGAGCCGCTAAACTCCAGGTCTCTTTCTCCCAGGAGGTTCCACTTAATGAACCTAGATGCCACCCGGCCAGGCATAAAATTGAACAGATATTTTCTCCCACAAGTCCAAATTCCCAGTCTACCCTTCCCCCTCGCATGGTGGTCTGAAGTTCTACCCCCTGGAGAGCACAGAGTGTTTGGTCTTGTCCTGAGAGATCTGGGCATAGTGTGGACCACCAACCATCAGGACAGAATCTGTGACTAACAGGAAAGAAAGAGGGTGTTGGAAGAAAGGGACACTCAGTGAGAGGAGAAGCAGTCCCCTGGTTATGACTATGCCTGGCCAGTGGTGGTGTTGACCCTTGGTTTGGGCTGTGTCTAGCGGGACGGGGTGCAGAACCCCCAGCTCTGACAGCACCCACAGCAGGAGAGTGTGTGTCTGGAGGAGACCTGTGTGGTCTGAGTTTGGCAGATAGGGCTGGTCCCCAGACACTGCTTGGCCTGCAGGCAGAGGCTTGCGAGGCAGGGACTGAGAACTGAGAGCAAGGGCGTGGTCCCTTGATTCCAACAGAACCCTCGATCAGTGGCTTTCTGGGTGTGAACCAAGACTTGAGGGCTAGGGTGTGGTTCCGGTGAGGACTGAGACCTGCGGGTGGAGTGCAGTGCCCTAACTCTAACAGAGCCTGTGAATAGAGGCTTGCCAGGCAGTGGACTGAGACCAGCAGGGGGGCAGAGTCCCCTGACTCCAACTGGTCTGGCAAGCAAAGGCTAGCTGGGTGTGGATTGAGACCAGTGGGCAGGGCATGGCCCCTGGCTCTAACTGGGCCTGTGAATGAGTCTAGTGGGTGGGAGTGTGGATCCCTGGCTCCAATTGTGCTGCTGGAGACCCTTGAACCCCTCTCTGTTGAGCAGGGTTTGTACTACCTGAGACAATTTAATTGGAACCTGTGTCTGGGGCTGTCCACTCTGGGACATTCGGAGGTTGACCTTCTAAGTTTTGTAGTGGAAAAGAACTGAAGGACGCCGCAGCTATTTCTTTGCAGTTGAGATTTAAACCTGATATTATGGTTTCTTAGGATAGGGTAATGGTTGGCTGATATCAAAACAGAGCTAGTTTGTGCTATCTCACCAAGTAGGTCCTCAGAGTCTCTGGCCAAAACTCTGAAAGGGGCCTTTGTAAGGTTGTAGGAGATAAGCCACAACTACAAAGCCTAGCACTTTGGTAAGGGGCTATATCTACTACCTGGGAACCCCAATTCAATCTCACCCTAATAGTTCTAATAACCAAATGGTGAATAACCAACAGAAGAATTCTGACAACATGAATAACCAGAGTAGATCAACCCCACCCGAGAAATGACAAAGGAGGTACAACTGAAGATGCCATGCATAGACAAATGGCAGCAATGTCAGAAATTGAATTCCAGGCTCGGCACCTGTGGCTCAAGTGGCTAAGGCGCCAGGCCACATACGTTCGAATCCAGCCCAGGCTCTCCAAACAACAATGATGGCTGCAACCAAAAAAAAAAAAAAA
>NW_003852540.1:4153053-4155321 GCF_000181295.1 Otolemur garnettii | reverse complement strand
AAAAAAAAAAAAAAAAAAAGAAAGAGTAGTTCTAAAGTTGGCTCAAGAAATTAATGAATTCAAAGCCCAGTTCACCAAAGATACAGACGTAATGAGAAAAGAGATAGCAGAGCTCAAGGAAGAGAAAAAGTTAGTTGAGGAACTCCAAAATACAGTAGAATCCCTCAGTAATAGAGTTGACCAGGCAGAAGAAAGGACCTCTGAAACCGAAGACAAAGCTTTTGAACATTCCCAAACAATCAAAGAGGCAGACAAATGGAGAGCAAAAACTGATCATTCCCTGAGAGAGTTGAGGGATCACCCCAAAAGATCAAACATTCATCTTATAGGAATTCCTGAAGGAGATGAGGATGGTCCTAAAGGTAAAAAGATTTTAGAGAATTTCCTAAGCATTGGAAGAGATACAGAACTTCACATAGCAGACAGTTTCAGAACCCCAGCAAGACTCAATCCAAATAAAGCATCTCCTAGACACATTGTGATTAACTTTGCCAAAGTTAAGACAAAGGAGAAAATTCTGCACGCAGCCAGGTGTAAGAAAAGCATCACCTACAAAGGGAGAAGTATCAGAATGACTGCAGATCAGCCAAAACATTTCAAGCCAGAAGAAGATGGTCATTGACCTTCAGTCACCTAAAACAAAACAACTTCCAGCCCAGGATCCTGTATCCAGCTAAACTGAGTTTCATTTATAATTGAGAAATCAAATACTTTAATGACATAGACATGTTAAAGAAATTTTCCATAACTAAACCAGCTCTCCAGGATATTCTCAGACCCATCCTCCACAATGACCAGCACAATGATCTACCTCCGAAGTAAATTCACCCAGAAATTTTTGAACAAACCCAACTGCCACAGTGGTAAAAGTATTAAAATGTCCACTAAAATGTCCATTAAAATGTCCAAAAATCATGACGCCCAAAACACAATCAGGCTTATTAATTCTCCCAATTAATGTGAATGGTTTAAATTGTCCTCTGACTGGATACAAAAACTCAGACTGGGTATCTGCTGTATACAAGAATCTCACCTTACCTTTTTTTTTTTTTTTTTGAGACAGAGTCTCAAGCTGTCCCCCTGGGTAGAGTGCTGTGGCATCACTCACAGCAACCTTCAACTCCTGGGCTCAAGTAAGTCTCCTGCCTCTGCCTCCCAAGTAGCTGGGACTAGAGGCGCCTGCCACAATGCCCGGCTATTTTTTTTTGGTTGCAGCCATCATTGTTGTTTGGCGGGCCCGGGCTGGATTCGAACCCGCAACCTTAGGTGTATGTGGCTGGCGCCTTAGTCACTTCAGCCACAGGTGCTGAGCCAAATCTCACCTTACCTTAAAGGATAAAAATAGACTTAGGGTGAAGGGATAGAGTTGTAAAATATAGGCAAATGCAAACCAGAAAAAAGCAGAGCTTGCAATTTTAGTAGCAGATACGATTGGCTTTAAACCAACAAAGATAAAGAAAAACAAGGAAGGTCACCATATATTTGTCAAGGGAAATACCCAACATGAAGAGATTTTGATAATTAGCATTTATGCACCCTACCAGAATGCTCCTCAATTCATAAAGCAGACCCTAATGGATATGAACAACTTGATATCTTTCTGCACTATAATAGTTAGAGATTTTAACACCCCTTTGACAGTTTTGGATAGATCCTCCAAGAAGAACTAAACAAAGAAATATTAGACTTAAACCTGACTCTACAACAAATGGACTTTACAGACCTCTACAGAACATTTCACACTAATAAAACTGAATATACATTCTTCACATCAGCCCATGGGTCATCCTCTAAAATAGATCATATCCTAGGACACAAGTCTAACCTCAGCAAATTTTAAAGTATAGAAATTATTCCTTGTATCTTTTCGGACCACCATGGAATAAAAGTTGAACTCAACAGCAACAGGAATCCTCATACCCAAACAAAGTCATGGAAACTAAATAATCCTAGGCTGAATAACAGCTGGGTTAAAGACAAGATTAAGAAGGAAATCACCAAATTTTTGGAACAAAATGATAATGAAGACACAAATTTTCAAAACCTGTGGGCTATTGCAAAGGAAGTTCTAAGAGGGAAATTTATAGCATAGGAAGCCTTCACTAAGAAAAAAGAAAGAGGGTAGCACCTGTGGCTCAAAGGAGTAAGATACCAGCCCCATATGTTTTTTTTTTTGAGACAGAGCCTCAAGCACTCCCCCTGGGTAGAGTGTCGTGGCATAGCTCACAGCAACCTCCAACTCCTGGGCTCAAGCGAGTCTCCTGCCTC
>NW_003852540.1:4146290-4151241 GCF_000181295.1 Otolemur garnettii | reverse complement strand
TGAGCTATAGGCGCCGAGCCAGAAGGGACATTTCTTAAGCTGACAGGCCATCTACAGCAAACCCATAGCCAATATCATATTGAATGGTGTAAAATTGAAAACATTTCCACTCAGATCAGGAACATGGCAAGGATGCCCACTGTCTCCACTGCTATTCAACATAGTAATGAAAGTCTTAGCCATCACAATCAGGCAACAGAAGGTGATCAAGGGTATCCAAATAGGGTCAGAGGAGATCAAACTCTCACTCTTTGCTGCTGATATGATCCTATACCTAGAAAATCCCAGGGACTCAACTTCAAAACTCTTAGAAGTGATCAAGGAATACAGCAGCATCTCAGGATACAAAATCAATACTTACAAGTCAGTAGCTTTTATACACGCCAACAATAGTCAAGCTAAAAAACAATCAAGGACTCTATTCCTTTTACAATAGTGCCAAAGAAGATGAAATATCTGGGAATTTACCTAACAAAGGATGTGAAGGATCTCTATAAGGAGAACTATGAAACTCTTGAGAAAAGAAATAGCTGAAGATGTTAACAAATGGAAAAACATACCATGCTCATGGCTGGGAAGAATCCATTTTGTTAAAACGTCCATACTACCCAAAGCAATCTACAGATTGAATCCAATCCCTATTAAAGCACCATTGTCATACTTTAAAGAACTTCAAAAAATAGTATTTCATTTTATATGGAATCAGAAAAAACTTTGAATAGCAATACATTACTCAGAAATAAGAACAAATCAGGAGGTATCACATTACCAGACTTCAGGCTATACTATAAATCTGTAGTGATCAAAATAGCATGGTGCTGGCACAAAAACAGAGGGGTAGATTTATGGAACAGAATAGAGAAACCAAGAGATGAACCCAGCTACTTATTGTCATTTGATCTTCGACAAGCCTATCAAAAATATTCAGTGGGGGAAAGACTCCCTATTAAATAAATGTTGCTGGGTGAACTGGCTGGCAACCTGTAGAAGACTGAAACTAGACCCCCACCTTTTACCATTAACAAAAATTGATTCTCACTTGATAAAAGACTTAAACTTAAGACATGAAACTATAAAAATACTAGAAGAGAGTGCAGGGAAAACACTTGAAAAAATTGGCCTGGAAGAATGTTTTATGAGGAGGCCCCCCCGCGCATTTGAAGCAACTCCAAAAATACATTACTGGAATCTGATCAAACTAAAAAGCTTTTGCACACCCAAGAGCACAGTAAGTAAAGCAAACAGACAACTTGCAGAATGGGAAAAGATTTTTGCAGGTTATGCTTCTGACAAAGATCTGATAACCAGAATCTACAGAGAACTCAAACTAATCAATAAGAAAAGAATAACCCCATTTCTATGTGGGCAAGAGACTTGAACAGAAACTTCTCTGATGAAGACAGGCGCATGGCCTACAAACACATGAAAAAATGCTCATCATGCTTAATTATCAGAGAAATGCAAATCAAAACCACTTTGAGATATCATCTAATTCCAATAAAATTAGCCCACATCACAAAATCCCAAAACTACAGATGCTGGCGTGGATGCAGAGAGAAGGGAACGCTTCTACACTGCTAGTGGGAATGCAAGCTAATATGACCTTTTTGGAAAGAAGTTTGGAGAACACTCAAGAAACTAAAAGTACACCTACTGTTCGATCCTGCAATTCCTCTACTAGGTATATACCCAGATGATCAAAAATCATTTTACAACAAAGACATTTGCCCCAGAATGTTTATTGCAGCCCAATTCATAATAGCCAAGACATGAAAACAGCCCAAGTGCCCATCGACCCATGAATGGATTAACAAATTGTGGTATATGTACACCATGGAATACTATGCAGCCATAAAAAGATGAAGATTTCACATCTTTTATGTTAACCTGTATGGAGCTAGAACATATTCTTCTTAGTAAAGTATCTCAAGAATGGAAAAAAAGGTATCCAATGTATTCAATACTACTATGAAATCAATATATAATCACCTACACACTCATACGAATGGCAAAACATAACTACAGTCCAGAAAGTAGAAGGGAAGAGAAGAGAGAGGGGAGGGGAGGGAAGGAGGGATATGGGAGGAGAGAAGGTATTTTAGGGGGAAACCTCACCTAATGTGTATGATGCAATGATACATTTCAAAACTATTAAGAAATGAGTATAATTGTGATGGATGTGTTACTTAGTTCAATGTAAGCATTTTACATTGTATATTGAAGCAGTACCCTGAACCCCATAAATCCATCAATGTATAAAGTTATGATTTGAAAAAAAAAAAAAAAGAAGAAGAAACCAGCCCCAGGCCAGCTAAACAACAATGACAACTGCAACAAAAAAATAGCTGGGCATTTTGGCGGGAGCCTATAGTCCCAGCTACTTGGGAGGCTGAGGCAAGAAAATTGCTTAAGCCCAGGAGTCTGAGGTCACTGTGAGCTGTGACACCATGGCACTCTACTGCGGGTGAGATATTGAGACTCTGTCCTGCCCCCAAAAGGAATGAATATAATAATAAAACCATGATAATAATCAGTATCGCTTAGGATACGGAGAACTGAACATTCCCATACTTTGTCAGAAGGGTTGTTAACCAGTTCTTTCCTGGAGAACAATTCAGCATCTAGTACCAAAGGCATAAAAAAACACACTCTCTTGGACCCAGCAATTACTCTTCTAGGAATTTGCCCTAAGGAAATAATCAGATGTATACTGTGTATAAATATTTGCATAGAAAGATGCTTATTGCAGTGTTATGATAAACAACTTGCCAACACTGGGAGATGTTAAATCAAGGACAGTTCTTCTCTGTAACGGGACACTAAGCCAGCCATAAAAAATCATATTCTAGTGGAAAATTTAATAACATGAGAAAATGGGCACGATAAATTGTTGAGAGAAAAAAGCAGGTTATAAGATGGTAAGTGCAACATTATCCCAATTTTCTAAAAGAAAAATATGTTTTCAGAGGAAAAAGTCTGGCTGGATGCATACAAGCAAAAATGTTAACAGTGCCTATCACTGGTTATGAGATTTTTTTTTTAAACTTTTTATGCTTCTCTATATTTTCCAAAGTAAATGTATATTACTTCTACAATCAGACAAAAACAAATACCATTTTTAAAAAGAAAGAAAATAGCAGCTTTCTAGAAAATTGCAAAGTATCATAATCACCAAAATACTAGCTTCATGAAATAGGAAGGCTCATATCCCTCCATATCCAGAGCAAACCTTAATTTTTCGGTCTGATTTCACTTTTTATTTTCTTGTTTTCCTTGAATAACTTTCTGTGTGATCACATTCATGATGCACATGTATTATGTTGAAAAGATTAGCTCTGAAAAAGAACTATTAAGCCATTTATCATTGGATCATTACATCTAATGGATTTTAATCCTTCAGCAATCACTAAAGCTTATATTATTTAGCTAAATTCTTTGTTATAACAATACAAAGCAGGGATTTTATCGGCTGTAGAAGCTGCTGTTGTAAGTGTGATCGTTTCTGGAAAATTGATTCTATACTTTAAGCATAATCCCGTTAAAGATATAGAGTAGGGGTACACCCTTCTGGTGCAAAGGATTGACATAGTCTTTTTTTAAGCCCACAGAAATCTCTTAAAAGCTATAAAAGGAAGTCTCTCAGAGAATCTTGTTCTACTTCCTACTATGGAAGCAGGACATAATAATAGGTTGATGACAATAAATAAAAATAAAAATTAAGGCTCAGCACCCGTAGCACAGTGGTTATGGCACCAGCCACATACACCGAGGTTGGTGGGTTTAAATCTGGCCCAGGCCAGCTAAATAACAATGACAACTACAACAAAAAATAGCCCAGCACTGTGGTAGGTGCCTATAGTCTCAGCTACTTCGGAGGCTGAGGCAACAGAATCACTTAAGCCCAAGACTTTGAGGTTGCTGTGAGCTGTGACGCCACAGTACTCTACCAAGGGCGACATAGTGAGACTCTGTCTAAAAAAATAATAAAAAATAAATAACATAAAAAGAATAGAAGTTTTGCTAAAAGTCACAATTTCTCCTTAAAATCTAACTCATTGGTAATGAAATTTAAAATTAGTGGACTGCCCCTAATATTACTTATGTTTGCTGACAACCTTCAAAATGGAGTTCACCTAGGCAGTGGCCAATGAGCTCGTTTTCCCTTCTAACTTAATCCTAATCATACTGGTTATAAGTTAACACCGTGGCCAACTAAAATCTAGCTGTTCTCTCAGTCAGGACTATAAAGCTAACAGCTTCATCTGACAAAAATGGCATACAATTCAATGAGAGCTGACTGACACTGGCAAGGCAGGGCAAGGGACCAATAAGCCAAGCCTATTGCTACAAGGTGTCTGAAGGAATAGGGGAATAGAAGTTTCTTGACGAAATTCAGAATACAACCAACAGCAGAATTCTGCCAGTTTTCTTTCTCAAATCCATCCCACAAAGACAAAGATAACACTGGCTATACAATTTAACAACATGGCTCTTTCTCCTGAAGAAATATGCATTGTTAAATTACTGAGCTGGGAGCGTTTTACCTTAGAGTAGAGCACTGCAGCTCCTGTATAATCTTTCTCCTGAAATTTTTTGTTTCCTTCTTCTCTGTAGAAAAGGGGAGCTTCAGGGTCCTTATCCACCAAGTAACCTCCAGAAAGTCTTTTTAAAAACATCTCATCCTCAGGTCTTCATGAAGACAGGAGGCCACATAAAAAAAGCAGAAATTTGTTATTTCAAGGAAAGCTCCAAACCATTGTACTTGAAACAAGAAAGAGTGTCTGCAAAACACTGGAACATGATCTCTGTGTCATGTGACCGGTGGAAAATTATCTCATGGTCGCAGAGACACAGGGATCGGAATTTCTATTCTGAAGACTGAGTGTTAGTTTTTTCTTCTTTTTTAAAATTTCAAAATATTGGCTCGGCGCCTATAGCTCAACCGGCTAAG
>NW_003852540.1:4142112-4146001 GCF_000181295.1 Otolemur garnettii | reverse complement strand
ACACATGTTTTTGTCACATGGATACCTTGTATAATGCTTAAGTCTGAGCTTTCAGTGTGCCCATCACCAGAATAGTGTTTACTGTACCCAATTAATTTTTTATTTTTTATCTCATAATTACTGGCCAGTGAACCATCCTTCGGATCATATATCATAAAGATCTTGGTTGGGGAGAATGACATAATACATGGAGTCTCTGCACGAAGGAGTATTCTCCATTGAAACTATGTGGAAAATAATAAAAAAAGAAAAAAAAAGAAAATACTCAATTGAGTGGCTGAAAGGGAAGAGACAGGGAGAGAGATTTGGAATGAATCACAAAGTAAATGTAAAATGTTAACGTTTGGGGATTCTGGAAGAAGGGTATATTACATAATAATTCTTCGTACTATTTTTGCAAGTAAGTATGAAATTATTTCCAACTAAAAAAGTTTTAAAAAGTATACAAATACTCTACATACGAAATACAATTAATGAAGTTGATCTAATATATCTAAATACAAAAACGTATATATATACTTACAAAAAGACATTTGGATTATTTACATGTTTGTGTACTGTGAATCATGCTGCTATCAACACTGGTTGGTATACAAATATTTACTCAAGTTCCATTTTTAATTCTTTTGGCTACAAACTGATAAGTGGGATTGCTGGATCATATGATAAGTCTACATTTAATCTTTTGGGGAACTGCCATATCATTTTCCACAGTGGCTGCACTGGTCTATATTCCCACCAGCAATGCACAGAGTTCCAATTTCTCTACCTCCTCATCAACAATTGTTATTGTCTTTTAAATTTTTTTTAGAATAGCCCTTCTAAAAGGTGTGAAGTGGTATCTTGTGGTTTGGGGCGCATTTCCTGATGATTAATGATGTTGGGCATCTTTTCATGTGTTTATTGGCTATTTATATATATCCTTTAGAGAAATATTAATTCAAGTCTTTTGTCTACTTTTTTTTAAATTCTTTTTTGAGACAGAGTCTCAAGCTGTCGCCCTCGTAGAGTGCAGTGGCTCAACCACTGGCACTCAACTCCTGGACTCAAGTGATTCTCCCGCCTCAGCCTCCCAAGTAGCTGGGATTACAAGTGCCAGCCACAACACCCAGCTGTTTTTTGGTTGTAGTTGTCATTGTTGTTTGGCAGGCCCCGGCTGGATTCAAACTTGCCAGCTCTGGTGTATGTAGTTGGTGCCTCAGCCACTTGAGCTACAGGCGCTGAGTCCCTTTGCCTACTTTTTAACCTTTTTGGTGCTGTGGACTAGTTTCATGGGAGACAATTTTTCCATGGACTAGGGTGGGGGTTGTTTCAGGATGATTCAAGTGCATTATATTTATTGTGCAGTTTATTTCTATATTATAATGCAGTGTAATATACAATGATAAAATTATATAACTCACCATAACATGAATCAGTAGGAGCCCAACTCAGATCAGACATTAGATTCTCATAAGGAGCGTGAGACCTAGATTGCTCCCATGCGGTTTATGGTAGGATTTGTGCCTCTATGAGGATCTAACCTTGCGGCTGATCTGACAGAAGGTGGAGCTCAGGCAGTGATGCCAGCAATAGGGAGTGGCTTGCCTGCCACTCCCCTCCTGCTGTGTAACCTGGTTCCTAACAGGGCATGAACTGGTACCAGTTCCTAACCTGGGGATTAGGGACTGCAACTGTATCAGATATATAATTTTGAAATATCTTCTATTCTACAGGTTGTCTTTTCATTATCTTGATAGTATCCTTCTACACATAAAAGTGTTTTTAACTTTCTTGATAGTATCCTTCTATGCATAAAAGTGTTTTTAACTTTTTTTTTTAGATAGGGTCTCACTCTGTTGCCCAGGCTAGAGTGTAGTGGTATCATTGTAGCACACTGCAACCTCAAACTCTCAGCTCGAGCCATCCTCCTGCCTCAGGCTCCTGAGTAGCTAGGACTGCAGGCACATGCTACTATGTCCAGCTAAGAGATGGACATATGGCCACAATGCCGAGCAAGAGATGGGGTCTTGCTCTTCCTCAGAGCGGTCTCAAACTCCAGAGCTCAAGCAATTCTCTCACCTCAGACTTCTAGAGTGCCAGGATTACAGACATGAGCCACCACACCCATCCATAAAAGTTTTAATTTTGAGGTATAGTTTATCATTTTTAATTTTGTTGCTGGTGCTTTTGGTGTCATATCTAAGAAATATCTGCTAAAGCCAATGTCATGATTTTCCCCGATGTTTTCTTTTCAGGGTTTTATAGTTTGCTCCATTTTCTTTCTTTTCTTTTTTTTTTTTTTTGAAGAGACAGAGTTTCACTATGTCGCCCTCGGTAGCGTGTCATGGCATCACAGCTCACAGCAACCTCCAACTCTTGGGCTTAAGTGATTCTCTTGCCTTAAGCCTCTCAAGCAGCTGGGACTACAGGCGTCCACCACAATGCCCGGCTATTTTTGGTTGCAGTGTCATTGTTGTTTAGCTGGTCCAGGCTGGGTTTGAACCCGCCAGCCTTGGTTTATGTGGATAGCATCGTAACCACCGTGCTATGGGAGCTGAGCCAGTTTACTTCATTTTCACTAAATTTTTTTATACAGCATAAGTTAAAAGTCCAACTTCATCCTTTTGCATGAACACTGACAGAAAAAAACAAGTTCCTTATTCCTTCAACTTTGCCTTCTCTCTCTAAAGCCCTAGAAAAGTAAAGCTTATGGAGTCAAGTGGCAAAGCAGAAAATCCCAGCTCCAGCCCTGGTAATTGGCACACATCCATATATGCACTTTACCCCCCTCTGAACCGTATGAAAATAAGTACAGCTACTATGCAAGTTCACCACTAAATATTTGTAGGCCTTGGTTAAAAAGAAGGACATTCTCCCATATTACCACAATATCATTATCACTAAGAAAATTCAAATATTACTGATTCAAATATTATTTAAATTATTCCTAAAATGTTATTTATATCTTTTTCTCACCCCAACCTGATCTAGGATCAGGGTTCTCATGTATTCTATTTAGTTATTTCTGTTTAGTCTCTTTTGAGATAGCCCTATAATTTGGGGGGCTTTATGAGTAATTTTTCTGAAGATTTAAGGCCAGAAAAATGTTCCACAGTGTGGTTTTGTCTCACTGTTGGCACATGATTAGATTCAGATTAAATACTTTTTGTCAATGCTAATACTACATGGTTAAATCTATATATTTCATGTTACTTCAAACTGGAGACATAAGATGTCTCCTCACTACTGGTGAAGCTAAGTTTGGCTACTTAACTTAAGTGGTGGTTGCTGGATCTTTCCAACGTAAAGATGCCTTTCCCTTGATAAATAATCTATGGGGTCATACCTTGAGACTGTGTGAATAGCAAATTTCCTTATGATCTTACTTCTAATAGTCTGAGCATCCACTGAAGATCATTACCAGAATCACTTATCATACCAGAGGTTACAAAATGGTTAGTTTTCTAATTCCACCATCACTAAGGACTTAAAAAAATTGATTGCTATAAACCATGAGCATCATTATATTTTTTCATGTTCAATTGTCCTAACTTTGGTCAATGGGAACCCCTTCAGACTGACTTTTTTTTTTTTTTTTTTGAGACAGTCTCACTATGTCGCCCTAGAGTACTGTGGCGTCACAGCTCACAGCAACCTCAAATTTTGGGCTTAAGTGATTCTCTTGCCTCAGCCTTGCAAGCAGCGGGGATCACAGACGCCTGCCACAATGCCCGGCTATTTTTTTGTTGCAGTTGTTGTTTAGCAGGCCCAGCCATGGTGCATGTTGCCAGCCCCCTACCCACTGAGGTATAGGCATTGCCCAGACTGACTCTTGTGTTCTTTTTCACATCAATCCATTAGTCTTTGAGCACTTTGCTTTCTTTTCTTTTCTTTTCTTTTTTTTTTT
>NW_003852540.1:4133095-4141192 GCF_000181295.1 Otolemur garnettii | reverse complement strand
CACAGGTGCCGCCCAAAACCTTTTTGTTTGAGACTGAGTCTCACTCTGTTGCCCTGGGTAGAGTGCTGTGGCATTATCATAGCTCACAGTAATCTCAAAGTCTTGGGCTCAAGTGATCCTCCTGCCTCAGCCTCCCCAGGACCTGGGACTACAGGCACTAGCCACAATGCCTGGCTAGGTTTTCTATTTTTAATAGAGACAGGGTCTCCCTCTTGCTCAGGCTAGTCTTGAATTCCTGAGCTCAAGCAATCCACCCATCTTAGCCTCCCATAATGCTAGGATTGTAAGTGTGAGCCACTGCACTAGGCCTGGCTTTAAACTTCAAAGGCTCAATTTATATTTCCAGTTAATAGGCATGTATATGGAGATTAGAAGTTTAAATCTTTTTTGGGTGCTTTAGATTGTGATTAAATAGTTTTACAAATAGCTCTCTGAGCTAATCTTTTTTTTTTTTTTTAATGAGACAGAGTCTCACTTTGTCACCCTCGATAGAGCGCTGTGACGTCACAGCTCATAGCAACCTCCAATTCCTGGGCTTAGGTGATTCTCTTGCCTCAGCCTCCTGGGTAGCTGGGACTACAGGCACCTACCACAATGCCCAGTTATTTTTTTGTTGTTATTGTTACAGTTTGGCTGTGACCAGGTTCGAACTCGCCATCCTTGGTATATGGGGCCTGTGCCCTACCTACTTAGCCACAGGTGCTGCCCTGAGATAACTTGTTTTTAAGTATAGAAGTCTGGGGATGAGATGTGTGAACAAAAATGGGTGTTAATTATTAACTCCAATAAAAACAAGAACTGTGTAAGAAAGGAAATGAAATTCTAAGCATGTTTTGTGCTTCATAAGAATAATATTTATTTTTTTTAATTGTTTTTTCTTTTAGAGACAGTTTTACTTTATTGCCCTCAGTACAGTGATGTGGCATCACAGCTCACAGCAACCTCCAACTCCTGGGCTTAGGCAATTCTCTTGCCTCAGCCTTCCGAGTAGCTGGGACTACAGGCACCTGCCACAACATCCAGCTATTTTTTGGTTGCAGTTTGGCTGGGGCCGGGTTCAAACCCCCTACCCTCAGTATATGGGGCTGGCACCCTTCCCACTGAGCCACATGTGTGGCCCAAGAATAATATTTACATAGATTTAGGAATGTATACATTGAATGCTGGTTTAACCAATGTAACATTCTATTGATATATTATAAATTAAAACAATTATAATGAGAGAATGAGAGAAAAACAAAATAAATATATGCAAGTTGGAAGTAAGAAAGCTAAATTTACATCTAAAACCAAAAACTCAAGAAAGCATTAGTATATGAGGTGTGACAATTAAGTTTGTGAACTCATCCTAGAAAAAGTGCTACGTACCTTATGGCTGAATATCACTATAGTCACCTTTGAAGCACTCCCCTTGGGAAGCTATGCACTGACACCAGTACCTCCTACACCTTTCAAAGCAATTTTGGAATTCTTGTTCGGGAATGGTTATCTGAACTGTGGTCAGTCATATGGCACACACAAATATGCAACAATACAACAGCAATAATGAAATGCCACTCAGTAAGACACTGCCACATGTCAACATGAACACAGCTTTGAGACAATGATATATCAAGCTTATGAAACCTTACTGAGCTGTTTGTACAGTGCTGCCAACACAAGCACACAGTAATAAGTCAGCGACCTTAATTCTTATACCTCGTATGATGACAGCTCTGATGGTCATTCCAGAAAAAGCATTCCAAAATTGCTTTGAAGAATGGAGTAGGTACTGGCATTGGTGCATAGCTTCCCAAGGGAAGCTTCCCAAGGGATAGCTTCTGAAGGTGACTGTGATATTTAGCAATGAGGTATATAGTACTTTTTCCAGGATGAGTTTGCAAACTTAATTGTCATACTCCATATCGTTTAAGGCCAGAAGAAACAGTTAAAATAATTTAAAGTGGCTGTTGCTGGGAAGTCAGTAATGTGGAACAGTGGAAAAGAGGGTTGCTGTTTTTCTTTTTAAGTTTTGAAATATTTGATTTCTCTCTCTCTTTTTTTTTTTTTGCAGTTTTTGTTCGGGGCCGGGTTTGACCCCACCACCCCTGGTATATGGGGCCGGCACCCTACTCCTTGAGCCACAGGCACCACCCCAGTATTTGATTTCTTAAACTATCTATGAGCCAGGCGAGGTAGCTCATGCCTGTAATCCCAGTACTCTGGGAGGCCAAGGTAGATGGATTGCTCGAGCTTGCAAGTTCGAGACCAGCCTTAGCAAAAAGTGAGACCCCCATCTCTACTAAAAGTAGAAAAACTGAGGCAAGAGTTTTGCTTGAGTCTGAGTTGGACGTTGATGTGAGCTGTGATGATACCATGGCACTCTACACAGGGTGACAGCTAAGACTCTGTCTCAAAAAAAATCCCCTTAAAACTTTCTATGCATATTATTCTAACAAACAACAACAACAACAACAAAATTAGGCTCAGAGGCTGTGGCTCAAGTGGCTAAGGCGCCAGCCATATATACCTAAGGTTGTGGGTTCGAATTCAGCCTGGGCCCGCCAAAACAACAATGACGGCTGCAACCAAAAGAAAAAAAATAGCCGGGCGTTGTAGCATGCACCTGTGGTCCCAGCTACTTGGGAGGCTGAGGCAGACTAGGAGTTAGAGGTTGCTGTAAGCTGTGATGCCATAGCACTCTACCCAGGGGGATAGCTTGAGGCTCTGTCGCAAAAAAATTAAAGGAAAATTTTTTCATTAAGGCATCAGGTCTACATATAGATTTTTTTTATCACCTTTAAGAACCACATAAACTATTTCAGAACAAAGAAAAGACGGGAAGATTATCCAATTCATTTTGGGGCTACCTTAATGCTAATAATAAGAGTTGACAAATGGAGCACAAAAAATACATAGGGTAGTATCATTTATGAACACAGACACCGAAATCCTAAAAAGAGTATTAGCAAACTGAATCTAGCAATGTTGTTAAAAGAATGATAAATTATAGCTGAACAAGATTTATACTCTGAATAGCTCAATTATAGTAAATCTATTGATGTAAATTCCATACTAACAGATAAAGGAGAAAAAGAAAATGATCATTCCTCTGAAAACATATATGTTTCATAAAATTTGTATTTCATAAAATTTAACACTTATTTGTTTGTTTGTTTATTTATTTATTTGAGACAGAGCCTCAGGCTGTCCCCCTGGGTAGAGTGCTGTGGCATCATACCTCACAGCAACCTCCAACACCTGGGCTCAAGCGAGTCTCCTGCCTCCACCTCCCAAGTAGCTGGGACCACAGGGCCCCCGCCACAACGCCTGGCTATTTTTGGGTTGCAGCCATCATTGTTACTTGGTGGGCCTGGGCTAGATTCGAACCCGCCACCTTAGGTGTATGTGGCTGGCACCTTAGCCACTTGAGCCACAGGTGCCGAGCCTCAACACTTATTTATGATAAAAATTTTAGTAGTTAAGAATACAGGCCAAAGGCCAAGCACAGTGGCTTATGCCTTTAATCCTAGCACTCCGGGAGGCTGAGGAGGGTGGATTGCCTGAGCTCACGGGTTTGAGATCAGCCTAAGCAAGAGTGAGACCCCATCTCTAAAAATAGCTGGGCATTGTAACAGGTGCCTGTAGTCCCAGCTACTTGGGAGGCTGAGTCAGTCAAGAGCTTGAGCCCAAGAGTTTAAGGCTGCTGTGAGCTATGATGCCATGGTACTCTACCGAGGGTGACAAAGTGATATTCTGTCTCAAAAAAAAAAAAAAAAATATATAGGCCAGGAGTGGTGGCTCACACCTATAATCCTAGCACTTTGGGAGGCTGAGATGAAAGGACTGCTCGAGGCTAGGAGCTCAAGACCATTCTGGGCAACACAGTGAGACCCTGCCTCTAAAATGTATAATTAAAAAAAATTAGCTGAGAATAGTATGGTGGCATGTGCCAGTAGTTCTAGCTACTCAGGAAGTTGAGGCAAGAGGTTTGCTTGAGCCCAGGAGTTCCAAGTTGCAGTGAGCTATGATCACGCCACTGTAACCACTGCATTCTAGTCTGGAGTAAGACCCTATCTCTTAAAAATAAATAAACAAACACACATACATATGTACATATATAAAATACATAAAAATAGGGCAACTTTTATAACAGGGTATATACTCTTAACCTATGGTAAATGTCCTCCATGGCCTCCACCATTCAATATTGTACTGGAGGTCTAGCTAATGCTATGAAAATTAAAAAGTGGGCTGAATGTAAAAGCTCACACCTGTAATCCTAGCATCCTGGGAGGCCAAGGCGGGCAGATCATTTGTGCTCAAGAGTTTGAGACCAGTCTGGGCAAGAGCAAGACCCCATCTTCATTAAAAAACAAAGAACAGAAAAATAGCCAGGTGTTGTGGTGGGTGCCTATAGTCTCAGCTACTTGGGAGGCTAAGGTAGGAGGACTGCTTGAACCCAGGAGTCTGAGGTTGCTATGAGCTAGGCTGATGCCATAGCACTCTAACCTGGGCAACAGAGTGAGATTCTGTCTTTCTTTTTTTTTTTTTTGAGACAGAGTCTCACTTTGTCACCCTGGGTAGAGTGTCAGGGCATCATAACTCATAGCAACCTCCAACTCTTGGGCTCAAGCGATTCTCTTGCCTTGGCACTACAGGTGCCCACCACAACGTCCGGCTATTTTTAGAAATGAGGTCTGCTCTGGCTCAGGCTGTTCTCGAACCTGTGAGCTTAGGCAATCCACCCACCTTGGCCTCCCAAGTGCTAGGATTACAGGCGTGAGCCACTGTGTCAGGCATAAGATTCTATCTTAAAGAAAAAAGAAAAAAAATTAAAAGTAAAACAAAATAAGCAGTACAAATATTGGAAAGCAGGATTACTATCTGCAGATATAGTTACTCTGCCTAAAAATTCCAAGTGGACAGGTGTTAACAACAATGAAATAATGTGAAAGTACAGTTAGGTGGCCAGCTATCAGATAATAAAAAACTATTCCCACCTTTTATTTACACCATCAAACATTAATTAGAACATGTAATGGGGAAAAAGTCTTATTTACAATAACAAGAAAAACCTTACAACAAATAAGAATAAATCTAACAGGAAATGTGCAAGACCTATATAAAGACAACTATAAAACTTTACTTAAGGACATAAAAGAAGCCCTAAATAAATGGGAAAACACATCCTTTACTTGTCTTAGGAAATTTCATCTTGTAAAGATGTCAGATCTCCCTAAATCTATTTATAAATCCAACACAATCCCAATCAAAAACTCGACAACATTTTTTATTGAACTTGACAAGCTAATTCTAAAGTTCACATGGGGTTAATGTATACAAAAGAGCCCAGATACACTTGAGAAAAAACAATGACTGTGTATGTGTGGGAAGGAACTTGGCCTAATAGATAGCAAAGTCACTTTTGGACCAGAGATTTCTCTACTTTCAAGTGCCCCTTCCCCTTCAGGCAAATCTCAGTAGGGAAACCATTCCTCAAAGGTGAAATAGAGCTGACCTCAATTGTACAAGAATGTTGGTATGTGTCCAGTTAGAGCAGCCCTACATGTTTGGTTGAAGAGATGTGCACGTGATCAAAATTCGGTTGATCTCAGACCACCTCAGAACTTTTCTGCTAAAACTCTCTAGAAGTTTTAGGCTTGGCTTAGGCTCAGTGAGTAAGGGCATCAGCCATATATACCAAAGGTGGCAGGTTCGAGCAACCCAGCCGGGCCTGCTAAACAATGACAACTGCAACCAAAAAACAGCCGGGCTCTGTGGCAGGCGCCTATAGTCCCAGCTACTGGGGCGGGTGAGGTAAGAGAATCGCTTAAGCCCAAGAGTTTGAGGTTGCTGTGAGCTGTGATTCTATTGCGCTCTACTGAGAGTGACACAGAGAGACTCTGTCTCAAAAAAACCAAACCAAAACAAACAAAAAAACTCTCTAGTAGAAGTTTTAGCCTTTTCCCTGGGGTTATTAAGCTATCAGGGTGTGCTCACCAGACAGAGAGAATCTGTCTGACAGATGGGGAAATATAGTCCAATGATATGCTCTGTGTCCCTGTATGCAATCCAGCCTGAAAACAGATCTGCCTTAGGATATCTAGTTTCATAGCAATACATTTCATAATTTGAGCTGGGTTTCTGTTACTTGAAACTGAAAGAGTTCGAAAATGATATTATAAAGACATAGTAATTAAAACCCTTAGTTTCAGTACAGATATATAGCTTAGAAAGAAATTTCTGAATGAGTAGGAATTTAATTTTTAATAAGGGTGGTATTTGGAAACACCAGGGAAAGGACTGTCCATCTACTAAATGTCTTGGAAAAACTGTCTACGAAAAAGGTGAGCATACTCCTTTACATCATACAAGACATTAACTGCAGATATGTGTGTGTATATATCATATCATGTTGTATACCTTAAATATACGTTATTTTTATTTGTCAATTATACCTCAAGAAAGCTGGAAAAAAACTACAGATGGATTAGAGAGAAAACACTGAAAACTCCAAAAATGTTAGCAGAAAATAAAGAGTACGTTCATAAACTTGGGATAGAGGAAACCATCCTAAGAAAGACACATCAACCAGAAGCTATATAAGAAAATGGCTGTATAGAAGTTAAAACAAACTGGACCCAGACCGGGCCAGCTCTATATCACATACCGACCTTATTGTACAAGTTACTCAGGAGGCTGAGGCAGGAGGATGGCTTAAGCTCAGAAGTTTGAGCCCAGCCTGGGAAAACAGTGAGACCCAATTTCTTATTAAAAAAAAAAAAGAAAAACATTTTAATAAAAAAATTGAAGTTAAAACACATATGCCCAATTTATATACAATGAAAGCTACTTTGTAAGTAAGATATAAAAGGTAAAAGGCAGGTGGGTTGCCGGAGCTCAGGAGTTTGAGACCAGCCTGAGACAGAGTGAGACCTCATCTCTAAAAAGAGAAGGGTGATAAAGTGAGAGTCTGTCTAAAAAAATTAAATAAGTAAATAAATACTTTTACTTTTTTCTCTGGGAGAAAAATTAGTAACATACATAGCAAAGAATTATATAGACTATGAATATCTCCTATAAGTTAATGAGAGAAAGACAATCCACCACAAAAATGGGCAAAGGACACAAATAGGTAATTCACAGAAGAAATACAAATGGGCTGTAACGTCAGAAAAGGAACACGGTTTCACTAGTAATCAGAAAAATGCAAATTGAGATTTGCAACCCTTAAGGGTTGGCAAAATTAATGACTGTTGGCTTTCTAATGTTAGTGAGGATATGAGAAAGTGATTTTCGTACACTGTTCATGGTAAATTGGTAAAGCCTTTTTGGAAGGCAATTTGGCAGTATTCATTCAATTTAAAATGCTCATCACCATTGATGATTCTTCCTTGTTTAAGAATCTTATTATTTGGCGGCCCCGGCACGGTGAGGCTGGGAGACTGCAGAATTTCCACACTGATTAGTCAACAGTGGAAAATCTGAAGAGATGCAAGCAGGAGGAGAAATTAAACCAGGCCTGAGGAGCAATGCGACGGGCATGATGGAGGTCGAGTCCTCCTACTTGGACTTCATCTCCTGTGACTGGACAGGCCGTTGGAATGCTGTCCCTGACATCCAGGGAGACTTGGAGGCTGTGAGCGTGAGGAAGCTGGCTGGAGACACAGGCGAGCTGGCGCTCGAGGGGGCAGAAGGGCAGGTGGAGGCAAACACTCCAGACAAGGAGGTTAGCAACCAGCCCCAGAGCAATGATGGCACCACCTCGTCTTGAGACTGATTTGTCCAAGGAGGCTGGAAGAGAGATCTGCTCTCCTCTCCTGGAAGGTGAACCCTG
This sequence comes from Otolemur garnettii, assembly GCF_000181295.1. Classification (NCBI taxonomy): domain Eukaryota; kingdom Metazoa; phylum Chordata; class Mammalia; order Primates; family Galagidae; genus Otolemur; species Otolemur garnettii. Next base: position 4,133,373 of record NW_003852540.1, on the reverse strand, counting down.
GCTGATGCCATGGTACTGGCCTGGCAGCCTCTTCTATGAGCCCCGTGTCACAGGCAAGCCAGGCCAGACTGAGAGGGCCCCCCACAGGCCACTGTGGCCCCCACTCTGGGAAAGCCCTCTGCTCACACCCCCAGGATCCACATCCCCACCACCACTGCTATGCCCAGGAACACTTTCAAGTCACTATAACCACAGGATGTTATTTATTCAGCTGGCGCTGAGACTTACCACAGGGCCCTACCCAGGGTGAGCAGCCCCTGCAGGAACACTTCTTTTGT
>NW_003852540.1:4125261-4132673 GCF_000181295.1 Otolemur garnettii | reverse complement strand
CTCACTATCTATATGGGCAGCTCTGAGGTTCCTTCATGAAGCTTCACAGATCCACTTTTAGGGAAGGGATTTTGGCTCAAAACTATCTGACCAATTCTTTGTCCTTCCTACCAAGATAACTGATACCTAGGACCCAGGAAATAAATGCTGATGATCTAAAAACAAAAACAAAAACAAAAAAAAACCCTTATTAAATATTATTATTATTATTTTTTTTAGACAGAGTCTCATTATGTTGCCCTCGGTAGAGTGTCATGGCATCACAGCTTACAGCAAGCTCAAACTCTTGGGCCAGCCTCGGTGTATGTGGCCAATGCCCTAACCACTGAGCTGTAGGCACTGAGCCAATTTATTTATTTTTTGAGACAGAGTCTCGCTGTTGCCCAGGTTAGAGTACCATGGCATCAGCCTAGCTCACAGCAACCTTAGACTTCTGGGCTCAAGCAATTCTCCTGCCTCAGCTTTGCAAGTAGCTGGGACTACAGGTACCTGCCACCATATCTGGCTAATTTGTCTAGTTTTAGTAGAGATGGGGTCTCACTTTGCTCAGGTTGTACTTAAACTCCTGATCTCAAGTAATCCTCCCGCCTCAGCCTCCCAGAGTGGTGAAATTATAGGTGGCACTAAGAATTTTAATTTCTCAAGTACCTTTTTTTTTTTCTTTTTTGAGACAGAGCCTCTAGCTGTTGCCCTAGGTAGAGTACCATGGCGTCACAGCTCACAGCAACCTCCCATTCCTGGGCTTAAGCGATTCTCTTGCCTCAGCCTCCCAATTAGCTGGGATTACAGGCACCCGCCACAATGCCTGGCTATTTTTTGGTTGTAGTTGTCGTTGTTGTTTGGCAGGCCCGGGCTGGATTTGAACCCACCAGCTCTGGTGTATGTGGCTGGCGCCTTAGCTGCTTGAGCTATAGGTGCTGAGCCTCAAGTACATATTTAAAATACATATATAGGCTCGGTGCCTATAGCTCAACCAGCTAAGGCGCCAGCCACGTACACCTAAGGTGGCGGGTTCAAATCCCCAGCCTGGACCCGCCAAACAACAATGACGGCCGGGCGTTGTGGCGGGCGCCTGTGGTCCCAGCTACTTGAGAGGCAGAGGCAGGAGACTCGCTTGAGCCCAGAAGTTGGAGGTTGCTGTGAGCTGTAATGCCACGGCACTCTACCCAGGGAGACAACTTGAGGCTCTGTCTCAAAAAAAAAAATACATATGTAAAGATTGTTCAGTGCAGTATTTTTGTAACAGGAAAAAAACAAACAAACTCCAAAACAATTGGAAATAACTGCCAATCAGTAGGGAAAAGAATAACTAAACTGTGGCATAATTATACAAGTAATATCATGTGGCCAAGAAGAATAATACCTTATGTTGGAAAAATCTTATAGAATAAATAGAGAATAAAGAAAAACAGATGCATGTTTATTTATATACAAATATATGAGAATAAAAAGGATTAAAAATGTCTAATATTGCAGTTACTTGTGTGAAAGAGAGTGAGAAGGTAAGGGGTAAACTTTCATGTTCTGCTACATCAAATACTGTTTTAGGCCAGGTGTAGTGGCTCATACCTGGGAGGCTGAAAAGTGTGGATTGCTTGAGCTCAGGAGTTTGAGACCACCCCGAGCAAAAGCAACATCCTGTCTCTACTAAAAATAGAAAAACTGAGGCAAGAGGATCCCTTGAGCCCAGGAGTTCGAAGTTGCTGTGAGCTATGATGATGTCATAGTACTCTACCCAGGGTGACAGAGTGAGACTCTGTCACAAAACAAAACAAAAAAAATAAATATTGTTTCAATCTTTTACAATGCTTCTGTATCTTATATTCATTAAAACAAACAAACAAACAAAAAAGGATAACCCTAATTATACCAAGTACCTGAACTGACCAGGCTCAAAACTGAACTCATTTTAATCAACTAATATCTGAGTGCCTACTAAGTGCCAAGCACTATGCTAGTTCCTGGCACAAAGATAAAGATGTCAACCTTGAATCTGAAAGGTGTGTATTTGTGGATCTGCATATGTATATGAGATTCTCATTTATATGTCATATTGAGCACTAATATGAGACAGTCCCTGAACTAAGAACTTTATATACATTACCAAACTGTCATTCATCAAAGCTTACTGAACACTTTTTTTTGGAACTATCCTCTTCTTTGTCTATAGAAAGACAAACAAATACAGACACGCTTCCTGCCTTCATAGACTTTGTAATCTAGTGGTGAAGACAGATTATTAATTAGATGATGATGCAAATATGTAATTACACATTGTTGGTAATGTATAAAAAGTGAAGATGACCCAGCTGAGGCTCAGGGAAAGCTTTCCTGAGGAAAGACTTCGTTAATCCTGAAAGATGAATAAAAGTTAATTAGCTCACAGGGGATGCTGTAGTGGAGCAGAACTGGGTTCAGGCATTTTTCATCAAAAAGAGCTATTACTTCAGAGCAAGTGACAAAACAGAACATTTTCCAGATCAAGGTATCCCTAGTTAAAGCTTCCATTCACTTACTGAAGAAGTGAAGAGGACTGAAGAAAGATATCCCTCAAAGTCTCTGCTGTAGAAATTGTGAACTGAATGGATGTTGGGAGTAAAGACCACTTCTGAAGTAAGTATGATTTCCACTCATCCACAGGCAGATCCATGCTGCTTTTAGATCTATGAAAATGAATAAGAAAATAAGAATTTAGATTTCTGCAAATGCACAATTTTAGAAAAACTGAGATTGCATTCAAGCAAACATCAAGCAATAAAATTCTTATAGGCTTTTTCTGTAGTTTATACTGTGAGGAAAAATCCATATTCTCTTGCCTATTCACTCATCTTTTCCATTCAGAAATACTATATTTAGTGAAAGCCTACTCTGTTCCAGGAACCATGCTAAGTGATGGTTATGCAAAGACAAATTCCATTAGACAGCCATCATCCTTGTTCTCTTAGACCTCCCTCTACCCCAGTTGTTCAAGTCCCAAATCCAAGAGACATGCCAGACTTTTCTTTTTAAACTCATCCCAGCAACTAGAAAGTTAACAAATATTTTTCTTACATAGTTCAGTGTTCTTTTTCAATCTGAGGTCATTCATTCAGTTCAAGCCCTCACCATCTCTTGTCTGGTGTTTTTTTTTTTTTTTTTTTAGGAGACAGGGTCTGCTCTGTCTCCCAGGCTGGAGTATGTCCAATCCTAGCATACTATACCTTGAACTCTGGACTTAAGAGATTCTCCTGCCTCAGCTTCCCGAGTACCTAGGATTATAAGTATGAGCTACCACACCTGGTGTTGTTTTGTTGCTCAAGGTAGTCAGAACTCCTGGGCTGAAGTGATCCTCCTGCTTCCCACTCCTAAAGTGCTGGGATTACAGGTTTGAGTCACAGCCTTTCTTTTCTTTTTTATTTCTGAGATAGGGTCTCACTCTGTTGCATGGGATAGAGTGCTGTGGCTTATCACAGCGCACTGCAACCGCAAACTCCTGGGTTCAAGCAATGCTCACGCTTCAGTCTCTCAGTAGCTGGTTTGCATCTCCCAGCTAATTAAAAAAAATAGAGTCTCACCCTTGGTAGGGTGCTGGGGCATCATAGCTTACAGCAATCTCCAACTCTTGGGCTCAAGTGATTCTCTTTCTTCAGACTCTCAAATAGCTGGGACTACAGGCACCCTCCACAACGCCCAGCTATTTTTAGAGACTGGGTCTAACTCTTGCTCAGGCTGGTCTTGAACCTGTGAGCCCAGGGCAATCCACCTGCCTCGGTCTCCCAGTGCTAGGATTACAAGTGTGAGCCACTGGGCCTGGCTTTTCAAAATTTTTTGTAGAGACAGGGTCTCGCTATGTGGCATAGGCTTATCTTGCACTTCAGGCCTCAAATGATCCTCGGGCCTCTGCCTCCACCTCCCAAAGTGCTGGAATAACAGTTGTGAGTCACTGCACTCGATCTCATCAACCTGCCTTCTTTCAATCCAACCTTCACACTGCCACAGATGTCAGTCCTCTGCCTTAAGTTCATCAATGCTCCTCTTAGCATATAGGGAAGGCTAGTACAAATCTGTTATTATTTGACCCCTGATTTACTTTCTAATTCTTAAGTCCCACTTCTTCCTTTGTACCCTAACATAGAGTTACGCATTGTTATCTTCATGTTTCCAGCAATATCCCTACCCTCATTTGCAGTTCACACGGTGCCTTCTCCGGGAAGCCTTCCCTTGAGGATCTATCTGTGATTCCTGCCCAGTTGGGTCCTGTACCACGTCTGTTTTGTGTTAGGGCTACTTACAACAGAACATCCTCCTCCCCCCAAAAGAAGGTGCTCTCCTCTGAGGGCGAGGACCGGGTCTCATTTACCTTTAAAGGCCCCTACAGTAACAAGCTCACGTCTTGGCAGCCGCGGTAGATCAGCACTAGGTTGCTGACCGAACCAAGTCACTGCTCTATTTTTAGCAGCAGAGTCGTCAGGAAACTCTCTAATTCCCTGGGCCACCAGTCCGTCTACTCGCCAAAGACCGAGAGGTACATACACCCAGCGACCGCTCACAACGGGTCCGGAACTGGGGCGCTGGCGCGGTAAGCCGCATCCGCTTCAGCCTTGGCGCGCCCCTGGATCAGGCGCTCCGCCCCCCCGCCCAGCCGTCCGGCGACTAGGCCTGGAGCCCCTTAAGGTGCAGGTCACGTGGGCCTCTTGCCTGGCGTAGGCCAATGCTGAGTGTGTTCAGCTCCTAGGCCCGCCCCTGTGTCGAGAGCACGTAAGGGGCGGAGGTGGCGCGTGCAAATGCTCGGCCAATAGTTGTGCAGCGCGCGGGACCCCGGTAGTGAAGCCCGGGCTGCCCAGGTGCCAGAGCGCGGGAGTTAGTGCTGCGGAGCCATGGTTGGCCAGCTGAGCGAAGGGGCCATTGCGGTAAGGAGACTCCTGGGAGCCTGGCCGGCGGGCCAGGGTGGCTGCGGCCCGGAGTAGAGAACGGAGTAGAGAACGGGCTGGGGAGCTGGGGCGATGTGGAGAGAACACGAGAGGAGATGGAGAGGGGCGGTGGGGGAGCCGCTGGAAAGTCTCCCTGGTTTCCTAACCTTCTCAAGAGTCTTGGGATTGTCTTTTAAACATGCTCACGTTTTTCCTGCTTAAGACAACAAATGTTCTCTGTACCCTTTTTCCCGCCTGCAGCCACTCTTTGTCTCTGCCGCTTCACCCAGGCACACCCCAACTTCTCTAGTCCGTTTTCAGCATTTCATTTTTTCACCTCCCGTTAACTCTTTACCCCACTAAATCAGTCATTCTCCTGATCGCTATTCAAAGAAGTCTGGCCAAAGTTACCAGTGGCCTCCAACTCTCTAAATCCAACAGACACTTTTCAGGTTTTCAGCTTATCAGAGTTCTCAGCAACGTTTGAGCCTGTTGAGCCTTGCTTCGTTCTGAGAACACTCTCTTCTTTTGGTTTCAGGGGCTCAGTTTCATTGGTCTTCCCATCTCCTTTGCAGGGCCCTCTTTGTGAATTTTTGTTGGCTGAGGCTTGACTGGTTGGAGGCTTGGCTGGAGGCCCTCTTCTCCAAGGGCAATTTCATTACCATCTTTATGTCAGTTGCTCATAAATTTACTTGTGCCGAGTCACCTTTACTCTAAAGGACAAACTTCAGTAATCTTCCTATTCCATGATATGTCAAAAGGCATATTCAGTTCAACATATGCCAAAGCAAGTCCGTTGTCTTTCCCAAGTCTGGGACTCTTGATGCTCTCCATCTTGATGAATGACACCATTGTCTGTTAAGTTGTGCTAGCCAAAAATTGAGAAATCATTCTTTCTACATTCTTCATCACTCCGGGTGTCCAGTCCATCACAAAGTGAAGTATAATTTACTTCCACATGGACTTTTAAAAAATATTTATTTATTTTTTTGAGGCAAAGTCTCACCGTGTTGTCCTTGGTAGAGTGCTGTGTTGTCACAGCTCACAGCAACCTCCAACTCTTGGGCTTAAGCGATTCTATTGCCTCTGCCTCCCAAGTAGCTGGGACTACAGGCACCCGCCACAATGCCCGGCTTTGTTGTTGTTATTGTTGCAGTTGTCATTGCTGTTTTAGCTGGTGGAGGTCAGGTTCAAACCCTCCAACCTCGTTATATGGGGCCAGAGCCCTGCCCACTGAGCCACAGGCACTGCCTCCCACATGGAATCTTTTTTTTTTTTTTGGCCGGGGCTGAGTTTGAACCTGCCACCTCTGGCATATAGGGCCCTACCCTTTTGAGCTACAGGTGCCACCCTCACATGGGATCTTTTAAATCCACTTATTTTTATGTCCACACTGGCATCATCATTTCTTGCCAGGGCTGTACACATCTATTCATGTCTGCTCTCACTGTTCCCATCATGCATATTCCCACTTGTTCTTGCCTTCTCTTAAATTAAATTAAATTTAAATTATTTTAATTTAAATTTCTGGTATTACCCATGTTCTTGCCTTTCATAGGGCCTTTTGGATATTCTTTTCCCTCTGCTTGCTCCCTGAGTGATTCTTCACTTCTCCCTTCACGGGCTAATATAATCTTCAAATCTCAGCTCTTTTGTTACTTCTTCAGACGTCCTTACTAGATTAAGTCCCTTTACTTTGATACCCTAATTCCTGTTCGTTCATTTATTCGTTCATTTATTAGATATTACTTTGGGAAAGATACTGATCTGTTTTCATCTTCTGTAAGATTAATGATACTGATTACATAAGGTTAGTGGGAGGATTAAGTGCGTTATTACATTTCAAGTGCTTAGCCGATTGTCTTATACGTAGTAAAATCTCAGTATGTGTTACCTATTACTAATTACAGGTATAATTCTACATTTATTTGTTGATTTGGTTAATAGCAGTTACTTTCTATTTCCCTCACTAGATCATCAATTCCATGAGGCCCTCAATCTTGCCTGGGTTTTTTTTCTCAGTATATAATCCCTAATACTTAGAGCAGTGCTGGCAAATTTCAGGTGGCAAATAAATGTTTGCTAGTTACATGAATGAATGAGGCAGTAGAAAGAAAAGGAAAGGTGAATGGGGAAAAAAAACAGCTTGGTGGTACCCAAAATAGGAAGGGGATGAAGAAGAGCCATTGTTGGAGTCAAGTGAATTTTGTTTCTTTTCTTTTAGAGACAGAGTCTAAATTTGTCAATATCGGTAGAGTTCCGTGGCATCATAGCTAACAGTAACCTCAAAATCTTGGGTTTAAGTGATTCTCTTGCCTCAGCCTCCCAAGTAGCTGGGACTGCAGGTGCCTGAAGACAGTCTCGCTCTTGCTCAGGCTGGTCTCTGAACTCATGAGCTCAGGCAATTCACCCACTTTGGCCTCCCAGAGTGCTAGGATTGCAGGTGTGAGCCACTGCGTCCAGCCCAAGTGAATATTTAAATAAATTAGAAATGTATGAATGGGCTCGGTGCCTGTGGCTCAA
>NW_003852540.1:4123689-4125010 GCF_000181295.1 Otolemur garnettii | reverse complement strand
TAGTCCTCAAAGCTGCTCCCTGTCATCTTTAAGGCAAATTAGAAATGGTTCTTCATTTTAAAAAAGAATGTTCACACGCTGAATAGGAGGATTGTTTGAGGCTAGGAGTTTGAAACTTGCCTTGGCAATAGCTAAGTCTCTACAAAAAATAAAAAAGTTAGCTGGGTGTGATGGTATGTGCCTGTAGTCCTATTTCCTAGGGACTTTTTATAAGTTAGTTTTCCTTATTTCCAAATTTTAGAAACCCATTTCCAGTGTAAATGAGGTATTACTGGGGTTTGGTTCATAAATAAAGGAAATTTTCATGTTGTTTGTGGTGATGGAGTATAGAGAAGGGAAGAGATTATGCACAGAACTATTGTGGTAAATAGAGTAAGTAGCATTTATATCTTAAGTAGTTGGGTTATAGAACAAAAGGAACTAATACTCTGTTGTTGTTTTTTTGCAGTTTTTGGCCAGGGCTGGGTTTAAACCTGCCACCTCTGGCATATGGGGCCAGAGCCCTACTCCTTTGAGCCACAGGCGCCGCCCTAATGCTCTTTTTTTTTTTAAATTGAGACAGAGCCTCACTATGTTGCCCTCAGTAGAGTGCCATGGCATCAAAGCTCACAACAACCTCAAACTTAAGGGCTTAAGGGATTCACTTGCCTCAGCTTCCCAAGTAGCTGAGACTACGGGCTCCCGCCACAATGTCCAGCTATTTTTTTGTTGCAGTTGTCATTGTTTTAGCTGGCCCGGGCAGGGTTTGAACCTGCCTGCCTCTGTGTATGTGGCCACTGCCCTACCAACTGAGCTACAGGCATCTCCAGGAACTAATGCTCTTGACCGTTTCCAGTGTGACAGATAATTCATAATGGTCAGTACTTAAGTAACCCTAAGATGGAAGATTTTTACTGTCACCCTCAGTTTATGAAGGTGAAGAAATTAAAGTGCAGAGAGGTTAAATAATCTGTCCTTGGCGTGAAGGTTTGAATACATATGTGTGCCCTTGACTATTCTCTTGCCTTGTATTTTTAGTAACGTTAATTTGGAAATTTTAAGGCCACTTTGTCTTGATTATGTATGTCATACTGTGTTTCCCAGAAAATATTAATCTTACAATTAGTATTTATGATGATACATTTTAAACTTAAAAGATGAATAAGGTAATACATGCATGTGGTTTAAAATCAAATAGAACAGAAAGGTGTCTACTATAATGTAGGACCTTCTGACCTACTTTGCCTAGTTCTGTTCCCTAGAAACAACTATTTTTTTTTTTTTTTTGAGACAGAGCCTCAAGCTGTCGCCCTGGGTAGAATGCCGTGGCATCACGGCTCAC
>NW_003852540.1:4116154-4123377 GCF_000181295.1 Otolemur garnettii | reverse complement strand
CCTTAGCCACTTGAGCCACAGGCGCCGAGCTGAAACAACTATTTTTTATAAAAAACATCACCTTCATTGAAGTTCCATTTACACATAACAAAATACACTTCTTTTCGGTGTACAGTTTGATAAATTTTTACAAATGTATGCACCCCTGTAATCATACCATCCCAATCAAGATCTAGAACATTTCCATTACCCCACGTAATTTTCTTCCTGCTCCTTCCACACCCCCTACCCTCACCTTAGGCAAACACTATTATGGTTTCAATCACTGTAGGTTAGTTTTGACCATTCTAAAACGTCATATAGATGGATTCAAGTAATATTTACCCTTTTATGTATAGCTTCTTTCAGCTAATGGTATTTGAGATCTGTCCATGTTTTAGTAGTTTTCACCTAGCGTTGCTGGTAGTATGCTTTTGTATGTGGTTCTCAACCTGTGGGTCGCGACCCATAGCAACTGTATTAAAGGGTTGTGGCATTAGGAAGGTTGAGAACCACTGCTATAACACAATTTATTTGTTTGTTTGTTTTTTTATCACCCTTGGTGGAGTGCTGTGACATCATAGCTCACAGCAACCTCCAACTCCTGGGCTTAAGTGATTCTCTTGCCTCAGCCTCCTGAGTAGCTGGGACTACAGGCACCTGCCACAAGGCCTGGCTATTTTTTGTTGCAGTTTGGCCGCTGGGTTGGAACCTGGCACCCGTGGGATATGGGGCCAGCGCCCTATCCACTGAGCCACAGGTGCCGTCCCAAGTTGTTTGTTTCTTTTTGGATATTTCATTTCTTGGCTATTATGAATAGAAATGTTATGAACATTTATGTACAAATCTTTTTATTTTTATTTATTTATTTTTTTGAGACAGAGTACCATGGTGTCATGGCTCATAGCAGCCTCAAATTCTTGGGCTTAAGCAATTCTCTTGCCTTAGCCTCCCAAGTGCCTGGCTATTTTTTTTGTTGTTGTTGTTGCAGTTGTCATTGTTGTTTATCAGGCCTGGGCCAGGTTCAAACTTGCCCGCCTCCGTGTATGTGGCTAGCGCCCTAACCATTGACCTCTGAGTGCCAAGCCAATGTACCAATCTTTTTATGGGAATAATGTTTTCATTTCTTTGGGATAAATATCCAGGAGAGCTGGATCATATGGTAACTAAATGTTTAACTTTATTTATTTATTTATTTATTTATTTTTTGAGACAGAGCCTCAAGCTGTCCCCCTGGGTAGAGTGCTGTGACATCACAGCTCACAACAACCTCCAACTCCTTGGGCTCAAGCAAGTCTTCTGCCTCAGCCTCCCAAGTAGCTGGGACCACAGGCGCCTGCCACAACGCCCAGCTATTTTTTGGTTGCAGCCATTATTGTTGTTTTGGCGGGCCCAGGCTGGATTCAAACCCGCCACCTTAGGTGTATGTGGCTGGTGCCTTAGCCACTTGAGCCACAGGCACTGAGCCTAAATGTTTAACTTTATAAGAAATTGCCAAACTGTTTTCTGAAGTGGTTATGAGCATTTTAGTTGTTCCATATCCTTGCCAATACTTTTGTTCTTTTCTTTTTCTTTCTTTCTTATTTTTTTTCCTTTTTCTTTAATTTGTCATTTTCTTTCTTTCTTTTTTTTTTTAAAGAGACAGGGTTGCCTCGGCTGGAGGGTGCAGTGGTAGTGCAATGATAGCTCCTGGGTTCAAGCAATCCTGCCTCAGCCTCCTGAGTAGCCAGGACTATAGGCATGCATGCCCAGCTAATTTAAAAAAAATTTTTTTTTGTAGTTTTTGGCCAGGGCTGGATTTGAACCTGCTACCTCCAGCATATGGGGCCGGTGCCCTACTCCTTTGAGCCACAGGCACTGCCCTAAACAATTTTTTTAAAACAGAGTCTTGTTATGTTGTTCAGGCTGGTCTCAAATTCCTGAACTCATGTGATCCTCTCACCTAGTGAGCTGCCACACTCAGCCATCTTTTTGATTTTGACTATTCTAGTGATTGTGTAAAGGTATCTCTTAGTGGTTTCAGTTTGTATTTCCTTGGTGACTAATGATGTTAAGCATCTCTTCATATGCTTATTGGTTATTCGCATATCTTTTATGAAGTATCTGTTCAGATCTTTTGTCCATTTAAAATCTTGAGAGCTCAGTGCTGGGAGCTCAGTGAGTAGGGTGCCGGGCACATACACAAAAAGTGATGGGCTCAATTGAGCCTGGTCCAGGCCTGCTAAATAACAATGACAACTATAACCAAGAAATAGCCAGGCGCTGTGGCAGGCGCCTGTAGTCCCAAGTACTTGGAAGGCTGAGGCAAGCGAATCACTTAAACCCACGAGTTTGAGGTTGCTGTGATGCCATAGACTCTGTCACAAAAAACAAAAACAAAAAAACTTAAAATGTGTTTCTACTAAGGAAATATAAGAATTCCTTATTCTGGATATGTCAGGGGGGTTTTTGTGTGTATTTGTGTTTTTTAGGTTTTTCTTTTTTTTTGAGACAAGGTCTTACTCTTATCTAAGCTGTGGCTTAGTAAGTGGCACTACAAAGGCATGCCACCATGTGCTGCTAATTTGTACTTTTTTTTTTTTGTAGAGACAGAATCTTACCACACAGCTCACAGCAACCTCCAACTGCTGGGCTTAGGTGATTCTCTTGCCTCAGCCTCCTGAGTAGCTGGGACTACAGATGCCCCCACAATGCCTGGCTATTTTTTTGTTGCAGTTTAGCCCGGGGCCGGGTTTGAACCTGCCACCCTCAGTATATGGGGCCAGTGCCCTACCCACTGAGCCATAGGCGCCACCCAATTTATACATTTTTTGTAGAGATGAGGTCTCACTATGTTGCCCATGCTGGACTTGAGCTCTTGGCCTCAAGTGATCCTTCTTCCCAGATTGTAGATGTGAGCCACCACACCTAGCCTACAAATTCAATTTCTTTAATAGATATAGGACTATATAGATTTTTTTTTTTTGCTTTTTGTATCAATTGTGATAATTTGTGTTTTTTGAGAGATTTATCTATTTTATCTAAGTTGTTTCATAAAGTTATCCCTAATATTCCCTTATGATCTCTTTAATAATGGCCACTGTGGGGAAATTGGGGTGCTCTTATGAATAATGAATACATATGCAATACCTGTGTTCTTACATGTAGTAAGTCGCCTGGACTCCCATAGCTGAATGGTTAGAGTGCTGGCCCGGTGCACTGGGGCTGGTGGGTTTGAACCCAGCCAGGCCTGTTAAACAAACAAACAAAATACATACAGTAAGTCTGTTCTTGTTGGTAAACATGTATCTCACTGTTATGATTTTATGATTCTCCAGAGTAAAAACTAGGCTTTGCAAATGATAGGCTCTTAATAGGCCCTTTTAACATGTTATTTGTGGATTATTCCAAATATCAAACTGTAAAAACGTGCACGGTTTTAATCACAATTTGAGAATATACCTCATGAGAATCTGTTTTTATTCTTTCAGGCCATAATGCAACAGGGGGACACATCCATAAAACCCATCCTCCAAGTCATTGTAAGTACCTACATGTTTTTTGTTAAACATTTTTTAGACTCATAGGTAATTATAAATTATGTCTGATGAAGGACAGATTTGTACTTTAGAAAATTGTCACCATCGTTACAAAAAAACAGGCCCATCCGTATTGTAACCCCAAGAGAGGAAGAACCAGGCCTTTTTAAATTTTCAAACGTTAAGTTAGCTAAGGCTTAACCTTTGTAGGTTCAGATTTAAGGCTTGGCTTCCATGTTCTTTTCCGTGGTTGATAGATAAGTATAGTGCCACGTGTCATTATGGCTGTCTCCTTGCTTGCTTTCCTACCCTGGGGTTTGTCTTGCTCACATCTGCCACCAGAGAGATGTATCCTCCAGAAACATATATCGAAAATGAACTTGTCCATTTAAAATTCTTCAATTATTTATTTAAAGGGTCCTCAAACTTTAGTGGGAATTTCAAAAATCAATAGAAGCAGAATCCTCGATCACATCTGCAGGGCAGGTTTTGTGTCAGTAGACCTGATGGTTTTCTTGTTTCTCCCATGCTAGCTGCCAATCAGCTTAAGGTTCTATGTATGGATTTCACTTCTTTTGAAAAGCTGCCTCTAATATCCTTCAAGTTGGGATAAATGTCTCGCTCTGTCCCCTTATCATTCTGTGCACATGTCACTTAAGTCTCCCCCTCTATCTCCACCCCAACTATAAGCCCCTTCAGGGCAAGGATTCTTTTTTCATTTTTAGCATATTTCCTATACTGTATCTTGTGTGTATTAGGTGCCTTGTTATGGGTTTTTTTTGTTGTTGTTGTTATTGTTGTTAATTGCTCTTGAGCCAAATTTGAGTTAGGGGTGAGAAAATACAAAAGTATTGTCAGCTTATTTTCTTTTCCTCTACATTGTATTTAATAATGTCTGTGGAGAGAGGTTGGTGAGAGAATCATCAACTCCAATTTTTTTTTACTTGGATTTAGGTGTCAAGAGAATGGGCAAGCAGTTTAGTTTGTGTTGAACTAATGGCAAACTTGCTCTCCTGCCATTTAGGTTTACTTATTCCAGGGGCTGGGCAGACAACTGGCTAATGAATCAAGTTTTCTATCCTAGAACATCCGTCCCATTACCACAGGGAATAGTCCACCCCGCTATCGACTTCTTATGAGTGATGGATTGAACACTCTATCCTGTGAGTATGGTGTATAAATTTAAGAATTTGTGAGTACTTAAATAATAAAAACACACCCGGCTCTTTCATTGCCATGATTTGGGGCATTCCTAGAGTGCATATTTGCTTGGCTATGCATTTCACTAAGACAGAATTGCTGCTGTCAGAGAGCATTCGAACAATAGACTAGATATAGTGAAAAGCTGCCACCTAGCTTAATTAATTTTTTCTAACTAGTGCTCTATATTTTCCTTGATTAATTTCCTTGAGGATGATATTGACAAACAGTGGATATGATGGGTTAACTGTCCTAGACTTGCCTTCTTTGGGGTTTTATTTCTATGTTGGAAGCTTTAAAAGGGAGAAAGAAAATTTGTAGAATATGTGCTAGCTTTCTCTAGTTACAGCATGAAAGACGGTAACAGATATTTTTAGTCTTTGTTGTGAAACCTGAATGATGGAAAAAATTATTTGGGGCACTTTAACAAATATGTAGTTTTAAGAGTGGCACCAGATGTCTAATGTGCAGTAAATTACACAGCTTTTCACCATGAAGAGTCTGGTGTAATTCCAGGAACATATTTAAGGCATTATTTTTCTTTGCTAGCACAGGTGCAATTAACTTTCAGATTCTTAAGACTGAAATGTTTTGGAGGCTAAAATAATTTCTGTGCTTTTCAGCTTTCATGTTGGCAACTCAGTTGAACCCTCTAGTTGAGCAACAACGTTTGTCCAGCAACTGTATTTGCCAGATTAACCGATTTATTGTTAACACTCTGAAAGATGGAAGGTATGTGGTTTGTTTTTCTCTGTTTTATCATATTGCAGAATGGGAACTAATTTTTGAGCAGAGAAGTGCATTGGATGCCAAAATTCAATTAGGGACCCTCCCCCCCTCCCCGAAAAATGCAGTGAGAATTAACAACTATTCCGTCTGGAAGCCAGATGACTGAAAGGAAGAGATACATGGAAACAAATTGGAAATTTTAGAGCGGAAAATTATAGCAGATTGTAGAACTCTTCTTATTTCTAATTTTTTCAAGAGCACTGTTTTTAGGATTCCCTTCGAAAGTATGTTTTCATTAGAACAGGTTACTTATTACAGCAAAAAATAGTTAATTATGTAATGCTGCCCTGCCTTTTTTTAAAATCTTGTTTTTATATTGAACACTGTATTTAGCCAAAATAGAATATATTGAGCACGTACAAGGTGCTACATGCTAGAAATACAATAATAAATAGACCATTATTCCCATTGCTAAAAAATGACTTATTTTGTTGGGGAAGGCATTTTTTTTTTCTTTTAGCGTTAAGATCTCACTGTTGTCCAGGCTGGAGTGCCATGGCAAGACTGTCGTTCACTGCAACCTTGAACTCCAGGGCTCAAGCAGTCCTCCTGCCTCAGCCTCCCAAGTAGCTAGGGCCACAGGTAGATACCACCATGGGTAGCTAATTGTTAAGTTTTTGTGTGGTAATGAAGTTTCACTATGTTGCTCAGGCTGGTCTTAAACTCCTGGGCCTACATAATTCTTCAGCCTTGTCCTCCCAAAGCCCTAGAATTATAGGCATGAGCCACCATACCTGGCCTTTGACATTTTTATTTTCAGTTACAAAACACAACCAAAATACAAGAAGCAAATATGGCAAGTGTTCCTATGTTAGAAAGGCTTTATCAATGTATGTTACGTTATTATCTGTACATTGCAAACAACTTTTTTAGCTTAATATTTTTGGGTATATTTTTATCCTTTTAACTTTTAGCCTTTTTGTTGTTAATTTTAGATGTTTTTTATAAATAGCAAATAGGTATAAAATTCAATTTGAGATTTAATTGGTCAATTTATTCTGCTTAATTTATTATTAATTCTTTTTTCTTAATTTTGTATTTTTACTGTGTTCTTGCTTTCTTTTTTCTCTTTTCCTCTCTTTGTACTCTTTATTTCTTTTTTTTTTTTTTTTTTTTTTTTGTGAGATAGAGTCTTGCTCTGTCGCCCCAATTATGTAATGCTGAGATAGAGCATTACCTAATTAACTATTTTTTGCTGTAATAAGTAACGCAGGTAGGGTGCAGTAGTATCCTCATACCTTACTGCAGCCTCAAACTCCTGGCTCAAACCATCCTCCTGTCTCAGCCTCCGAAGTAGCTAGGACTACAGGGACATACCACCATATCCAGTTAATTTTTTCTATTTTTGGTAGAGACAGGGTCTTGTTCTTGCTCAGGCTGGTCTCAAGTTCCTGACCTTAGGCGATCCTCTTACTTTGGCCTCCCAGAGTGCTGGGATTACAGATGTGAGTCACTGCACCTGGTTCATGTATAACTACTGGGGGCCACACCTGTGACTCAAAGAAGTAGGGCGTCGGCCCTGTATACTGGAGGTGGCAGGTTCAAACCCAGCCCCAGGGCTTGGCGCCTATAGCTCAACCGGCTAAGGTGCCAGCCACGAACACCTAAGGTGGCAGGTTCGAATCCCCAGCCCGGACCCGCCAAAACAACAATTATGGCTGCAACCAAAAAATAGCTGGGCGTTGTGGCGGGCGCCTGTGGTCCCAGCTACTTGGGAGGTGGAGGCAGGAGACTCGC
>NW_003852540.1:4109799-4115566 GCF_000181295.1 Otolemur garnettii | reverse complement strand
GTAGTCCCAGCTACTTGGGAGGCTGAGGCAAGAGAATTGCCTAAGCCCAGGAATTGGAAGTTGCTGTGAGCTGTGGCACCATAGCACTCTACTGAGGGCGACAAAGTAAAATTCTGTCTCAAAAAAAGAATCGATGTATAAGACACGTAAGTGGACCTGTCTAGTTCAAACCTGTGTTATTCAAGTGTCATCTTATGTATCAAGGATAGTGGGAGCCAGTCAAGGGAGAAATCTGCGAGGTTGGATGGGCATTGGAGGTATTAGGGTGAACGCAAAAGTTTTAAATACATATAGATAGATATAAAAATGAATATAAGTATACCCTCTGAGAGGCTGAGGTGGGGATTGCCTGAGCAAGAGTGAGCCCCCCATCTCTAAAAATAGCCAGGCATTTTGGTGGGCGCTTGTAGTCCCAGTTACTTCAGAAGTTGAGGCAAGAGAATCACTTGAGCCCAAGAATTTGAGGTTACTGTAAACTATGATGCCCCAGTACTCTCAGGGTGAAAAAGTGAGACTCTGTCTCGAAAAATAAATAAATAAATAAATAAATAAATAAATAATAAATATAGGTATAAATGCCTGGTTTGGGCATGTGTATATGTATTTTTTTTTAATGTATGTATTCCTTAGATTTGTCTACTAAGAGAGCTTGGGAAGCAGCAACACCCCAATAGCCATAATCTTGGTTTCTGAATGCCATCTTAGCTAAGGGAACCAGAACTCCTGGTAGGCTTGGAAATTACAAGATGAGCCTTGACTATCTTATTGGAAGTTCTCAGAGAGTGATGGGGCCACGTGAAAAGGATAGAGAAACTGGCTGGCAGGATCTTAAGCTTGCCAGATTTAGGACAACTTAAAAATCAAAATAAAGTTAGTAACAAATTGCAACCTATTGAATACAATAGAAATTTGTAAGTCCATACTGAGTAAATGAATACTTGGGAATAGAAAACTTTTTTGTTATCATGGAATGCCATCTAACAAATGTAGCAGGAGTGATGTGATTAGAAAATCACCATTTGGCAACCATCAGGGTAATGATTAATTTATGCAGGAAACATTAATAGGTGCTGTGTAGGTTTTCTGTGGCTCTTATAACAAATTACCACAAACTTGGTTGTTCAAAACAACAGAAATTTATAATCTCTGGAGGCCAGAAGTTGAAATGAGTTTTACTTGGCTGAAATCATGGTATGAGCAGGACTTGCCCCTGTCTGAAAGCTCTATAGGAAATTATATCTCTTACCTCTTATAGCTTCTTGTAGCTGCTATAAACCATTCCTTTGTTTATGGCTGTGCTGCACCAATCTCTGCCTCCATGGTCACATTGCCTTCTGTGTCTGCCAGATCTGCCACAGCTTCCCTCTTTTTTTTTTTCCTTTTGGAGACAAAGTCTCACTCCCTTGCCCTGGATAGAGAGAAGGTGGTGGCATCATACCTCATAGCAACTTCAAACTCTCTGGCTTAAGTGATCCTCTTGCCTCAGCCTCCCGAGTAGCTGGGACTACAGGTGCCTGCCACTGCACCTGGCTAGTTTTTCTATTTTTAGTAGAGACAGGGTCTGACTCTTGCTTAGGGTGGTCTCAAACTCCTGAGCTCAGGCAATCCACACACTTCAGCCTCGCAGAGCGTGAGGATTATAGGCTTGAGCCAGCACACCCAGCTTGAACAAATTTTTCTGTGTGTTTTTCCTCAGTGCTATTTTCTATTTCATTTATTTTTTCAACTTTAGTTTTAATTTACATACACATAATATGTCCATGTATGTCTTTAGTTTGCTTTAATCTTTGTTCGAATGCATGCATTGGATTAACTGGAGGTTTTCCAACATAATAGTAGTCAGTTTTTAGCTTTCTCTGGTCTGTTTCTCAGTGTTTATAATTTAAGTGTTAGTGTCACTTTCATTTTAAACATCTTTTTTTTTTTTTTTTTTTTAGGTATGGGTCTCACTCTGTTGCCTTGACTAGAGGGCAGTGGAATCATCAAAGCTCACTGCGACCTCTAACTACTAGGCTCAAGGGCTACACCTGCCTCAGCCTCCTGAGTAGCTGGGACTACAGGCTTGTGCCACCACTCTTGGCTAGGATTTTAATACATTGTAGAGCTGGGATCTTGCCATTTTGCCCAGGTTGTTCTGGAACTCTTGAGCTCAAGTGATCCTCACATAGTGGTTTCACAAAGTGGTAGGATTACCGGTGTGAACTACAATGCCCAGTCTAGTGTTCCTTTTGTTGTGATTTTTCCTTAGCTATTCAAGCTCCCTTTTTTCCAAGTCTCTTATTTTAGCAGATCTTTTGGTTGTGGCTTATTGAATTCATAGTCTTACTTATTTTGCACATCACGTTAGGGAAGTACCGTTCCCTTTCTTGGCTTGTGCTTTCTTCTAAATGGAGATCTTTGTCTTTGCCTCCCCTGTTCCTTTCATCCTTAGACACTGTTGTGTATTCCATTGTTGCTGTGTCATTCCTTTTTATTTGGTTTGTGCTGAATGTGGACAGTTCTGTTCAGAGTTTCTCTTTGCTCTGACATAGTCTAGGCTAGGTACATCTTGCCAACCTTCTCACGTGGGACCTGTTATCTTCCACTCCAGGCTGCCTTTGAGTGCTTAAGTGGTGCTTTCCATCTACTTTTCTGTCCTCCAGGGCACAGTTGTGGGAAAGGGTGGAGAGCTTACTGGGATAGAGTGGTATAGTCCTTGCTGGAAAATTCTTCAAAGCCCGTCCTCTCCAGTCAAGGATACAATTCCATTCCCCTGGGTTTTGCCTTATTTCACCACCTCAGCCTGGCAGCATATCTTATATTCCTTCACATTCCTTCCCACCTCTGCTGCGAGCGTGTATGCAAGTCTGAGTTTACTTACTCCTTACCTTTTTGGTGGTCATTTGGGTTTATTCGAAACAGGGCTTTAGCAGTCATCCTTGTACAATTATCTTTATGTGTTCATGCTTTTATTTCTGAAGGGTATATTACTAGAATTAGTATTGTGGGGTCAAAGGATAATTGTAAATGTAAGAGAGTGTCTATTTCTGAATAGGCAAATCCAGAGAAACAGAAATTAGATTAGCAGTTCCCAGGGGTGGGGTAGGCGAATGTGAAGTGACTGATATTGGGCAGACGGTTTCTTTGGGGGATGATAAAAATGTTCTGGAGTTAGGAGAGGGGATGCTTGCACAACTCTGAGTATACAAAATCCATGGAATTGTGTATTTGAAAGGATGAATTTTATGGCATGTGAATTATATCTCAATAAAGATGTTATTTTTAGCAAACAAACCTATTTCCTGTTAACCTTGTGAACATACTGGGTATTATTAATTTTTTAAAATAATTGCTAGTCATTGTTTTAATTTAAATTTCCCTGTTTTTGAGGTCAGATGTTTTCTCATCTATTTATTGGCTATTTATAGTTATCTGAATAGCTTTTTATTATATATTTTGTCTATTTTTGTCCCTTTTTTCTTTTATTGGTGGAAGCTCTTTGTAAACTGGGGTATTGATTAACTCTTTGTCATCTGTTTCACAGATTTTATCCTTCTCTATCATAGTCCATTTATGATGTCTCGTAATAGAATTAGAGAAACTTTTAAAAATCTAGACAGATTTGTCCGTTTTTTCCCTTATGTCTTCTGGATTTATATCTTGCTTAGGAAGCTTACTGATCAGGTTATAAAAATATGTTTTAGTTCTTTAGAAACTGAATTTTTAAAATAGACTTTAGTTCATCTGGGGTTTATTTTTACATAGGATTTGAGAAAAGAATCTAGCTTAGTTTTTTTTTCAGATGGGTAGCGCATATCACAGAGGGCCTGTAGGCTCCCAGGAAAAAGTTTAGATTTTATTCCAAGTGTGAGGGAAAACCATAGAGTATTTTTTTTTGGTCGGGGCTGGGTTTGAACCTGCCACCTCCAGCATATGGGACAAGTGCCCTACCCTTTTGAGCCACAGGCGCCACCTAGCCATAGCGTCTTGATTAGGGGAGTAGCAAGTAGTGGTATGATCTGATTTAAGGTTTTAAAAGTTTCCCAGAGGTTCTCCAAGAGCCATGTGGGGAACTGATGGCTGGTAGCAAAAGTAGATAGAGAGAGAGTGTTATCTATTCTAATTTTGCCATTTTTCCATTGCTCTGTTTGTCTGCTCCTATGTCAGTGCCATAGAGAGTTCTTATGTTTTGTGGGAGAGAGGTTTGTTAACACTTTATTGAGATATCATTCACATACCATACAATTCATCCACTTAAAATTAATATAGTTTTTATTATACAGAATTACGCAACCATTATCACAAATTAATTTTAGAACATTTTCTTATCCTCGCCAAAAAAACCACTGTACCCTTTAGCTACCATCCCTAAATCCCCTATCTTCCCCCACCAGACAACTGCTAATCTATTTTCTGTCTTTTGATATGCCTATTCTAGACATTTCATATGAATAGAATCATACAATAAGAGGCCCTTTGTTTTTTGTTTTTTGGGGTTTTTTGAGACAAGAGTCTTGCTCTGTCCCCTGTGCTAGAGCACCAGGGCTAGAGTGTCAGGGCCTCAGCCTCACTCACAGCAATCTGAGACTTTTCCGCTCAAGTGATCTTCCTGCCTCAGCCTGCCAAGTAGCTGGGACTATAGGCGCCTGCCATAACACCTGGCTAATTTTTCTATTTTTAGTAGAGATGGGCTCTCACTCTTGCTCAGGCCGGTCTCAAATTTCTGAGTTCAAGCAGTCCACCCGCCTCAGCCTCCTAAAGTGCTAGAATTACAGATGTGAGCCATTGCACCCGGCCTGTGTGGCCCTGTGTGACTGCCCTCTCTCGCTTAGCATGATGTGTTGAAGGTTTGGTTAAGTTGTAGCCTGTATCACAACTTCATTCCTTTTTGTAGCTGAGTAATACTCTGTTTTATGGATATATACGTTTTATGTATCCATTCATCGCTTGATGGACGGTGGGTTTCCATCTTTTTGTTGTTACGAATAATGCTATAAACATTTGTGTACAAGTTTTTGTGCGGACGTACATTTCCATTTCTTTTATATATATTTGTCTATGAGTGGACTTGCTAGGTCAAATGATAACTTTATGATTAGCTTTTTGGGGAACTACTAGACTCTTTCAAAGAAGCTACATAAGTTTACCTTTCTACTAGCAGTATAAGAGTGTGGAGTTTTTAGCCAAGCATTGTGGTGGGTGCCTATAGTTCCAGCTTCTTGGGAGGCTGAGGCAAGAGAATCACTTATAGATGCCCTCAAACTACGGCCTGCGGGCCACGTGCGGCCTGCCTACGACATTTTTCCAGCCTGCCAGGTGTTTTTGCCGCTGGTGCCTGTCCTGCTTAGCAGCTGACTTGTCCCAGGGCCCACAGTCCGGCCCCTCAGACCTGAGGGACAGTGAACTGGCCCCTGTTTAAAAAGTTTGAGGACCCCTGATTAAGAGTTTGAGGTTGCTGTGAGCTGTGAGGCTACAGCACTCTACCAAGGGCAACAAAATGAGACTCTGTCTCAAAAGAAAAAAGAGTGTGGAGTTTTGCTATATCCTTACCAACACTTAGAATTACCTGCTATAGAGTTTCAGTTAAAGTATCATCTGGGGCTGGGCACAGCAGCTCATGCCTATAATTTCAACACTGTGGGAGGCCAAGGTGGGAGGATCACTTGGGGTCAGAAGTTTAAAGCTGGCAGGCATAACATAGTAAGACCCTATCTTTTTTTTTTTTTTAATTAAGTGATAGCTATAAGACCCTATCTCTATAAAAAAAAAAAAAATTAGGCTTGGTGCC
>NW_003852540.1:4106565-4109132 GCF_000181295.1 Otolemur garnettii | reverse complement strand
AAGCCGAGAGTGCTTATCTTTTAAAGGTTTTAGGTAGGGTAGGAGAGGGAGAGTGTTACTTTGGTGTTCTAGTGACTGCTGCCAGATATGGTTCTAGCTGGCTTCCCACTAAGGCTTTTCTATTCCTTTATGGTTTTGTCCCCTGGAGCCATCATGTTCACTAGTTCCTCATTCCTCATTTCTTCTGGCTGGGTCCCAGAAGTGGGTGGGTTCAGCAGAGGTCACTGAACAGCCAAGATAGAGTGCCTTAGGCTCAAAATGGAGTGGCCTATGCTTGCTCTGTTTTTGGAGTTCCTTTGACCAACCTATCAGTGATACAGCGAGGACCTGTATCAAAAAAAAACAAAACAAAAAAACACACAACTGTAGGTTATTTGATCATTTATAGGCAATGTCACCCTTTATTCCCCATCCACCTCCCCCTAATTTTTCTTGGCAGTTCTCATGTTTATTTTGCAATATGAATTTTATAATTATATTATCAAGTTCTACAAATAAGCAAAAATCTTGTTGAAATGCAAAGAATAGTATTAAATTTATATGATACTGTCTTTTTATCTAAGAAAACAGTATGCATCTATTGAAAGTCCCTTGGATTTTCTAGATACACAATTGTACAATATTCTTACTCTAATAGTTTTGTCATTTATTTTGGCTTATGGATTTTTTTAACACTTAACCCTCCATTAGCCAACACCATGAAAACATTATTGGACAATAGTGTCAGCAGGTACCTTGTTTGTACCCTGATTTTTTTTTTTTATTAAATCATAGCTATGTACATTAATGCAGTCATGGGGTACAATGTGCTGGCGTCCCCTGATTTTAATGTAAGTGCTTTTAGTTTCTGTGCTCAGTGTAGTGTTTATCACATGAATATATGTGACTTTTCATGTTCAAAAAGTTTTTAGGTTCTTCTCTACTCAGGATTTTATCAGGAGCGGGCATTAACTTTTCTGAAAAGCTTTTATATTACATCTTGATAAAATCATATTGTTTTTAATCCTTTAATGTAATGGATTATTTTAATAGATTATCTAATATTGAACTATTCTTTCCTTTATGTAATAAATAACTGCCTTTAAAAAACCCTCTTAGCTTGCTCTCTTTCTCTCTCTTTCTCTTGCTTTCTCTTTCTTAATAAGGGAAGATTTCTTTACCATGCACCTGGGGAGAATCACAGAACAATTGCCCAATATCCCAGTGAAGTCAGATGTGTTTATACCTGTCTTTTTGAAGGGGAGGGGAAATGAGGAGTGCAGGTAATTCTATTCAGGAGTGACAGGTGGTGTTAGGGAGGGCAAATGGATGGGGAAGCAGTGTGACTTGTAAGTTAACCTTATAGACAGGTATTGTGTTTAAAATAATTTGGGCCAGATCTGGTTGCATTCTTGATCTCCTTTCCTGCAATTTATTTGTTTATTTATTGATTGATTTTTTTGAGACAGAGTCTCAACTATGTCCCCCTCGGTAGAGTGCCATGGTGTCATGGCTCACAGCAATCTCAAGCTCCTGGGCTTAAGCAATTCTCTTGCCTCAGCCTCCCAAGTAGCTGGGACTATAGGCGCCTGCCACAGTGTCTGGCTATTTTTTGTTGGAGTTGTCATTGTTGTTTAGTTGGCCTGGGCCAGGTTCGAACCTGCCACCCTTAGTGCATGTGGCTGGCGCCGTAACCACTGTGCTATAGCTGCCGAACCCCTGCGATGTATTTAGTTAATAGGAAGAGTAAGGGAAGTCAGTTGTCCCCTATGATCCTTTGATCAGGTTGGTCTAGTTTATGCAAACAGAGGGAAAGCCCCTCCAAGGGCCTGTTAATCTCTATGAGTCTTTAATTCAAAATACTCTTTGTACCAAGGGGTTATAAT
Organism: Otolemur garnettii; assembly: GCF_000181295.1. Classification (NCBI taxonomy): domain Eukaryota; kingdom Metazoa; phylum Chordata; class Mammalia; order Primates; family Galagidae; genus Otolemur; species Otolemur garnettii. The sequence goes on along the minus strand of NW_003852540.1, from coordinate 4,107,267 downwards.
TTCAAATACTCAAAGTATAGCTCATGGTCTCTACTGGCCCTGAGTGTGAAGCATTTTTGGAATAATAACACATCTTTCCCTTCTTGGGCTGTCAGGGCATCCAGGACCCAGCTGGTTGTCAGTACAGTAGTGTCTATGTAGGCGGTTGACTTCCCACTGAAGTGTTCCCAATGTTTGGATGTTGTTATTGAATCTTGTTCTACTCCTATGGAGAAATTCAAAAATACCTTTTCAATCTTGTTAATTCCAAATGCTGGACAAAGAGTCTTGAGCACTAGAAAGAACTTAGAATTGTTATATACAAATGGATTTTAATAATATCACACCTAGTACATTGCTTGTTATCACTTTTTGAACAAAAGAACCTAAGTTTGTAATTGGCTGGCATTTAAAGTGGAGTACCTGAACTCACACCTGTAATCCTAGCACTCTGGGAGGCCGAGGGTGGATTGCTTAAGCTCACAAGTTCAAGACCAGTCTCTAAAAAATATCTAGGTGTTGTGGCAGGTCCCGTTAGTCCCAGCTACTTGGGAGGCTGAGGCAAAAGAATTGCTTGAACCCAAGAGTTTGAGGTTGCTGTGAGCTGTGATGCCACAGCACTCTACCCAGGCACTATTTGAGACAAAGTAAAACTCTGTCTCAAAAAAAAAATAAAATATAGTACCTCCAGAGGGTATGAGATAACCAGTTCCACAGCATCTG
>NW_003852540.1:4101813-4106545 GCF_000181295.1 Otolemur garnettii | reverse complement strand
CAGCTACTTGGGAGGCTGAGGCAAAAGAATTGCTTGAACCCAAGAGTTTGAGGTTGCTGTGAGCTGTGATGCTACAGCACTCTATTGAGGCACTATTTGAGACAAAGTAAAACTCTGTCTCAAAAAAAAAATAAAATATAGTACCTCCAGAGGGTATGAGATAACCAGTTCCACAGCATCTGGACCATCTAGGTGGGAACCACTTGTATACATTATTGCCACACAACATAGAAAGACCAGTGTAATTTATAGATCGGGGCATTTTGGAACCTGTCTGGAGTTTGCAGTGCCTCTTATTCCTCCTTGGCATGTCTGTATCTCCAGTGTCCATGAATATCTGCCAGTCTATGGGGACAGAGCATGTTGCAAAATATCTGATACAGAAAGTCTTGGGTCCAGTTCTGGCAGTTACAGGGCTTGGTCTTGTCACATAAACAAGTCAGTCCAGATTTTTAGTCTATTTATAGTGTCTGGTAACTTAACAAGGGGAACAAGTGAACTACTCCAAGTTTTGCAGGCCTGGCTTTTGAGCCATTCATGACATCTGGTGATTTGACAGTCACTGACAACATGAGGGTTAGCATCAGCACCGTCTTAAGAGTGCAAAGGCAAAATTTTTTGGTTTTGCGTGAGCTAAAGATGATTCTTGAGCTTCCACAGAGCTTTTTCTGTCTGGTTGACTTACCAACAAGAGAAGCAGCATGATGTTTGTTCTCTCTGGGTGTGGATGTCACTTCTTGTCATTCATACATACATACGTACATCCATACATCTATCTTCTGGACTCATTCATCAGGCACTCACATCGGCAGAAACAAAACTGAGTTCACATTCCTTTGAGTGGTCTAGATATTGATGTAACCAGCAGTTGGGTTAATTAGTGGGTGTGACCAGGGTTTGAGAGACTGGTGTAAAGGGCTGCCGAGTCTGTGCCTGACCTGCTGGAAGAACAGTAAGGGTCAATAAGAGCGATTTTACCCCAAGAGCATAGTCTAAAAGAAGAGCCATAGTGGAAGATAAAAGGGAGAATGGGACAGGTTGAGGCAAACTCCACTCAGCTTCCAAAGTGTAATCCAGGTGGCGCCTGTGCTCAGTGGGTAGGGCGCCAGCCTCATATACCGCGGTTGGCGGGTTTGAACCCAGCCCCAGCCAAACTACAGCAAAAAATAGCCGGGTATTGTGGTGGGCTCCTGTAGTCCCAGCTACTCGGGAGGCTGAAGCAAGAGCGTCACCTAAGTCCAAGAGTTGGAGGTTGCTATGAGCTGTGATACTACAGCACTCTACCAAGGGTGACAAAGTGAAACTCTGTCTCTAAAAACAACAAACAAACAAAAAACCAAAGTGTAACCCTTGAAGGAAGAGGCTTAAAAGAGGTTTCTCCTCCCCCACTCCCACAGAGTTTCACTATGTCGCCCTTGGTAGAGTGCTGTGGTATCACAGCTCACAGCAACCTCCAACTCTTGGGCTTAAGCAATTCTCTTGCCTCAGCCTCCCAAGGAGCTGAGACTATAGGCACCTGCCACAACACCCAGCTATTTTTGTTGTTGTTGTTGCAGTTGTCATTGCTGTTTAGCAGGCTCGGGCTGGGTTCGAACCTGCCAGCCTCAGTGTATGTGGCTGGCACTGTTACCACTGTGCTATGGGCACTGAACCAAAAGATGTGTTTTAAAAGGACTATTGAGGGAGGTGAAAAGTAAAAAAGGAGTTTTTAAGTGAAAAATGGGGTTTCTTGGTCCACAGTCTTGGGAAGAAAGCTTTCTATTTCATGAAGACCTGTGCTTCGAGGACCTGGGTACTGGCTCTGGAACGCCTTACTTTCTAGATCACTTGTAGGGGTCATCCTGTAATTGTCTTGGTGTGGTTTGGTGTGGCTCGTGAATATGGAAGTATCTTTCTTTTATTTTTATGGCAGCAGAGGTAGTTAACAGTACTTTATCAGAGCTTTCCTGGCAAGGCGACAGCATGTGTCTTCTAAAAACTTTGTTGTACTCATGATCTGTTGGTCAAACAGGATGACAAGGCCTGTCAGTTGGTGGAGGCCATGCTTACTTCACCCACAGGCCTCAGCTACAATGAGAGAGCAACAGGTCCAGCAGTACCTGGCTTGGACTCTCAGGCTCCTGAGGGCCTCTGGGAGCTCAGTCTCAGAACCATGTCTTGCTGGCTGGTCAGAGTTCAGATCCACTGACGTCAGACTGTAGGGGTGAGAGGAAACTCCCCCTACTCTAAGGGTTCACTGAAAGATCAACCCAAAATTAAGGTGGATTAATAAGAGAAAGGTTTATTTATTTATTTATTTATTTATTTTTGAATTTCAGGTTAATGTGAGGGTACAAACAACTAAGTTACAGTATTTGCATTTGTTAGGTAGAGTCCCTCTTGTAGTCGTGTCCCACTCCCAAAAGTGTGCCTTACATTGTGCACATTAAGTGGGAGCACACCAGTCTCTTCCCCTCCTCTTCTCTCTTCTCCCTTGTTTCCCCCCCCCCCAACTTGAATTGAATTGAGTTTTTCTCTTGTGTGGGTGTGTATTAGACCGTGTACTGGTTTCATATTAGTATTGAGTACATTGGATACTTGCCTTTCCATTCTTGTGATACTTTACTAAAAAGAATGTATTTCAACTTCATCCAGGTTAATACAGAAGATGTAAAGTCTCCATCTTCTTATGGCTGAATAGTATTCCACGATATACATATACCAAAGCTTGTTAATCCATTCCTGGGTTGATTCCTAACTTCTTGGGCATTTAGATTGTTTCCACATCTTGATGATTGTAAATTGAGCTGTGGTAAACAATCTAGTGAACCTGTCTTTACGATAAAATTTCTTTTCCTTCTGGGTAGATGCGTAGCAATGGGATTGCGGTATTACATGGGAGGTCTAATTTGAGTGCTTTGAGGATTCTCCATACTTCAAGAACGTGAGTTGGGAGGATCACAGAGTGATTACTCCCTTTTTAAAAAATCTGGTGTTTATCCCAAGTAATTTTAAACATCTGCAAAAGTAGACAGAATGCACCATAGTGTAAGTTATTAAGCTCCAAAGTATTGCTCCGTGTTCAGTCTTGCTTTATCTATATCCTTTCCCCGTCTATTCTCCTCTATAATTTTGAAGGAGATCTCGGACATCATATTATTTCATCCATAAATATTTTGGTATGTATTTTTAAAAGATAGGGGCTTAGAAAAAAAACCACAATACCATTTTACACCTAAGATAATGAGTACCCTGTCAGTGTTCAGGTTCCAACTATTCATGTATGTGTTTATGCGTATGTATACAATCTATCTGAGTTGGCATCCATAGCAAAGTTTACGTTGGAGCAGACTGATAGTCTGTCTCTTAAGAGCTCTTTGAATCTGTAGGTTCAGCCTCTGTATCATTTTTTTCTCCCTTACTGTTTATTTTTTGAAAAAACTAGGTCATTTGTCCTTTACCCTCACGTAGTTTTCCCCGTCTGGATTTTGCTGATTGCATCCCTGTAAAGTCATTTACATCCCTGTAAAGTCGTTTAGCATGTCCTTGTCATCTGTATTCTCTGTCAGTTGATCCTGGTGTATTCTTTTAATATGCTGCTGGGTTCGTCTTGCTACTATTTTGTATAGAATGTATGTATTTTACCAGATGAAATTAGTTTTGGATTTTACATTTTTTAGTGTTTTATCGTGGGTTTTAGTATTGGAGTAATGCTGAGTGATTGACAGGCCTTCCGTTTTTATCTGTTCTAGAGTGATTTGGATAATTTTAGAAAGTACTTATGTATCTTCCACTAAATATCTTTCTGATAGTTTTTATAGGGAATCTGAATCTAATTTATAGGAACGGATCATTTCAAGCTTTATTCTATTGAGGTAGCATTACCCTGACATGAAAACCTGATAAAGGTAGCACAGACTGATTAATTGTAGGTAAAAGTCCAAAACACAGCCATCAGACAATTTTAAAGAATAAGACATGATGAAATTGGACGTATTATTGCTTCAAACCATCCGCTTTTTTCAGCTCCACCGCCTGTAACCTAATTCAGGCCACAGTGCTTTCTTCTCTCCTGTTAGTCTCCCTGCCTCCCATCATGTTCCCCGGCAGATTCCTTCTCTGTATTGCAGTTCTTTTTAAAATGCAGGCCTGATCATGATGGTCTCATCAAGTATGTATTAAGCAACAACTGTGGGCCATTGCTGCATTAAGCACTAGAGGATACCTACCTTTATTGAAAGTACAGTCTAGCAGGAGAGATAATGCAAATTAATATGGAATTAAAAACTGACAGAAGTGTTCTGAGGGAAGGAAACCATGGGTGTAGGAAAGAGTAAAACAAAGAAACCTGAGCTAAAGTGAAGATTAAGGAAACACCACTCTTGAAAAGGTGATATTTGAGATGAGAGCTCAAATCTACGTTTTAGATAAGGCAGAATGAGAAAGAACATCAGAGACGCAGAACAGCATTTACAAAGGCCTGTGGTGGAGGGAGGGAGCATAGCATGTACTGGGAACTTAGAGAAAGCAGTATGAGCAGAGAGCTCAGGAGTGAGTGCCGTGGGGTGAGTTGAAGAGAGGTTTAGTAAGGCCAGTCCACGCAGAGCCTGGCAAGCCATCTCAGAGGTTTTTGTTTTTGGCCCAAGGTAACTGGGAAGTTATCACAACTTTTTTTTTTTTTGGCTTGCCTCAGTCTCCCAAGTAGCTGGGACTATAAATACATACCACTACATGCCCAGCTAATTTTTTCTTT
>NW_003852540.1:4100539-4101546 GCF_000181295.1 Otolemur garnettii | reverse complement strand
AGCCAATTTTTTTTTTTTTTTTGAGACAGCCTCAAGCTATCCCCCTGGGTAGAGTGCTATGGCATCACAGCTGACAGCAACCTCCAACTCCTGGGCACAAGCGAGTCTCCTGCCTTCGCCTCCCAAGTAGCTGGGACCACAAGCACCCACCACAACGCCTGGCTATTTTTTGGTTGCAGCCATCATTGTTGTTTGGCTGGCCTAGGCTGGATTCGAACCCGCCAGCTCAGGTGTATGTGGCTGGTGCCTTAGATGCTTGAGCCACAGGCGCCAAGCCTAATTTTTTTATTTTTTGTAGAGACCAGGTCTCACTGTTGCCCAGGCTGACTTCAGACTCCTGGCCTCAAGCAATTCTCCTGCCTTAGCCTCCCAAAGTGCTAGGATTATAGATGTGAGCCACCATGCCAGGCCAAAAGGTTTTGATCAGAGTTAAAGATGAGTCAAAGAACTATAAATTCTTAAAGATAGTTAACAATTACATTTTTAATCTACTAAAATAATTGGTTTTCACTGGGAAAAAGTATATGTTTCTGAAAACAGATCATCTCTTTTTATGCCACATATTCTTGAGTTTAATAATCTAAATTCTTATCATGTCACTTGCTCTTTGAAGATATGGTATGTAGCAAGAACACTGCATTTTAATTAAGAAACTAGATGGGAAACGAAAGCCCTGCAATCATAAAAAGCTTTGATAATGATGCAATGAAGGAATAAGGGAAATATTTATGAAAAACAGTTTATAAAGGGAAATAAGTTTATTAAAATGATCATTGAAAGAAAGCATTTTAAATATCATTTGAAGAGCTGCTGAATTTATTTTTCTAACTTGCTTCTATTTGTTTGCCTTTGTAGGAGAGTAGTTATTTTGATGGAGTTAGAAGTTTTGAAATCAGCTGAAGCGGTTGGATTAAAGATTGGCAATCCAGTGCCTTATAATGAAGGTAAAATGCTTTTTCATAGGTTGTAGCACTCAGTTAAATACCACTTTATAGATCTGGAATTCT
>NW_003852540.1:4097268-4099828 GCF_000181295.1 Otolemur garnettii | reverse complement strand
GGGAATAATTAAAGAATGTGATGGACAAAGATCCAGTTATTGTAGACTAAAAATAAATAACCTGGCTCAGCACCCTTAGAACAGGGTTATGGCGCCAGCCACATACACCAAGGTTAGCAGCCTGGGCCAGCTAAAACAACAATGACAACTGCAACAACATCAACAAAAAAATAGCCAGGTGTTGTGGCAGATGCCTGTAGTCCCAGCTACTTGGGAAGCTGAGGCAAGAGAATCGCTTAAGCCCAAGAGTTTGAGGTTGCTGTGAGCTGTGACGCCACAGCACTCTACCAAGGGGGACATCAAAAAAAATAAAATAAAATAAAAATGAATGACCTGGGATAGTATGTAATATTATAGAATCTGTAATATTAATGAAAAATGGGTTAAGATTTATCGTACAGATACTTTTGTTCATAAGAAAAATGGGAAATGTATAATCTATAGTTCATCGATAGCACTGGCCACATTGGTAGTTTTTAGAATTATCCCTGCACATTTTAGGCCATGCGTAAGCTTTCTGAAAGTAGAGACCGCATTTGTTCTGTTCTGTGTTATATCCCTAATGCCTAACTTGTAGTTGGCCTTTATAAGTATTTGTTGAACTGAAGTAAATATAGTATACCAGGTCTAACCATTAAGTTCAAGAACTTATCCTAGAGAAAGTGCTATATATGTACTGCCTCCTTGCTGAGTTTCCCTGTGCTCACCTTTCAAGTCCTCTCCTTGGGAAACTATGCGCTGCTGCCATCACCTCATCCACCTTTCAAAGCAATTTTGAAGCCCTTTCATCTGGAACGGCCATCAGAGCTGTCATTGCCTTACGCTTAATGTCCTGAAAATGTCTTCTTTTCACTACTTCCTTTATCTTCAGGTAAAAAAAGTCATTAAGGGCCAGATCAGTGAGTAGGGAGGATGTTCCAATACAATTATTTGTTTACTGGCTCAAAGCTCCCTTACAGACAGTGCCGTGTGAGCTGTTGCATTGTTATAAATGCAAGAGACCATTTTTGTGCACACCTTTCTTGTGTCAACATTTTCAGTTCAGCTTTTCTTTTTGCCCTAGTGTCACAGCTCACAGCAACCTCAAACTCTTGGGCTCAAGCATTCTTCCTGCCTCAGCCACCCAAGTAGCTGGGACTACAGGCGCCTGTCACAACGCCCATCTTTTTTTTTTTTTTTTCCTTCAGTACAGACAGGGTCTCGCTTTTACTCAGGGTGGTCCTGAATTCCTGAGCTCAAGCAATCCACCTGCCTCAGTCTCCCAGTGTGCTGGAATTATAGGCGTGAGCAACTGTGCAGGACTTTCAGTTAAGATTTTCCCATTTCTCTATTGATGTTTACTTCTCAGTGTTAGCTGATGTTTCTCACTGTCAGCTGTCAATTTTGATGCACAAGTCCATGAATTATTTGCAAGTCCTGTTTGTTACTGGCCACCCTGACCTCTCTTCATCAGTGATGCTTTCTCTCCCTTCAGAAAAACGTTTATTCCATTTGTACCCTGCCATTTTCTTCATGGCATTATACTCATAAACTTGGACTAACATGTCCCTGATTTCACTTCCACGCTTGAGAAGTTTAATTGGAAATTGAATGTTTGTTCATTGCTCTAATCCAAGCTCCAATATTCTCTAGACAGCATACAAAAACACGCAACCACAGTAATGAATGCCATTCAGCAAGACACTGCCACACATGGACACAAACATAGCATGAGACACTGATATACCAAGGTTATGAACCCTCACTGAGTTGTACAGTGCTGCCCGTGTAAGTGGAGGGCGGCAAGTTCAAGAACTTAATTGTCAGACTTCATGTAACTTTTAACTGTGATTAACTCTTGTTGGTGAAATTACTGTTGACTTTATTTTCTTATAGCAATATATAGAAAACCACAATAAAATCAGAAAAATTTTAGATAAGAGATAGTTATAGTCCTAGAGAAAGGCAAAAATAATCATCAAATCACTGGCCCCATAATAGGAGAAGGCTTGTTGGCTCCTCCACCAAGTCCAAATAAAAATAAAACTAAAGCCTCACTTTACATTAAAGTGAATTCCAGGCTTGGCGCCTGTAGCACAGTGATTATTGCACCAACCATATATACCAAGGGTGGCCTGTTCAAACCCGACCCGGGCCAGCTAAACAACTGCAACAAAATTAATAGCTGGGTGTTTTGGCCAGCGCCTGTAGTCCCAGCTACTTGGGAGGCTGAAGCAAGAGAATTGCTTAAGCCCAAGAGTTTGAGGTTGCTTTGAAATGTGATGCTATGGCACTCTACTGAGGGTGACATAATAAGACTCTGTCTCAAAAAAAAAAAAATTCCAGATGTATTTTTAAAAGTTAGAAAATGAGGCTCTGCGCCTGTGGCTCAAGTGGCTAAGGCGCCAGCCACATACACCTGAGGTGGCAGGTTCGAATCCAGCCTGGGCCTGCCAAACCACAATGAAGGCTACAACCAAAAAATAGCCAGCTTCGTGGTGGGCGCCTGTAGTCCCAGCTAATAGGTAGAGGCAGGAGACTTGCTTGAGCCCAGGAGTTAGAGGTTGCTGTGATGCTACAG
>NW_003852540.1:4093927-4096921 GCF_000181295.1 Otolemur garnettii | reverse complement strand
GCCACCTTAGGTGTATGTGGCTGGCGCCTTAGCCGCTTGAGCCACAGGCGCCAAGCCGATTGGAACAATTCTTAATGAATACAGTAGAACTTCCATAGCTAAGCACCTCCCTACGTTGACTACCTTCTTAAGTTGACCAGACATGTACCACATGTATGTACCAGTACAGTAGGCTTAGTTCCTTATGTTGACCACCTCAGTATGTTGACCAATTCGTTATAGTCCCTTGCATGGTCAACTACAGAGGTTCTACTGTATTCTAAATACTCATTGCCAGATGGATGAGAAATGTAATATTCCCTTATTATCTTTTTAGTGTCTATAGAAGTCGTAGTATTGTCACCTCTCATTTCTGATATTGGGAATTTGTGTTCTCTTTACTTTTTTCCTGATCTTTGACTAGAAGTTTAGTAATTTTATTGCTCTTCTTAAAGAACCAACTTTTGACTTTACTGAAATCACTTATATTTTCTATTCTATTGATTTAACCTTTTGATTTTTAATGTTTTCTTTCTTCTGCTTACGTTGGGTTTTATGTGTTCTTTTTCTCACAGCATCTAGCAAATTCTGATATGCTGTATTCTCATTTTTATTCCAGTCACAGTACTTTCTAATTTCCCTTTTAATTTCTTATTTGACATCATGTTATTTAAAAAATGTATTTGGTTTCCGAATGTGGAGATCCTCTAGAGATCCTTTTGTTATTGATACCTAATTTAATTCTAATGTGATCAAACAATATATTTTGTGTGACTTGAATCCTCTTGAATGTATTGAGTCTTATTTTATGTCCCAGATTCTGGTCTCTTTTGGTAAAATCTTTGTGTACTTGAAGGGCATATGTGTTCTTATGTCATTGGGCAGAGTGTTCTATAAATGTCAGTTAAGTCAAGTTGGTTGATAGTGTTATTCAATTTTTCTGTATCCTTACTGATTTTCTGTTTACTTGTTCTGTCACTTACTGAGAGAGGGATATTGAAATCTCTGACTATAATTGTAAGTTTCTCTTTCTCCTTGGAATTCTATTAGTTTTCACTTTATGCATTCTGAAGCTCTGTTATTAAATGTATAAACATTTAGAATTGTTATGTCCTTTTGATGAATTGACTCCTTTATCATTGTGAAGTGACTTTCTTTATCCCTGGTGGAATTCTCTGCTTTGAAATCTGCTAAGATCAGCAGTTCTCAACTTGTGGGTTGCAACCCCTTTGGGAGGGGGGTCAAACAGTCCTTTCACAGGGGTTGCCTAAGACCATCTTGCATATCAGATATTTACATTACGATTCATAACAGTAGCAAAATTACAGTTTTGAAGTAGCAACAAAAATAATTTTATGGTTGGGGGTTACCACAACATGAGGAACTATATTAGAGGGTTGCAGCATTAGGAAGGTTGAGAACCACTGGCTTAGATAGTAATATAACCCCTTCAGTTTTTTTTTTTTATTAGTGTTAGCTTGGTGTATCTTTTTCCATCCTTTTCTTTTTAACCTTTTTATGTCTTTATATTGAACACGTATTTCTTGTAAACGGTAGATAGGTGGATGTTGCTTTTTGTCCAGTTTCTTAATTTCTGCCTTTTAATTGGGGTGTTTAGACCATTTACATTTAATATAATTATTGATATGGTTAAAGTCTGTCATCTTGCTTGTCTTTTATTTGTCCCATGCGGTTTTCTTTTCCCTTTTTCTTTTCTGCTTTCTTTTGGATGAAGTATTGTTTATGATTCCATTTATCTCCTTTGTATGCTTATTAACTATAATAACTCATTATTTTGTTATTCTAGTGGTTGCTTTAGGTTTAAAGCAAATTAACTTATGGTCTATTTTTGAGTGATACCTTATTTCCCCCCAAATAAGACCTACCCAAAAAATAAGCCATAGCAGGATTTCTATGCATTTGTTAACTTGTAAGCCCTACCCTGATTATAAGACCTAGTGATGGGCATTGCTATGCTGCATATCTGCATAGCCACGCCCATGCCCTGGATTTCGGTGTGGAGCGGTAAGGACGACTGGAATACCTTTTATCTGCCACAGCTCCTTTCTCTGAGCCTTTCACATTTGTTTGTGCGCATGTGGTAACCGCCCTTGCAGGCATCCTATTGCACACATGCGAAGGGCTAGGGGAAAGGAGTTCATGCATTACTAGCGCCAACCCCACCAACAAGGTTGGCTCCCCCTGTCAGGTTCTAGAAGACCATGACTGAACTGTATTTGAATAAATGTAGATTGTTGTATTATACTTAATAAAAATAAGACATCCCCTGAAAATAAGCCCTACTGTGTCTTCTTGAGAAAAAAATAAATATAAGACAGTGTCTTATTGTCAGGGAAACAGGGTAGTCTACCACTTTATGTATAATGTGAGGATCTTACTTCCTTTACTTCCCTCCTGGTCTTTGTTGTTTGATTGTCAAACTTTTTATCTTTTTCTTATGTTGTATACCACACAAAACATTATTATTTTTGTTTAAGTTGTCAGTTATCTTTTAAAGAGATTTAAATAATAATATAAAAATCACATATATTTATTCATGTGATTGCCATTTCCATTGTTCATGCTTCGTCTAGGCCCTTTTTCCACCTGGTTGTCATTTAGCAGTTCTTAGAGTGAAGATATATCTGCTAATAATAAATTCTTTTGGTTTTTGTATATCTGGAAAATATTTTGCCTTTGGCTTTTAAAGATATTTTTATAAGCATAGAATTCTAGGTAGATCTTTTTTTTAGCCCTTTGAAGATTTCATCTTGCTTTGCATTGTTACTCTAAAAGAACTCTGTCATCCTTTTGTTTGTGCTTAGCATGACTCTTTGACCACTTAAATTTTTCTCTTTATCATTAGTTTTGAGCAGTTTGATCATGATGTGCATTGGTGTCGCTTTCTTTATGTTTCTTATCTTAAGGTTCATCGAGCTTCTATCTTTATGTTTCTTATCTTAAGGTTCCTTGATCTGTGCATTTATATTTTTCTTCAAATTTGGATTGTTTTTT
>NW_003852540.1:4091213-4093246 GCF_000181295.1 Otolemur garnettii | reverse complement strand
TCATAGCTCATAGCAACCTCAAACTCTTGGGCTCAAGCAATTCTCTTGCCTCAGCCTCCCAAGTAGCTGGGACTATAGGCTCCTGCCACCATGCCTGGCTAGTTTTTCTACTTTTAGGAGAGACTGGGTCTCACCCTTGCTCAGGTTGGTTGTTCTCGAACTCCTGAGCTCAGGCAACCCACTTACCTCAGCTGCCCAGAGTGCTGGAATTATAGGCGTGAGCCACCATGCCCAACTTGTTTTCATTTTTTAAAAATTATTTTTCTCTCTGTGTTTCATTTTTGATACTTTCTATTGTTATGTGTTCGAGTTCACTAATCTTTTCTTAGGCAGTGTCTAATCTACTATTAATCCTGTGAGGGATATTTTTCTTCTCAGATATTATAATTTTGATTTGTAGAGGCTTGATATAGGTCTTTTTAATAATGCTCTGTTTCTACTTGATTTGGGGGACATTCAAAGTACAATTATAATATTTGTTTTAGTGTTCTTGTCTGCTGATTCCAACATCTCTGTCAGTTCTGAGTGTTTCACTCAGTTGACACCTGCCAGCTGTTATAGATCACATTTTCCTGCAGCTTTTCATGCCTGGCAACCTGAGATTGCATACCAGACATTGGGATTGTTGCTTGTTGAATGCTGAAAACTTTGGTAGTCCTGTAATTATTCTTAAGCTTTTTGCAGGGATACAAACTTACGTTGCTTAGAAACAATTTGATCTTCTGAGGTCTTGTTTTTGAGATTGGTTGGCTGAGATCAGAGGCCCCCATGTAGTCTAGGTCTTAGCTATTCCCAGTACTGAGGCAAGACCTGTCAGAGTATTCTACTCAGTGCCCCATGAATATGAGATTTACCAGTCTGGTTGCTAGAAGCAGGTGCTATTTCTAGTTTTCGATAAGTACCGGGCACTATTCCCTCTGGTCCTCTCAACACGATATACTTGCCTTATAGTTTCCACACTTACGGTCCAACCAAGGCTCTGCTGAATACTCAGAGGAAACTCCACAGAGCCCTGGAGTTCTCTGTCTTTGCAGCTTTCTTTCTGCTACTCTGTCCTGCAGGCTCTGTTGGTGGTGTCCAACCTGCCGCATGCAGATTATTTGAGTACTGTTATGCTTATCTGTGGTTTCAGATATCACAAAAAGTATACCCGGACCATTTCTTTGCTTTCATTAGTGTTTGTGTATATGTGTGGCCCAAGATAACTCCTATTCTACCAGTGTGTAGCAGAAAAGAAAAAAGATTGGGCACTCCTGGGAGATATTGATCTCCCTAGACACTCAGCTCCCAAATCCTCACCCTGGGGGTTCCTAGAGGCCACTACCTACCTCTGGGCAGTCAGTTGCTGGTGTGGTCCTACTTTGTTCCCTGTGTCATGGTGATCACTGTCCTTTATTGCTTAACATCTAGTGTCTTGAAAACCATTTGTTTCATGTATTTTGTTTGCTTTGGGGATTATCTTGTCCTATAGATAATTTTTTAAAAAGTGAAATATTTTTACAAGATGTTTACTTAAAAACAAAACATTATTCCCCATCTTACTCTTCTTTGGCTTCTGATTCTTCTTTTTATGTGTGTGTGTGTGTGTGAGACAAAGTCTCACTTTGTCACCCTCAGTTGAGTGCCATAGCATCACAGCTCACAGCAACCTCAAACTCTTGGGCTGAAGTGATCCTCTTGCATCAGCCTCCCAAATAGCTAGGACCACAGGTGCCTGCCACAATACCTGGCTGTTTTCTGTGTTTCAAAATACCCACGTTTTCTATGAAACATATTCTCGTTTGTTATAAATTTTTTAGAGACAGAGTCTTACTCTTGCTCAGGCTTGTCTCAAACTCCTGAGCTCAAGGAATCCACCCACCTCAGCCTCCCAGAATGCTAGGATTATAGGCATGAACCACTGCACCTGCCGGCTTCTGATTCTTATCCAGAGGGAGCTGTTTCATATCTTGTAACTACTTCTGTATTTATTTCCATATTCCTAAACAACTCATTTATACTGCTCTTTCTTTTTCTTTCTTTTTTTTTTTTTT
>NW_003852540.1:4090093-4090882 GCF_000181295.1 Otolemur garnettii | reverse complement strand
CTGAGCTATGGGAGCCACCTTGCTCTTTCTTGATTTTTCAGTTTGGACATTTGTTTATTGACTTTACACTATGGAAGATTAGATTGTAGTTCTGTTATACCTCTTATCTCCTTGTTCTCCAGATGGGAGAATTAGATGTTAATATCAGCTCTAAAATGGCTAGTCAGATTTTTTTTTTGGCCGGGGCTGGGTTTGAACCCGTGACTTCCAGCATATGGGGCTGGCGCCCTACTCCTTTGAGCCACAAGTACCAATGACTAGTCAGATTTAAATTTTTCTATGAAACATATTCTTCTTTGTTATAAATTTAAAGATTTTTCAAAACTCTTTTAGAAGCCTATTTTCAAATAGTTTTTATATTTTTGCTTAATAACTTTAATAATTACATAGCTTATGTTAGCTATTTTAATTACAAATGTGACATTAAGAAATAGAAAATAGACTTTCAGCTGGTCAGCATAGTGATGCCAAAGTTATATAAATTACTCACTTGAAGTCTTCCACTGTGTATTTCCTCTTTTTTCCTAAATGACTTCTCAGTAGCAAGTTAAGTTTGATCTCAGAGAAGTGGTTGTCCCTGTAAAAATTAAACTATCTCTGTTGCTCCCAATAGAAAAAGGATTAGGTGGTTTCCTCTGAAGTATATACTAATTCACTGTCTTAATTCAAACTTATCAAATGTAGTTCTTCAGCTTATCCTTAACTTTTCGTATTGGTAGGGCTTTTGCTTAAGGATAAATGGAGCTGAATCCAATAATTCTTGTAAATGGCATTCTGTCTTTGTTTTTC
>NW_003852540.1:4089079-4089977 GCF_000181295.1 Otolemur garnettii | reverse complement strand
AAAAAAAAAGAAAGAAAGAAAATGAAGGTGAACGAGGTGATGAAGTAACTTGCCCAAGGTCATACAAGTGAGTTGCTTTAAGCAATGAGAATCAGCATTCAGGATTTCCAGGCAAAGACACTTTCCATTGTACCCATACTTTTGAAGGTTAACCTTCATACCAAACTTTTTGCCTACTGCGGAAATCATATTTAAGTATACAGATTGAGGCTCGGCACCTGTAGCTCAAGCAGCTAGGGCACTAGCCACATATACGGGAGCTGGCGGGTTTGAATCCACCCTGGGCCCACCAAACAATGACAACTACAACTTAAAAATAGCCGGGCATTGTGGCGGGTGCCTGTAGTCCCAGCTACTTGGGAGGCTAAAGCAAGAGAAATCACTTAAGCCCAAGAGTTTGAGGTTGCTGTGAGCTGTGATGCCACAGTACTCTACCCAGGATGACAGCTTGAGACTCTGTCTCCAAAAATATATACATATATATATATATAGAGAGAGAGAGAGAGAGAGATTGTGTTAGTACATCTATTACAGGAACATTATGTACATAACAAGAAGTTATCTCTATTTCATATTGGTATATTTATCTGTTAAAACTTATATAATAAAAAAAGGAAATATATTTAAGATAACCAGATGTTTTTATCAGTAAACATTAATTTTTGAATAGATAATAGTTATATGATTTTATGCATCTTACCTGTATATATTATATCTGTATATAACTACAAAGTGATACCCTACTCCTATCTCTCCTCCCCACTGCTGCCCGCTATAGACAACAAATTTTAGTGGTTTCTTTTTATCCTTCAGGTGTTTATACAAATATAACTAAATATATATATTTTTGCTCTGTTCTCCACTTTGCTTACACAAAGCTTACTATGTATAGTATCTT
>NW_003852540.1:4086073-4087096 GCF_000181295.1 Otolemur garnettii | reverse complement strand
TGGCATTACAGCTCACAGCAACCTCCAACTCCTGGGCTCAAGCGAGTCTCCTGCCTCCGTCTCCCAAGTAGCTGGGTTCACAGGTGCCCGCCACAACCCCTGGCTATTTTTTGGTTGCAGCCATCATTGTTGTTTGGCGGGTCTGGGCTGGATTCGAACCCGCCACCTTAAGTGTATGTGGCTGGCGCCTTAGCCGGTTGAGCTATAGGTGCCGAGCCTGAATGGTTGCTTTGGACAGTTTGTGTTTTGGGGCAAAAGTGTTCACAATAAAGATGGAGATGAAAGCATCGAAAGATAATTATTGCTTGGGGATCAGAAATATAGGGCTATGGAGAAAATTCCTTTATCTCAAAGCCCAGCTCCACTGACCCTTCCCTTTCTTCAACCTGTGTTAAAGAACAGAGGCATGAGAATTTTTTGCTGTCGGGAATTGTTTACTATTGAATTTCATTGTAACCAAGTTGATAACACATTGTTACTTAACTCCATCCTGGATATGGCTTTGTTATAGTGATTACTGCCTTGCTGTGTAGCTCATAGCAGAAGTTTCTAATTCTCTTTTCTGAAAGTAAGGGAATTCTGTGTTAGGTGACCAGTAAAACAAGTTATCTAAGAACAGACTAGAAATAAACAGGAATTCCAAAATATGTGTTCAAATCATCTTATGGTACAACTACCATGACAAATGAAGATATTTATAGAATTTTCAAAGTGGGAGAAATGAACCTTCAAATATAACTTATGCTTCATACTATCTTGAACTGTGTTTTAAATCTTCCATATTTACCCTTTTTTGAACACAGGGTTTCACTTTGGTGCTTGAGGGTGAGGGCAGTGGTGTGACCATAGCTCACTGCTATCTCAGACTCTTGGCTCAAGTGATCCTCTTGCCTTAGCCCCTCAGATAGCTGAGACTGCAGTTGTGTGCCACCATGATCAGCTAACTTATTTATTTATTTATTTATTTATTTATTTTTTGAGACGGAGCCTCAAGCTGTCCCCCTGGGTAGAGTGCCATGGCAT
>NW_003852540.1:4084828-4086024 GCF_000181295.1 Otolemur garnettii | reverse complement strand
GCGGGCCCGGGCTGGGGATTCAAACCCGCCACCTTAGGTGTATGTGGCTGGTGCCTTAGCCACTTGAGCCACAGGCACCGAGCCAACTTATTTATTTTTTATAGAGTGTGTATTGCTAAGGCTGGTCTTGAATTCCTGAACTCAAACGATTCTCCCACCTCAGCCTCCCAAAGTGCTTCGGGATTACAGGCATGAGCCACCACACCTGGCTTTTACTATAATTTTTGTCAGTATATACTGTATATATTAGTTCTGTGTACCTATAATATTGATAGCAATATTTTACTTTGACTAAAATTTGTTACACAATACTTAGTTGTTAGTATTTTTTTTTATTAAATCATAGCTGTATACATAAAATCATAGCTATGTACATTAATGCAACCATGGGATACAATGTGCTTGTTTTATATACAATTTGAAATATTTTCATTAAACTAGTTAACATAGCCTTCACCACATTTTCTTAGTTTTATGTTAAGACATTTATATTCTACACTTAGTAAATTTCACATGTACCCTTGTAAGATGCACTGTAGTTGCAGCCCCACCAATTACTCTCCCTCCACCCATCCTCCCTCTCCCCTTTCCCCTTCTTCTTGGGCTATAATTGGGTTATAGCTTTCATATGAAAGCTATAAATTGTTTTCATAGTAGGGCTGAGTATATTGAATACTTTTTCTTCCATTCTTGAGATACTTTGCAGAGAAGAATATGTTCCAGCTCCATCCATGTAAACATGTAAAGAGGTAAAGTCTTCATCTTTCTTTAAGGCTGCGTAATATTCCATGGTGAGTTGTTAGTATTACTGAAAAATATTAGTTATAATTTTTTCAGCCTAATTCTGTCCATTTTCTTTTTCTTTCTTTCTTTTTCTTTTTGGAGACAGAGTCTCAGTTTGTTGCCCCCAATAGAGTGCTCTGGCATTATAGCTCACAGCAACCTCAAACTCTTGGGCTCAAGTGATCCTCTTGCCTCACTGTCCCAAGTAGCTAGGACTACAAGCACCCGCCATAACGCCTGGCTATTTTTAGAGATGAAGTCTCGCTTTTGCTCAGGCTGGTCTCAAATTCCTGAGCTCAGGCAATCCACCCGCCTCAGCCTCCCAGAGTGCTAGGATTACATGTGTGAGCCACTGCCTGGCCAAATCATGCCCATTTTCTGCCAACAGGAAATTGTAATTATGGCAATGACTC
>NW_003852540.1:4082686-4084289 GCF_000181295.1 Otolemur garnettii | reverse complement strand
GGGCCTGGGCTGGGAATTCGAACCCACCACCTTAGGTGTATGTGGCTGGTGCCTTAGCTGCTTGAGCCACAGGCGCTGAGCCATATTTTTCTAAGTTTAGTAGAGATAGGGTCTTGTTCTTGCTCTTGCTCAGGCTGGTCTTGAACTCCTGAGCTCAAGCAATCCTCCCACTTAGGCTTCCCAAAGTACTAGGATTACAAGCCTGAGTCACTGTGCCTGGCCTTAGAAGTTGAGTTTTTGTTGCTTTTATTTATACTCCATTTTCTGTTAGCTAATCTTTCTCTGCCAGTGGCTCAGAGGCAGGGTCTCACTTTGTTGATGGAGCATAAGGGCTGTGTCATGATCATTGCTTGCTACAGCATCAAACGCCTGAGTTCTGCCTCAGCCTCCTGAGTATGTAGGACTGCAGATGTCCTACTGGGACCTCTGTGCCCAGCTAACTTTTCTATTTTTTGTAGAGACAGGGGTCTCGCTTTTTTGCCTAGGCTGGTGTCAAACGCTTGACCTCAAGAGATTTTCCTGCCTTAGCCTCCCTAAGTGCTAGGATTACACATGTGAGCCACCGTGCCTAGCCTCTCTTACTATTATAATGATAATAAAAATTGATAGATATGAGTCTAGTAACAGAGGAGCTCTAGAGTCTGCTTTGAAATATCCTATTTCCCTCTTATCTCAGAGCCAGTGATAGGAAGCTAGAGCAGAACAGTCTAAGAGTGATGATATTGACCCATCTTTCTGGAATTGATTTTAGGTGTCATAAAACAGGATTATCAGAAGTTGAGTCTCTGCATTACCACTTTGGAATATAATTTTAATTTTTAGAAGGATTTTTGTTGAGCTATAAACTGATTTATTTCAGGCCTTATGGTCAGCTGCTGTGTTCCAGTGCATTATCTGAAGGGCAAATTGTTGCTATTTAGAATGCATCAGTATTCTCACCATCCATTTGTTTCAGGGCTGTATCTTGTCTCTTGTGCCAGATTTACACAATGGTCCAGAGCAGGAGTTAAGTATTGCTCTAGTAAATGGATCAGTAGCTTTTCCAAATGACCAGATATTATGGTTATTAGTTGTATTATATATAACTAGAGTTATGGTTGCCAGAATTGGTTATTTACAAATAAAAATTAACTGGATAATGGTGAAATAAACAGATCTAATGACATAAACCTGGGTTCAAGATTAGGTTCTGCTTGCCAGCCATGTGACTTTGATCAACTTACCTGACAACTCTAACCCAGTTTTCTCACCTGGTAAAGCAGTGGTTGTCAACCTTCCTAATGCTGAAACCCTCTAATATAGTTCCTCATGTTGTGGTGACACCCAACCATAAAATGATTTTCATTGCTACTTCATAACTACTTTTGCTTCTGCTATTTAGGCAACTCCTGTGAAAGGGTTGTTCGATCTAACCCTGGTGGGTTAGATCTAACCCTGGTTGAGAACCACTGTGTTAAAGGGTACATAATAGCCTGTATTATAGGGTTGACAATTTCTGAGATAATGCACCTAACCTAGTACCTTGTGCACAGAAAGCTATACTATATATTTCAGGGCTTAATTGGAGACGTGTTAAATATATTTTGGGTTTTTTTTTTTTTTT
>NW_003852540.1:4063933-4081994 GCF_000181295.1 Otolemur garnettii | reverse complement strand
GGGCCCGGGCTGGATTCAAACCCACCACCTTAGGTGTATGTGGTTGGTGCCTTAGCCACTTGAGCCACAGGCGCTGAGCCTTTAACTCTTTTTAAATATATAGTTTAATGACATTAAGTCCATTCACTGTTACACCTATCGATCTCCAGAACTCTTCCCCCTACCCACTGCAAGATAGTCTCACTCTGTCACTCTGGGTAGAGTGCCTTGACATCACAGCTCACAGCAACCTCAAATTCCTGGGCTTAAGCAATCCTCTTGCTTCAACCTCCCAAGTAGCTGGGACTATAGGCGCCAGCCATGATGCCCAGCTGGTTTTTCTATTTTTAGTAGAGACTGAGTCTCACTCTTGCTCAAGTTGGTCTCAAACTCCTAAGCTCTAGCACTGCACTTGCCCTGGCCTCCCAGAGTGCTATGGTTACAGGTGTGAGCCACTGGCATCTGGCCAATCTCTAGACCTTTTTCATCATCCCAAACTGAAATTGTACCATTAAGCAATAACTCTCCACTCTCCACTCCCCCACTCCCACCAGTCCCTGGTAACCATCCTACTTTCTTTTTCTGTGAATTCAACTATTCTCTTCTCTCCAGGGTTAGTTACTTTTTTGTAGAAATTGAATATATATGATCAGAAAGATCTAATGCCTATGTCCTATGCAACAAGATACTAGATCTTGGCTCGGTGTCTGTAGCACAGTGGTTACAGTGCTGGCCATATACACCAAGGCTGGCGGGTTTGAACCTGACCTGGGCCAGCTAAACAATTAAAACTGCAACAGAAAATAGCCAGACGTTATGGCGGGTGCCCGTAGTCCCAGCTACTTGGGAGAATCCTTAAGCCCAAGAGTTTGAAGTTGCTGTGAACTGTGACACTACAGCTCTCTACTGAGGGTGACATAGGGAGACTTTGTCTTAAAAAAAAAAAAAAAAAAGAAAGAAAGAAAGAAAGAAAAGATACTGAAAGAAGTGGGCCTGATAGTGAGGAAGGGACTTTCTAGTTTAGGTATTTTTGACACCATAGGAAATAGAGGAGCTAGGGTTGAGTATAGCAGTATTTTTACTGTTCCATTTTTGAATATTTAAGTCTTGTTTATTCTTCTGCATATAATTCATGAAACAGGTACAGTTACAGTTTTATTTTTTCTAACCACTTAGTCCCAATACTGTTTTCTGAGCGACTCATCTTTTACCTACTAATTTTAAGAAAGCTTCACTATAGAATTTCAGACTGTTCCTTCACCAAGACACATTGTCAAAGAAAAGCAGTTTTCTTCTGCAATTTCATATGACATTTGGTAAATTCAGAGATAATGGAAAAGCAAAAATGTAAACACAAAAATTTCACTGTAAATAATCTTGGCTCTTTTTCTATGTAAATGAGGCCTCTCAATTTTTCTCTCCATGGGAAGATTTAAAGCATAAACAGTTCTTTTTGACCTTTTAAATTTGATGCTAAATTTATTTTACACTAATGACATAGTTACCTCTCATTTAGTTGTGCCAGTTAAGAGTAATATTGGCAGAAGCAAATTAAATCGATGTATAATATGCCCATTTGAGTTAGGACCTTGGAAAACCCAGCAGGAATGTGAACTCAGCAATTGGAGAAGGCAGAGACAGGTTGGCAAGCAGGAAGCTTTCCCAGCTGTGCTTACCATGTTTGTTCTTAGGGAACTCTAGGAAATTTTCTTTTCTTTCTCTCTTTTTTTTTTTCTTTTGAGCTACCCTTAGGTGTTGCAAGCACTCTTGGTGAGAAGCCCAACTTGGGTTGACTTCTGCCTTTAGAGCCAAGGCCAAATCAAATCCCACAAATCTCTTATTTTTAAAAAAAATGAAATGTATTTTACAGTTTTAACATTCTTGGACTCCATAAACATTTGTGTAAAGGTGAGGGGCAAATAAATACCGTCGGAGTATGGCATTATTTCTGCTTGAGATAAGGGGACGTGTTCATCTCCCCTCCTTTCCTTTTAATCTTCCTGTTTCCTTGACACACCTGCTTCTGAACTCCATTCTCATCTCTCCCTGCTGTGACAGTTCTCTAGCACTTCACGGTACCTAAGACTCTTTCAACTCTTTATTTTCCACCAACTGTCAGTTGCAAAATAAGGTTGCTTTGTTTGGGAGGGAAAGGGTAGAATCCTTTCTGAATGTCTCCTTTTCCTTTGAAGCAGAAGCACTTCAGAGACAATTGAACTGCTTTTAGGTTTTTCTTACCACCCAGCTTTTTCTTCTGATTGATCCTGCGGTGAACACACAGTTCTGTTGATGACATCGATTTGTTGCTATGGAAATAGTGGTAATGTCACAGATTCAGCCCAATGACTTTACTGCAGGTTCTTTCAGGAGAAATGGGCAAGGCTTTAGGGGAGAACCTCATTAAAACTGAAAGCTATCAATTCTAAGCAGGTGAAAGGTAAATGCAGCCAACCTTCTGTGTAGCAAAAACAAAAAATGAACCCCTAGCAAATTCACTGCATGCAGTTCAGTGCCCCAGCATGAATTCTGACCCATGAGAGTCTTTGACAAAATAAAAAATTTACACTTTCCCAGAGTGTTTCTCCTACTTAAGTTTAAATCTCTTAACCCAAATTACTTGCACTAAAATGGCCTTTTCCTTTTGTTCTTCAGGGCATGGGCAGCAGCAAGTAGTTCCTTCTCCAGCTACAACAGCCAGTCCATCAACCAGCCGGCCCCAGCCACAGAATGGGAGCTTAGGAATGGGTAAGATCCCCGCACGAGGACATGTCGTGTGTGTCAGGCTTTTGAACAATGTTTTGAAATTTAATCTGAGACGTGAGGGAGTTGTTAAATGCCATTCATGACAGAATTTCATCTTGCAAAGAGGAATTCTGATTCTTATTGTAGAGTATGTAATTTTAAAAATGATTAAAGATAGTCTTTTAGGTATATTTAACAATAAGCCTTTTTTATCAGAATGATGTGCTCTTCTCTGTTAATAGTTTATCCACTGGTTTTTCACATCTTTCTGTGAATTTGCATACCTTTTAAATTCTTGCCTTTTAACTATCCAGGATCCACTTACTGAATTTGGCTTGTCTCTCTCCATGTTTCCCATTTGGGGCCCTCGTGAGTATTTATCATTTGCTTGAAGACAGTATCATTTATATAGGTCATAGGTTCTGCCGTTCAATCTCATGGATGAGAAGTAGATTCTTCTTTTAACTATCTCTGCAGCAGGTCCTGAGAGGCACTAATGGAATCATTTTGTTTACTTTCTGGCCTTTGCTGTGAGAACCTCTTGATCTAGGAAGTCACTATTGAAAATTACGATTTGCAGAATGTGGTTGAATTATTTTTAGAGGTCCCTTTTTCTGTCACAGCTTCACATACACCTCTCCTCCCCTCAACTATTAGTTTCTATTTCGCAATGCTAAGAGTCTAAGAAAAGCAAGGTTAAAACGTCACTAATGTTTCTGTGAAATGTTCAGGACCTGTGACTTTGTCCCCATTGGTCTTTGTGTTTATATACCTTGCAGTATCTATCTGTCTTCCTTTATAAGTGCATCTGTTTGTACACAACTCTCAAATCATGTATTGTTGAAGAGGGGTGGTGGGTTAGATCATCTAAAATGGTAAATATAAATCACCCTTAGGCTGAAATACAAATAGTATGTTATTCTCTCCTTCCACCCATGTATTTGTTTTTCTCGTTGTCTATCTTTGTCTTAAACTGAAATTTATTAAAAATCACTTAATGTTCCCTAAACTAGGTGGTGAAAGAAAATGAACTGGATGTATACGGAGGGGAAGCTATGCAGCATGAAAAACTTGGATGAATGGATGCTTGTGTGTGTTTCATAAAATTGTATATTACATATCATGTATGTGTATGCACACATACATACATTTTACAAAGCACACATGCTTCCTTTGGTAATCTTGAATAATGATTACTGTTGTGTGTATCAATCTCTCCTGACTCCCTAGTTAGAACAGAAAATTTTAGGATGTAGGATACCCCTGTATGTATTTTTTACAGAGTACTACACATACCTGAAAGAGTGTGGTATGTGCTATGGAAACTTGATAAGTAAATAAATACGGGATAAACGGTACATCTATATTTTTAGCCAAATTCTATTCTGAAGGAATGTTTTGGCATAGAAGGTGTGAAATCATTGAACTAAATAATGTTTTCTGAATTTGGAGGTTGAAGCTGCTTAGGTTTGGCTAAAGGAGGCAGAGGGTCATAATGGCCAGCTGACTATTATATCTTAACCAAACACCGTTCCTGCTCTTGGTCCCCAACTGAACACGGTCCTGCAAACTTCATTCTAGACTTCTCAGTCTTCTAGGCCAGTTGAGAAGTGGGAATTTTCTGGGGATGTTTCGAGTCATTATATTTGTCAGAGATGTCCTTCACCTCGAGGATTTCTTACCTCCTACTCTTTCCTTTTGTAGTTTTCTTACGTGACTAGGGACTTGCTATCAGTTTTACCAGTCAAGACAGTTGATTTTCTTTCTCTGACCCATGATTTTGCCCACTGAGGTAAGAGAAATGTTTAAGAGGGTGGAGCTCACAAAGAGCAGTGTCTGGATTCATTACCATTATTGTGCAACTGTAATAGTGAACTTCTCTGTGCCCAGCCTACATTCTAGATTGCTTCTCAGCCTCCTGCTTCAGTCTCTGTTTGAGCTACATATCTCTTGGACACTAAAAAGGAAAACTTTGGCTCTCAATTTTCTATGATTTCAGATAGTGGCACCTCAGTAATTGAGAGTTACTATAAAACGTATTATAAAATTTCAGTAGAAAAATCATTGTCCTTTATCTTTGCGTTTGTTTTTAAAGGTTCCGCTGTTTCTAAGTCTTTTGGTGCCTCTAAGACATTTGGAAAACCCGGAGGTATGAGCCTCCCAAACACTTCTGGGGGAACACAGGCCAAGGTGGTGCCCATTGCCAGCCTTACTCCTTACCAGTCCAAGTGAGTTGTTGCATAAGTTCAGAATATACTTACAAAAAAGTATAAGAAGCTATTTATGACATATAAAGGTTTATCAAGGTAGATAACTAGTAAGATTTGTACACTTTGCTATCTAAATGTAACACCTTAATAAAAAAAGAAAAGAAGGCTCGGCGCCTGTGGCTCAAGTGGCTAAGGCACCAGCCACATACACCTAAGGTGGCAGATTCGAGACAACAGTAATGGCTGCAACCAAAAAATAGCCGGGCATTGTGGCGGGCGCCTGTGGTCCCAGCTACTTGGGAGGCGGAGGCAGGAGACTTGCTGGAGCCCAGGAGTTAGAGGTTGCTGTGAGCTTTGATGCCATAGCACTCTACCCAGGGGGACAGCTTGAGGGTCTGTCTCAAAAAAAAAAAAAGAAAAGAAAAGAAGAAAAAAAAGAAGAAGCTATTTATGCATGAACTTCAGAGTTACCTCCGCACAGTATGGGTTTCTTTTCTTATCCCCCCTAAGGTAGAGAGGATATAAACTGTTACAACTTATAATTCTTTTGTCACAAGAATGATAACAGTAGACTGATAACAGTCTATAGTCTGCCATAGACTATGTGGTTTCTTCATTTTGAAAGAAGTTGAAATTGGCTCAGCTCATCCATAGCTCAATGGTTAGGGCACTGGCCATATACACCAAGGCAGGCGGGTTCAAACCTGGCCCGGGCCTGCTAAACAACAATGAGAACAACAACAAAAAAAGAGCTGGGCTTTATAGTGGGCGCCTGTAGTCCCAGCTATTTGGGAGGCTAAGGCAAGAGAATCTCTTAAGCCCAAGAATTTGAGGTTGCTGTGAGCTGGGATGCTACAGCACTCTACCCAGGATGACATAGTGAGACTTTGTCTCCAAAAAAAAAAAAGTTGAAATTAAAAATATTTAACACTAGGCTGGGTACCCTGGCTCATGCATGTGATCCTAGCACTCTTGGAGGCTGAGGTGAGAGGTTCCTTTGAGCTCAAGGGTTTGAGGCCAACCTGAGCAAGAGTGAGACCCTATCTCTACTAAAAACAGAAAAAATTAGCCAGGCATTGTGGCACGCACCTATAGTCCCAGCTACTCAAGAAGCTGAGGGAGGAGGATTGCTTGAGCTTAATAGTTTGAGGTTGCTGTGACCTGTGATGACACCATGGCACTCTACTCCAGGTTGATAGAGTGAGACTCTGGTTCAAAAAATAATTATTTATTTATTTAATTAAAAATGTTTAATGCTTATAGAACCAATTGATAGTCTAGGAGTAAAAATAAACATTTATGCTAATCCAGAAGACATTTCACCTCATACAAATAGGTAACTTTTAGTCTCTGATTTAGCTGGTGAAGATAATCTGTACTGTTTGTATTAACCACATTAATATACCCTGAACTTACATTTCTTTTATATGGTTTTTTTCTGTTAAAAATTAGTTTGGAGATCAAGGTAGGAGGATCCCTTGAGCTCATGAGTTCAAGACCAACCTGAGCAAGAGTGAGACCCTGTCTCCACTAAAAATAGAAAAATTACCTGGGCAATCTGGTGGGTGCTTACAGTCCCAGCTACTCGGGAGGCTGAAGCAAGAGGATCACTTGAGCCCAAGAGTTTGAGGTTGCTGTGAGCTATGATGCCATGCCTGGGCGATAAAATGGGACTCTGTCTCTAAATAAATAAATAAATAAATAAAATTGAACAGTTGAAAATTAATGAGTTCTTTTTTTTTTTTTCCAGAATTCTTTCAGATAAGTTTTTATTTATGCTTAAGTACTTTGTACCATTTCCTCTGTGAAATTATAAATAAGGTAACTAATGTGCCGACCCCTTATTTCAGGATGGGCACCAAGACTGGATCTTGGATCTGGTGCCCCCTGTTCAGTGTGGCCTTTCTCTAAGGTCACACCGCATTACTGTGTTTCCATTAGGTCGCCCACAACATCATGTTCCATAGCCTGTATTTATATTCAGTGTGCATTAGAAATGAGACAGAAGTTTGACACCAGTTATATCAGTTCCCATAATTGAAAATAGTGGCAAAATATAATTGCTGGTATTACTGCATTTTCTAGCTTAGAACCGTTCATTAAGGGAATATTGTTGCCTTGGTGATGCTTTTTCGAGAAGGGAGAGAGTTTATAAATTTACTTATTTGACAGGAGAATGAGTTAGTGTTAAATCATCTTGCGTGTTTTACTGTTTGCTTATTCTGTAAACTGTCAAACCTGTGTGTCATCTTGGGGTTTTAATTAGCTGGATTAAAATACAGGTAACATTCAAAAATGGAATGTGCATAAGATAAGAAAGGCTGTAGAGAGATGACTTCTAACTTGATCTTTTCCACGTTAAGACCCCAAACACTAATATAATCTATTTGGTTTTTAGGTGGACTATTTGTGCTCGTGTTACCAACAAAAGTCAGATCCGTACCTGGAGCAATTCCCGAGGGGAAGGGAAGCTTTTCTCTGTAGAACTAGTTGATCAAAGTGTGAGTATTTCTCAAGTGGGGAGGGAGGAGTAGTGGACTCACTGAGAAGCAAAGGGCTCAGTCCTGCAAGCCTTTGAAGTGAAAAGTAATAGTAGGCCAGAAGGAAACCTGACTTACTGCGGGTTTCCCTCTGTGGTCCATGTTTGATGTTGTGTGGGGATAGAGGGTTAAAGTGATAAATAAATCCTTGATCTTAAACGAAAGCATTTGTAGCAGTGGACAGTCATTTGCTAAACATATAAGTAGCTTCATGAGAAGGAGAAACCAGGCACACCATGTCTGCTTTGCTGCCAGGCTTAGTTGAAGCCCCAACCAGTGGCCTCTGCTTGTGAGCAGGGTGGAGCTTTGGGCAACAGCAGAAGGCCTGTGACAGCCACCTTGCTAAGAGGATGGTTTTGTGGGAAATGAGTTCTGGCTCGCAGATTCCCTAAATGCTCTCCTTAAACAAAACCATGATGATGAGACAAAAAATTCCAAGCTCTGGAATCTTAATGGCCTTGATAGCTGCTTGTCCATTAGTTTTGTTGGTAATTCCTAAAATATACTTCACACATTCTTTTCATACTGCAGCATATTTCCTATATGTTCACTCCTCCAAGAGCACGGAAGAAAACAGTTCTTTTTTCTTTTCTCGTTTTTTGGCAAATGTTTATAACATCTCAAGTGTTTGACTGTGTGGTGGCAGAACCAGTATCAGAACCTAATTTCTTACAAATTATCAGCCTAATTTACAGCAGTTGGCTAAAATTTTAGCCGTTTATTTTTTCTTATCCATCTGTAGCATTTTGACTGACAGAAAAGTAAAAGTGAAGATCAAATCACAGGCAACTTGAAAACATGACTCGTTATAGCATCTTTGGCAATGACTCTCAAATATGAGGTAATTCGTCACTTAGAATGCAGCCGTGAGGGAGGCTGGTGAATCATCTCAGTTCCACACGCTTCCTTGTGGGCCCCAGTCGTGTCACTCAATAGTCAAATTATTATTGTCAGAATATTTAAACTTGTTATTGGTTTTTCTTCTAAGTTTCTTTTTACTTATTTATTTTTTTTGAGACAGAGTCTCATTTTGTTGTAGAGTAGAGTGGCATGGTAGAGTGCCATGGCGTCACAGCTCACAGCAACCTCCAACTCCTTGGGCTGAAGCGATTCTTTTGTCTCAGCCTGCCCACCACAATGCCTGGCTATTTTTAGAGGTGGGGTCTTGCTCTAGCTCAGGCTGGTTTCGAACTCATGAGCTCAGGTGATCTGCCTGCCTCAGCCTCCCAAAGTGCTGGGAATACAGGCGTAAGCACTGTGCCCGGCCTTTTCAACTTCACTTGTTGAATCAGGGCTAATAGTGTCAATGCGTTCTGAGATGTCTGTAGGCCCCTGTGGGTCCCATTTGTGCTTGTGCTGCTGCTCTAAGTGTGTCACTAAATGGCCTGTGTTTCGCTGGTCAAACTTGGTGTTGAATACCACAATCCTGACGTTTCTCATGTGCTTCTGCAGGGTGAAATTAGAGCTACAGCTTTCAATGATCAAGTGGACAAGTTCTTTCCCCTTATTGAAGTGAACAAGGTATGTGGTAGTATTGATTTTAGAACTGATACTGTCCAGTGGAGGAGTGAAAATTAGGGGACTCTGACCCAGTGGAGAGGTGTGTGGTGGCAGAGGGTTTTTATTATATCCGATTTAATGCCTATTCCACATTCCATGGCTTGGCTTTTTCTTTGTAGGTTTATTATTTCACGAAAGGTACGCTGAAGATTGCTAACAAACAATTCTCAGCTGTTAAAAACGACTACGAGATGACCTTCAGTAATGATACTTCTGTCATGCCCTGTGAAGATGATCATCATTTGCCCACAGTTCAGTTTGACTTCACAGGGATTGGTGATCTAGAGAACAAGCCCAAAGACTCCCTTGTAGGTGAGTCCATGTGGGAGAACAGAGTGGCAATGACTGGCTTTCTTTGCATAATATAGGGGAGATGTAAGACTTCAGTGTTTGTCATGTTATAATGGGAGCCTTGACCATCTACTGCTAACACTTTGCATGTGTGTTTTAGACATAATTGGGGTCTGCAAGAACTATGAAGATGCCACCAAAATCACAGTGAAGTCTACCAACAGAGAGGTTGCTAAGAGAAATATCTATCTGATGGACACATCAGGGAAGGTGGTGACTACTACTCTGTGGGGAGAAGATGTGAGTACTTGCATCACGCAGCCAGAGTGCCCAGAAGGAGCTCCTTAGCTGGCTTGTCCCATCCTGTGAGTGATGGGACTTTGGCCATGCAGGTGGTGGAAGGTGCTATTGAGTGAATGTTTGAAATCCTTTGATTTCTGTGAGATTTGCTGTTATTTATCTTTTACATAGTAAAATGCTCTTTCCCCTATCTCTAGGAAAGTAGCAATAGGCTAGTTTTGATGTGTCTCCAAGCAAATTCTTGTGTGTGAAGTCTGTCTTATATAAATTTCGTGTACATTAATTCACTTCATTGTTGACTATTTTCCTTATTTTCTATAAAAATATTGTTGTTTTCTTCCTGCCACTGATACTCGTATATGCTTGGTGTTTGTTTTACAGGCTGATAAATTTGATGGTTCTAGACAGCCCGTGATGGCTATCAAAGGAGCCAGAGTTTCTGATTTTGGTGGACGGAGCCTCTCTGTTCTATCTTCAAGCACCATCATTGTGAATCCGGACATCCCAGAGGCCTATAAGCTTCGTGGATGGTAGGTTTTGTGGGGCTAAACAAAGGGTTATTTGAGCCTGGGCTTTGAGAAGAGCTGGTTATAATAAGTATGTGAGTCTTCTGTCACGCAGAAGGATTCAAATAAAGCAGTTCCTGTATTTCTTGGAGGCATTTTGCCTTCTGAGCGGATGACTTTAAAGCCCTTAACCCAACAAACCTGTAATCCCACAGCAAACCCGCAGAGTCAGAGGAAGCAATTAGAACATGTGTGCTCCATGCTGACCTCCATCTTGCCAAAGCAGGGTGTGCCCAGGCTTTGGCAGCTGTGTGCTGATGGCCTGTACGCTGAAGGCATCTTTCTGTCCTAGGTGTGCACGGTGGGCTTCTGTGGGGTGTATGAGGGGGAGGCTGCATGCTTTCTTAATTGGTCAAGTCTGCTGCCAATCACAACTTCTAGTGTGTATTCGCTGGACTCTGATAAAAAGTGGTGGGAACAATGGGCTTTTTGTTGGGATCGTATTGTTATTCCCAAAGCACTCAAGGGATGAGGAGAGCCTGTTTAAATCTCCTCACTATATCTGGCTTTTTATATCTAGCTTTTTAGGGCATTAAAACTTCACATTAAAAGGGCACTTCAGACTGAAACACGGTACTCAGGAACTGATGTGCTCTGGGAAAACACTTTAACTAGCCCAGGCTTACATAATTGGCATAGCTTTACTCACAGGGGAAGTATGTCCAGTTCCAAACCGTGTCTTAGGGTTTAAGCATCAGCTCATACTACATTTCCTCCTTTGTTTTGAGTCTATTATGGACTAGTAGTGCTAATATTTGAATAGTTTGGAGAAATATCTGAGGTGTTCATGTCACTTAGGCCATCCTCATGAGTACGGTCCACATACACGTGTGTATCTATTTATCAATAACTGTTCTGAGGCTGGCATTGCATGGTGAGGTGGGGCCCGATAATAGTGTGAGCAGAAATAACCATAGTTTTGTTCTTACTGCTTGATTTTCTTTCAGGCTCTGGAGGTTGGCCCCAGGTTAATTGCATACCCACGTTAAGGTCTTCATATTTTACTTGTCAATAATGTTATCTCAACATAAAAAGACACGGCTGTCCCCAGAATAAAGTAACTTGGCATTGATCAAAGAGTTCATTGCACACACCCCACCAGGGCAGGGATTAGAGACATTTTAGATCTTGGCCATAACAATGCAGCGTTTCTATTGTGAGAGGGGCCACCTCACTCCTTGCTCTGTTGACTCCTGATGAGCTATCTTTAGTGGCAAATGTCTCCTCGGAGTTTTTGAAACCATAAACTTGTGTTGCTAGTAGTGGTGAAACAGATTTATGGAGCTTGCTTTGCCTCTGTGAGGGATTTAGCTGCTAACCTGACAGAGTGAGAAGGCAACTGTCTACAACTTCGGACAGCATCCATTCTGGTAGTAGATAGTTTATTTTTAAGGAGCCTGTTCTGTATGTGGTTAGCTTTTAGTTGTCCACCCTTTGGACAACATTTGGCATGTTTTTAATCTCAGACTCTTCCTTGCTATGAGTGTGTTCCTTGTGATCAAGAAGTATAATCAAGCCGGGCAAGGCAGCTCATGCCTGTAATTCTAGCACTCTCGGAGGCCAAAGCAAGTGGATCGCCTGAGCTCAGGAGTTCCAGACCAGCCTGAGCAAGAGTGAGACCCCGTCTCTACTAAAAATAGAAAAATTAGCTGGGCACTGTGGCAGAGGCCTGTAGTCCCAGCTACTCAGGAGTCAGGAGACTGAGGCAAGAGGATCGCTTGAGCCCAAGAGTTTGAGGTTGCTGTGAGCTATGATGATACAATTGCACTCTACCCAGGGTGACAAAGTGAGACTGTCTCAAAATAAAAAAAAAGAAAAAGGAGTATAATCAATATTATTGATAATTTAATACTAATTAATTTAACTTTAATATTGGCATAAGTAGAATCTCACTAAGGAGGTAAATCTGCAAGAAAACAGATAATGCCTTCTGATAGATTACTTTGGGTTATATAATCATTTGAACTCTGTGTTAGGCTTAAAAGATCTTTCACCATAGAAACATTTTTTGTAATCTGTTGACTGTCCCTTTCCATCCTGACAAATTTCAGTGATGATAAAAATATGGCTGCTGACTGAGAATGAGCATTAGTTACCCCAAGGACTATACCAGAGGTCTATGCTATTGTTTTTTCAGTTGTTCACTTTCCTGGTTTCTGTCTTCAGGCCTTGGGCCTTATAGCCACTGTTGATTTATGCAAGGCAGATATAAGAAAAAGTTCTGGAGGCAGCGCCTGTGGTTCAGCAGGTAGGGCACTGGCCCCATATGCCAAGGGTGGCAGGTTCAAACCCAGCCCCAGCCAGCTAAAATAGCAGTGACAACTGCAACCAAACAAAAAAAAAATTAGCCAGGCATTGTGGCGGGCGCCTGTAGTCCCAGTTACTTGGGAGGCTGAAGCAAGAGAACCACGTAAGCCTGAGAGTTGGAGGTTGCTGTGAGCTGTGCCGCCACAGCACTCTACCGAGGGTGCAAAGTGAGACTCTGTCTCAGAAAAATAAAATAAAATAAAATAAAAAGAAAAGGTTCTGTGTGCTTTGGCACTGATTATCTTGACCACTGGGGGGCATCAAAGCAATTGAGATAAAAAGAAAGGTCATTTAGTTTTTCGGTAGACTTAAGATAGAGCTAGGAAGTTATAAACTTCAGCCCACATGACCATGACCTATCTGAAAGTTGGGTGGGGATGGCTAGCCTGCATCTGGTATATAGAAACAAGTAGCACATTCGAGGAGTATATCAAGTATCATCACTTCTTGTTCATTTTTTCAGGTTCGACTCAGAAGGACAAGCCTTAGATGGTGTTTCCATCTCTGATCTCAAGAGTGGAGGAGTAGGGGGGAGCAACACCAACTGGAAGACTTTAAATGAGGTTAAATCAGAGAACCTGGGCCAAGGTGACAAGGTAGCCAACATTCCTTTCTTCACAAAAGCATGTAAAGGGTACAAAGGATGAGTTTGGAAGCCTGGTCTCTGAGACCAGCTGTCAGATGGTGACTCAGAGCCGTAAATCTTACCTGGGACTCTGACCAGAGCATGAGTTGAGAGTTGAATCACTGCCAGAGTGAAGGAGCCAGGTGTCCTGAGGGGAGTGCGTTGTGGCCCTCAGGTGTGCTGAGGCAGGGTAGTGTGAACAGCTCTTAGAGCTGACTCCCAGAGGGGTCTGGAAGAGTGGTTATAACTAAGCTTTGTGTCATAGCATGAATGGCCTTCACTCCATGTTTCTTCTCTGTGCTTGTTCCTGTAAGCCCACATACTGAGATGAGTATTGGTCAGACTCAGGGTTGGATGTTGTGCAGTTGACATGTACTGTCACTGGCTGAGGCACGCCGTGTGTTAACTCTCATAGGCTGAAAGTCAGCAGTATTCTTTTATTTGCAGCTTTCCTTTTAGTGTTTATATTTAATGACACTCCTCCTGTCTTGATTTAAATTTGTATTCTGTCAGCAGTTAAATATTTAAATCATTCATTTCTCCTTTATGCTCCCCCAAATAGCAATCCCTGCTTTTATTTTTATTATGTACAATATAGGTTTTATTCCTTACTGTCTCATTTCACTGTATACCCTTATCCATCATTGTCATCAGCAGCAACTTATAATGCTGTTACCTGACATCTTGAGAATTAAACCTTGGGCAGATCTGTTTTGTCCTATCATAGGAACTCTTCTGGTTCTCTTGTCACCCATTTTCTCTCCTCGATCTAAAGGTAGATGGTATGTATTAAGAAATCAGGCATAGGGAATAGCTGTCTGTACTGAAACTTTCAAGTACCTTTGAATCTGGACCTAACCTGCAAATACAGAAAAATACTTTTAGGCATTCTCCTAGGAGACTATTTTCTCTAGGTCCTTCTAACCGGGGGACTAAGCTCTTTAAACACTAGCATCATGTTTGGTCTGAGACATCAGGAAACCCCAGAGGTTGCTGACCTACCTCCAAAGTCAGGTTTCACCCAGAGGGAACAGCTGTCTGGCAGTACTAAACATACCCCCCAAAATTATTCATGTGGGATCCTCTCTATAGCTATAGTGGTTAAAGAGCAAAACAAAGAGCTCAAACACATGTCCTTCCTAGATTTACTTTGCAGAGATTTTTCCACTTGAAGGTACAGATCTTGTAGGTATTTTCACAATGTAATTAGATTTGACAACTAGACCTGGGGTTGGGCAAGCCAGGCCCTGGACCACGTTCAGCCTGCTGCCAGTTGTAAATGAAACCACATGCCTTCCATTTACGTCCTGGTGGTGGATGTGCTCACCCCACAGCTTCAGAGTCGAGTACAGGCATACCTTGGAGATATGCAAGTCATTGCAATAAAGTGACTAATCTCAACAAAGTGAATCACATGAAGTTTTTGGTTTCTGTGCATGTAGGAATGTTTGCATAATACTGTAGTCTAGTAAGTGTACAGTAGCATATATCTGAAACAGTGTCCACACCTTAATTTAAAACTGTTGTCACTTGGCCACTGGGTCCAGCTACTTGGGAGGTTGAGGTGGGAGGACCCCTTGGCCCCAGGAGTTGGAGTCTAGGCTGGACAATATATAAGACCCCATCTCTTAAAATATATATATGTTTTTTTTTTGTATATATTTTTTAGTTGTATACACATAGCTGGAAACTACCAACAGTCATCTGAGCCCTCAGTGGATTGTAATCTTTTTGCTGGGGGAACGTTTTGTTTTGTGCTAGTGGGTGGTTACTGAAGGTTGGGGTGGCTATGGCAGTTTCTTAAAATAAGACAACAATGAGGATTGCAGCATCAGTTGACTCTTCCTTTCATGAAAATTTTTCTGTACATATGATGCTCTTTGGTAGCATTTTACCCACAGTAGAATTTTCAAAATTGGAGTCACTCCTCTCAGACCCTGCTGCTGCTTTCTCAATATATGTGATACTCCGAATTCTTTGTTGTCATTTCAACAATGTTTATAACATCTTCACCAAGAGTAGATTCCATCTTAAGAAACCACTTTCAGGGCAAGAACAGTGGCGCATGCCTGTAATCCTAGCACTCTGGGAGGCCCAGGCAGGTGGATTGCTTGAGCTCAGGAGTTCGAGACCAGCCTGAGCAAGAGCAAGATCCCCATCTCTACCAAAAATAGAAACACTAGCCGGGTGTTGTGGTGGACATCGGTAGTCCTAGTTACTCAGGAGACTGAAGCAAGAGGATCGCTTGAGCCCAAGAGTTCGAGGTTGTTGTGAGCTGTGAGGCCACAGCACTTTACTCAAGGTAACAGAATAAGACTCAGTCTCAAAAACTCCCCAAAAAACAGCAAAAAAAGCTATTTCTTTGCCCGTCTATAAGAAGCAGCTCTTCATGCGCTGAGGTGTTATCATGAGATTGCAGCAGCTTGCTCAGTGGTGTGTGCAGGCTCCACTTCTGATTCTAGTTCCTTCTGCCACATCTGCAGCCACTTACTCCACTGAAGTCTTGAACCCCTCAAAGTCGCCCATGAGGGTTGGAGTAAACTTCTTCCAAACTCCCGTTCATGTTGCTATTTTTACTTCCTCTAGTGAATCACAAATGTTCTTAATGGCATCTAGAATGGTGAATTTTACTACAGGTTTTCAATTTACTTTGCCCAGTTCATCAGAGAAATCACTGTCTATGGTAGCTGAAGCCTTATGAAATGTATTTATTAAATAATAAGACTAGAAAGTCAGAATTACTCTTTGATCTATGGGCTACCGAATGGATGTTGTGTTAGCAGATATGAGAACACTGTACCTCCTTGTATTATACATCTCCATCGGCCCTTGGGTGACCGGGGGCATTGTCAATGAGCAGTAATATTTTGAAAGGAATCTTTTTTCTGAGGATTAGATCTCAAGAGTGGGCTTAAAATATTCAGTAAACCGTGCTGTAAACAGACGCGCTGTCAGCCAGGCTTTGTTATTCCATTTATAGAGCACAGGCAAAGTAGCTTTAGCATAATTCTTAAGGGCCATAGGAAACATGGTCATTATCTTCAACTCAAAGTCTCCAGCTGCATTAGCCCCAACAGGAGAGTCAGTTTGTCCTTTGAAGTTTTAAAGCCAGGCATTGATTTCTCCTCCCTAGATAGAAGCCTTATGAAATGTATTCATTGAAACATTCTCTTCCAATAGAAGGCTATTGCATCTACATTGAAAATCTGTTATTGGCTCGGCGCCTGTGGCTCAAGCGGCTAAGGCGCCAGCCACATACACCTAAGGTGGCGGGTTCGAATCCCCAGCCCGGGCCCGCCAAACAACAATGATGGCTGCAACCAAAAAATGGCCAGGCGTTGTGGCGGGCGCCTGTGGTCCCAGCTACTTGGGAGGCTGAGGCAGGAGACACGCTTGAGCCCAGGAGTTGGAGGTTGCTGTGAGTGTGATGCCATGGCACTCTACCCAGGGGGATAGCTTGAGGCTCCATCTCAAAAAAAGAAAATCTGTTATTTAGTGCCGCCACCTTCATCAGTTAGATCTTTGGATACTTGCTGTTGCCTCTCCCTCAGCACTTACTACTTCACCTTGCACTTTCATGTTATGGAGATGGCTTCTTTCCTTAAACCTCATGGACCAACCTCTGCTAGCTTCAGACTTTGCTTCTGTAGCTTCCTTGCCTCTCTCAGCCTTCACAGAATTGAAGAGAGTTGGGGCCTTGCTCTGCATCTGGCTTTGGCTTAAGAGAGTGTAGTGGCTGGTGTGATCTTCTCTCCAGACCACTCAGATCTTCTCCATATCAGGCCTGAAGGCTGTTTGGCCTTCTTATCATTCATGTGTTCATTGGAGTAGCACTTTTAATTTCCTTCAAGAACTTTCCACAAGTTAGCTAACTGTTTGGCATAAGAGGCATGGCATTCACCCTATCTGAGCTTTCAACATCCCTTCCTTACTAAGCTTAATCATTTCCAGCTTTTGATTTAAAGTGAGAGAAGATAACGCTTCCTTTCACGTGAACACTTAGAGACCATCATAGGGTTCTTAATTGGCCTAATTTCAATATTGTTGCATTTCAGGGAATAGAGAGGCCTGAGAAGAGGGAGAGAGGAGGGAACCATCAGTTGGTGGAGCAGTCAGAACACACACAGTATTTATGATTAAGTTCCCTGTCTTATATGGTCATGGTTCGTGGTACCCCAAAACAACTACAATGTAACATCAAGTATCTCTCTGATCATAGATCACTATAATAGATATAATAATAATAATAAAGTGTGAAATAGTGTGAGAATTACCAAAATGTGACACAGACGCAAAGGAAGCACACGCTATTGGAAAAATGGCACTGATAGACTTACTTGACGCAGGGTTGCCACAAACCTTCAATTTGTAAAAACACAGTATCTGCAAAGTACAGGAAAGCAGAGTGCAATAAAAATGAAGTATGCTGCTTGTAGCTGCAACAGAGACTATGTGACAGAATGGCTCATAAGGCCTAAAATATTTACTGTTTGGCTTTTAATAGAAAAAACTTGCTGATTCCTGCCCTAAACAAAGACATGGGTGAGCCTAGGCCTTAGCAATCACTGCCATTGTTTTGTTTGTTTGTTTGTTTGTTTTTGAGACAAAGTCTCAAGTGTCACCCTGGGTAGAATGCCGTGGTGTCATAGCTCACAGCAACCTCCAACTCTTGGACTCAAGCCATCCTCTTGTCTCAGTTTTTCTATTAGATGGGGTCTCGCTTTTTGCTCAGGCTAGTCTCAAAGCTGTGAGCTCAAGCTATCCACCCACCTCAGCCCCCAGAGTGCTAGGATTACAGGGGTGAGACACCACACCCAGCTGACTGCCATTGATTGTTTTTTGGCCAGGGCTGGGTTTGAACCCGCCACCTCTAGCATATGGGGCTGGCGCCTTACTCCTTTGAGCCACAGCTGCTGCCCCTGACTGCCATTGTTTTTAATG